>NC_057801.1:325192443-325492443 GCF_018294505.1 Triticum aestivum | reverse complement strand
TAGGAGATAACACCCCTAGTCCTCCTCTGCGGGGTCTCCGCATGATCACTAAATCAGCAAGTGGCTGCAAGTGGCTCCTTGAGCTGTTCGGCTAGAGGAATAAAAAGGACAAGGCTAGCTCTCATCTTCTCTCTATATGGTGTGTGTGTGTCTAAGAGTTCAACCCTTTGCATGGGTGCCCTGGGGGGTTTATAAAGGCCTACCCCCCAGGGGTACAATGGTAATCCGGCTAGGTGTGGACCCAGACTGTCAGTGTCTATGGACGCCGGCTTCTCCGCCGACCGCTTGGGCCCGCTGACTGGTGGGTCCCGCCAGCTGCCGGCCTCTTGGCCGACAGGCTGGGCCAACTGCCTGTGGGCCCTGTCGGCTACTTATTACTGTAGCCTTGCCGCTAATGCCGATGGCTTTGTCGGGGTGGGCGTTGCTACAGTGCCGCCTCTTGGCGGGCGTTCACTGTAGCCCCACCCCGTCTTATCTAGTTAATGGTGCACAAACTCCGAGGGTGAGGGTAGGCTGGCTGTTGGGAGCCGACCTCTCCCCATGCTGACTAGTTCGGTCATGCCGCCTTCTGGTAGCTCACTGACAGGTAGGGCCTACCACCTATGGGCCGTACTGATAGTTCATCATGGAGGGCATGGTAGTTCTGCCATGGGTGATGTCATGGTCAACATGGCAACAGTGCAACACCGGGCACGGGATGGCTGCCCGGTATGGTGCACTGTGGCCATGCTTGCTCCGGGATTCGGGGGCGGCAGGCTTCACTGTAGCCACGCCCTGTCTTATCGCCGTTATGTGGTGCAAACTTTGAGGGTCCATGGCAGGCCGCCTACTAGGAGTCAGCCACTCTAGTGGCCGCTTGCTAAGAGTCGGCCCACTTCGGGGCGACTTACTGAACCTCGCTGCCTTCTTGCAACCGGCTGTCTGCCCAGCCAGCTACTAGAAGGCGGCCCTTCTTCATGGATGCTTGAGGGGCGCAGTCGGCCCGATGTCTTGGAAAGCCAGGGGGAGCTGATAAGGCTACCCGTGGTCATTTACATCGACAGAGATGAAGGGGAAACCTGCAAGCAGGAGTTCCAGAAAGCTACTAACGCCCTATGCATTGACAGAGGTGCATCTTTACACTCCTCTAACCGCCAGCTGAAACAATGGGCACGTGAGGTTAATGCCCTGGAGCCAGTAGCAGATTCTCGGAAGCCACTCAAGTGGTCCCGCACGCCCATTATCTTTTATGAAGAGGATCACCCTGACCGCACCACTCCGGTAGGGTGTTTGCCGTTGTTGGTTTCACAGACGATCCTTAACCTCAAGGTCATGACGATGTTGGTTGATGGCAGGGCCGGGTTAACTCTGATTTCTCCCAAGGTCTTCAGCAAACTCCAGATAGTAGATGAAGATCTCATGGTTATTGGTACATTCCAAGGGACCAACCCGGCAGGAGTCGTCCTAAGGGCAATCACACTACCGGTAATGTTCGGGGAAGGGGGGGGGAGTTGAACTACCGGACTGAGAAGATCATGTTTGACGTGGTTGACCTCCCCCTGCCATATAATGGAATCCTTTGTCGTGCAGCCCTGGCAAAGTTCATGGCGGCATCGCACTAATCCTACAACACGATGAAGATGCCAGGGCCAATGGGCGTTGTGATCCTGCCTTCCATCGAACCCTCTGGTTTATATAGACACCGGAGGGGCTTAGGGTTGTACAAAGTTAGTTTAACAGGAAGGAAATAACATATCTGGACACCTAAACTTGCCATCCACGTATACGAGAGTCCCTACCGGACACAAGAGGTGGTCTTCTGCCTTGTATCTTGACGGCCCATCACTCCGGCCCATATCCAATAGACCGGACGCCCGAGGACCCCTTAGTTTAGGACTCCCTCAGTAGCCCCTGAACATGTCTTCAATGTCGATGTGTTTGGCGTGCGTATTGTCTTCGGCATTGCAAGGCGGGTTCCTTGAATAATACACCTCAGCTTTTCTCCATAAGAGAATTGTATCCGGCTTTGCATAGTTAACACTACCCTTAGCTGCGAAGGCAGGATATATAAAAAATAAGAATAGTGTCTTTTACTGACAACTTTTTTCGGCGAAGCGTCAAACATGACCCTTCGAAGTTTTGAACCATTTTCACACCCCGTGTTCCGTGTTTCGGGCCCAAGCCCCATTGGCCCATCCTGTCAAAACAGAGATCATGCCCACTTAATACAGGATTGCTCATTAATAGAATTTGGTTAATCCAACCATTTACGGTGCACACTTTCATTGGGAATAGGCGAGCTTCAAGGCGCAAGTAGGAGGACAGTTGGCATTTTTACCGCCTATAAGAGGGCAATAGATTTCTCTTTTCTTCCCCACGCCTTCCAGTCTCCTCTGCCTTCCAATCTCCCAAGCTCTCAGCGCCTGAAAAGTTTCTGTCTTTCTCACCAGAAACACCACCTCCTCCGACCATGGCCGGATCTGGTTCCAAAGGCAAGTGGGAGGCCTCCTCCGTCGTGGAGAAGGAGATAAAGGATCTCCGGAGTGCGGGATACCTCGCTGCCACCATTGCGCACAGGCTCCCCCAAGGGTCAGATCATTCCCACTCCGGAGCCCCATGAACGGGTCGTATTCTTTCCTCATTTCCTTAGAGGGTTAGGTTTTCCACTCCACCCATTCGTCCATGGACTCATGTTCTACTACAGGCTAGATTTCCATCATCTAGCCCCGAACTCTTTCCTCCACATCTTGGTGTTCACCGTCGTGTGTGAGGCTCGTCTCCGCATCCACCTACACTTCGGTCTATGGCTGAAGGCCTTCAATGTGAAGCCGAAGGTAGTCGACGATCAGCACGCGGAATGGGGCGGAGCTATGATCAGCAAGATGCCCAATGCTACATGGTCCAAAGAGGCCTTTGTGGAGACCGTCAAGATTTGGCAACAAGAGTGGTTCCATATCACTGAGCCATGCCGCACTAAGTGGGCGGCGATCCCAAAATTCATATCCGAACCCCCCATGAGGCTCGTCTCCTAGACCACGAAGGGCCACGACAGGGGATCTCAGACGGAGGTGCATACGCTGCAAACGCGTATCACCAACGTGCTGAGCATAAACTTTGGTCTAACCAATGTGGTGCAAATTATGCTCTTCTGCCGCATCCTCCCCTGCCAGCGCCGGACTTCCCCCATGTTGGAGTTCTATCCGGAGGAGCCACGGACTCTGCAGCATTTCCTCGGCACAATGCACAAGGGAATGTGGAAGCTGCTCTTCAAGGCGCAGAAGAGCTGGCCCATGGAGACTGAAGATGTCGGCCTCAACGCCAAGAATCCGACCACTCAGGTAAGTATTTAACTTTCCGAAGACATACCTAGTTTATGTATTTGATCAATACAAAACTCATCAACCCACCTTTTTGCAGGGCTGGACCAAGAAGTCGGAGTGGATTAAAAGTCCGGCTCCATTGCCCGAAGACCCAGTCACTCCTCGACTAGAGGAGATGCTGGTCTCGGCGCCCTATCAGGCATCGGAGAAGAAAAGATCAAGAAGAAGGGCAAGGGGCCGAAGAACGGGCCCTGCCGCAAAGGTCCTTCGGACGCAGTGTCCAGAGAGACCGAGGCCATCTCCTCTCACGAGGAAGACGAGGACAAAGATGAGAGGAGGAGGAAGTGGAGAGAGACTGCCACTCAAGACGAGGAGGGGGAAGAGGACAGCCTCCGAAAACCTGGAGGGAGCGACGCTGAATAAGGGGAGGGTAGTCCTCTCGGATAGTGCGGAATCAGAGTCCGAACACAGCCTAAAGAGGGCC
Organism: Triticum aestivum; assembly: GCF_018294505.1. Lineage (NCBI taxonomy): Eukaryota > Viridiplantae > Streptophyta > Magnoliopsida > Poales > Poaceae > Triticum > Triticum aestivum. Next base: position 325,488,660 of record NC_057801.1, on the reverse strand, counting down.
CAAAGAGAGAAGCCCCTGGCCGAAACGTAAGTGTCGAAAACTTACTTGTTTAGTTATCGCTTAATCTGCCTCTGTTATATAAATCAAATCTTTTCTTTGCTTTTCAGCCCTCCGAGCAAGATCCCAATTCCCTCCTCTTCGAAGGGGAACTTTCTAGCACCTTAAGAGGTGGAGAGTGACAGACCATCGCATGCCTTCTCCCCCTGCCATCAAGGACACCAAGGTGTCGTCTCAAAGGGCATCTCCTGGCTGAGGAGGAGCAGACGAGGCTGTCCAGAAGGCGCCCGAGGATAACACCTCGGACGCTGTAGAGCGGGGTACGTCAACCCCCATGACCACCGAGGGTGGGGGCCTCAACAGTTCGGTCCCTTGCTGAACACCGTCCGGGAGACCACTACGGCTCCGGGTTCGGGCCGACACCCCCCTTCGACAGGGGGGAGGAGCGGCAACTCCATCAGCAGCCTCTGTCAATCCGGAGGCCGCTGACACCCTACAGGAAGCACTGCAACGTGCGTCCATTGTGGATGAATACCGCGAAGAGCGTGCACCCCCCACACAAGGCATGTAAAAGATTCGGTCCACGAAGAGCGGACTGGCCGAAGCTTTGAACAACCTACTGATGGGATTTGAGGTATGCAATGTAATACTGTTTACAAGGTTTTTGGGTATATATATATATATATATATATATATATATATATATATATAAGGCTGAAACCTATCTATATACAGTAGTCCCTGCGACTCTATCCGGATTAGAACAATCCGGATAGAGGATCAAAATCAAAATGAAAATTTAACGTACTATGTTATTGGACAGGTTTCTATGTCAGCGGCTACTGCCCAGGCTGCAGAGGTAACCGAGCTTAATCGGAAGCTTCTGCTATCTGATGAGGAACTCGACCGCATCAACAAGCATTTTAACGAAACCCAAGGTATGCGGCAGTACAACATACCCGAAAGTGATATGTATGTTAATCTTTTATACTAACTAAAATGTTATAAATATACGCATAGTTGGCGCAGCTGAGGTCGAGTCCCTCAAAAGCGCCCTCGCCCAAGCCAAGAAGGAGGCGAAGGTGAGAAAGGCTACCGCTGACAAAGCGGCCAAGGAGTTAGAGGTGGAGCACACCACCCGCCGGAGACATGAGGCGCAGGTGGGGGAGGTCGAACAGGAGCTCAAGGACGCCATCACCAAGTGCGAGTCCATGGAGAAGAAGAGTTCGGAACAAGCCTCCGAGCTCACCAAAGCACTAGAAAGCGCAAAAGAAGCCTGTGTTGAGGCCCAGGGAGCTCGCCAGGAGATCCGAGAGGCGAGGCAAATAGTGCTGGTAAGGCCTTTCTCATGCAGAGTAAATTTACGAGGAAGAGATATATTTCACTCAGGTTTGGAGTTCTCCAGGCACATTTGTGGATCTGCCGAGGAGCATTGCTGATGCCGCTGAGTTCTTCCGTGCCAAAGAGGGGAGCTCCACGGAGAAGCTATTCTGGTCGCAATACCTTGAGCCAGAGTATCCGGCGCCCCTCAGCGATTAGCTGAAGCAGCTGACGGAGCTGCACAGGGTGGTTGGACTAGCCGTGAAGGACGTAATAGTCCGTCTTTGGCCAGTCGAGCCCATACCCAACAACTACTTCGGACTTGTGAAGCGGCTAGTTGAGGCGTGTCCTCGGGTTGATGCCATCAAGCAGTCGTCCTGCATAGAAGGTGCCCGGATGGCCTTCGACCTAGTCAAGGTACAACGGGCAAAGATGAAGGCCACCAAGATTGCCACCGCGGGGCTGCCCGAAGGGAAGGATCACCGGCGGCCGGAGAAGTACTTCAGCGAGGTCCTCAAGGGAGCCCGCATTGTAGAGGCCCAATGCTCAAATGACATCATATTTGATTAGTAGACGATTTGTAAGTCATGTAATGAACTTATGGTGTAAAATATTTATACTTGCGCTTTATGATTAGTTTATCCTCCTGTTTGGCCATTTTAATTTATAAGTATGAAAGTTTACCAGTCGTCGGCTTCTGCCTCCATGTAAATATTACAGGGGTGTTAGGGAACGCGTGACCGCACTTTATCCAACATCTTGGTCTGATGCAGGAGGCGTCTTACAAGGTGAACTAGGCAATAAGATTATGCGGCTTTAGTACTTTCACTTAGCCATAAGAGTCCATTGTTGGCGCTAAGTACTAGCCCCTTGTTGCGTGAACGGCAATCCGGAGTGTGGCGCCTTTGCAACGCAGTTGGTTGAAGCCCAGCCCTTCTTATAAGACGGCATAAATCGCGAACGATTTGTAGTATAACACTAAGTCACCGGATTGCTGACCCGCTCTCGCATATCATGACAATCAGTTTTTGGCTTTCTCTACTGAGGTACTTAACCGGACGAACCAGAATTACAATCACAGTAGTTCTCCCTTTACTACCTTAGCCGAACTTGCGGAATGTAAGGTGGAAAACACAGGAGCAGGGCAACCCAATTGTAGCTCACAGACATGATTCAGAGCCGATGCATATAATGCAATATCTGGGACGCCGAAGAGTTCCCTAGAGGTGTTCAGACTTAAGAGCTTGCGGAGTTGAATAAATCCCCTGGTATGATGGATGTGCCGAAGCATGTATGTCAGATGAATGCAAGGTGGAAAATGGATAACAAGATATTATAAGAACCCAACCAAAAAGGTGATGATCATCTGCTTCCTTTATATCCATATGAAGAAGCTGAGGCATGTTTTGACAGACAATGCCATTAATATTAAGGTCGTATTACATGCCTAAAGATAAAAAAGAAAAGAAAATTTTACATAAGGGAAAGTTGAACACAGGGCCTAAAATAATAGATCAAAAACTCCAGTGATGCCCTGTCACACGTCTGTGTCGTTTCTCCTTAGTAATAAGTTCTTTGATAGGAGTGTTTGATGGTTGGGAAACGCTGGCCTTAAAAGGATCTCCTGAAACTACCATATAGCAAGTAGATCTCTTGATGAACCTGCAGTGAAAAAAGGTATATACAGTCCAGATGGGGTCAAGCCGTACTATGGACCCCTTCCATAGTGTGCCTCTGGCGCCGCCCATGGTATTTTTAGTGCGTAGTTATGTACGCGCGGTACGTAAGCCATAACGTGATGGGGCAATCAATGGAGGCAGAACTGCTAATCAAGGTTTGGATCCGTTGATTTGTCGCAATTACGCATGGACTGGACTCGTTTAGATACATCATTGGCTTTCTTGGCCACTGAACTCTACGGCTTGATGAGGCCGCCATACACCTCGACTGCGAGAGCCACGGTGTGCTATTTTGTATGGAGGGAGCGCTCCATATTTCCATTGAGTGTAATAACGCCCTGAGGTCCGGGCATCTTAAGCTTCAAGTAAGCGTAGTGCAGGACTACATTAAAGCGGGTGAAAGCAGTTTGTCCGAGCAGTGCGTGATAGCACTTCGGAAAGGGACGATGTCGAAGAATAATTCCTCGTTACGTAAGTTGTCTTGGGAGCCGAATACTACCTCCATTGTCAATGAGCCCGTGCAACGAGCCTCCCCGCCCGGTATCACACCTTTAAATGTAGTGTTACTAGGCATGATTCTTGATGGGTCAATGCCCATCTTGAGGATAGTGTCTTGATAGATCAAGTTGAGACTGCTGCCCCCGTCCATAAGCACTCTGGTGAGATGGTATCCGTCAATAATTGGATCGAGTACCAGGGTGGCTGAACCCCATGACAGATACTGGTTGGGTGATCCTTGCGATCAAAAGTGATCAGACAGGCTGACCATGTGTTAAACTTGGGGGCGGCAAGCTCTACAACGTAGACGTCCCTTAGTGCGCGCTTGCACTCCCTTTTGGGGATGTGAGTGCATAGATCATGTTCACTATTTTCACCTCGGGGGAAACTGCTTCTGACCCCCGGTGTTCAGCTGACGGGGCTCATCATTGTCTTCACTTGGAAGTCCCTTTCCCTTGTGTTCAATATTTATCTTACCGGCCTTTTTAAAAACCCAACAATTCCTGTTGGTGTGGTTACAAGGCTTATTGGGTGTGCCATGAATCTAGCAGGGCCTCTCAAGGATTTTATCCAAGCTGGATGGACTGTCCCTGGTGCCTTTGAAAGGTTTCTTCCACCATCGGATTTAGAGTCGCTGAATCCGGCATTGTTTGTCGAATCGTCTGTGTCGTCGTTGTTGTTCTGATGTTTATTTTTATTGCGGCGAGGTTTACCATTGCCATACCTAGCCTCTAAAGTGTTGGGGTCGCCTGAGCTGTTTCTTCTACAAGCCAACCAGCTATCTTCAGCCGCACAGAAGCGGGTCATTAGTGCAGTTAAGGCTGCCATAGTCTTCGGCTTTTCCTGCCTGAGGTGTCGGGCAAGCAATTCGTCCCGGACGCTGTGTTTGAAGGCCACTAAGGCTTCAGCGTCCGGACAGTCCATGATCTGGTTCTTTTTAATTAGGAACCAATTCCAAAGCTTGCGAGCCGATGCGCCTGGTTGCTGGATTATGTGACTCAAGTTGTCAGCATCCGGTGGCCGGGCATAAGTGCCCTGAAAGTTGGCATGAAAAGCATCTTCCAAATCTACCCAGGTTCCAATGGAGTTTTTTGGGAGGCTGTTTAGCCAGTGCTGTGCTAGTCCTTTCAGCTTTATAGGAAGATATTTGATGGCATGGAGGTCATCTCCACGAGCCATGCAAATGTGACAAAGAAAATCTTCAATCTAGACAGCTGGATCCGTCGTTCGATCGTAATGTTCGATGTTTATGGGTTTAAACCCTTCTGGAAATCGATGCTGCATGACCTCATCGGTGAAGCATAAAGGGTGTGTAGCCCCTCTATATCACGCAATGTCACGGCGGAGGTCGGCTGACATCTGAGTTCGGTACTGATCCCAAGTATAGTAATGGTTGTCACGCCAGGCTTCATAGCCGTTATCTCGTGCCGGGGCATGGCCTCTTGATCCGTAGATTGATCTAGTCTGGCCAGCTTTATTGGCTAGGTTGTGTTGCAAGTCATATGTGTATCCCGCATCTGCCGTTTCCCTGCCTCTTCGGCAAGGGGGTGCAGGCTAGTGTTTGGCTTGATATGCCGCTTTAGCCCATCCACGTGGTGGTCGGTCTGGTTGATCTGCCTGATTGTACTTTGATGGTATTGTCTCAAGGGATTCGTTGTCGAATTGTGGTAGCAGCTTCTGCTTGGGGTAACTTTTGGTAGTCGCTCGTGGTCGTACTCCTCGGCGGCCAAGACCTTGGTCCACCTTTCATTGAGTGTATCCTGTTCAGCTTTGAGCTGCTGTTATTTCTTTTTCAGGCTCCACACTATGGTGATGAGCTATCACTTGAAGCATTCTTGTTCGAGGGGTTCCTCTGGGATGATAAAATCTTCGTCTCTGAGGCTAAGTTCCTCTTTGGATTCTGTCATATAGTTGTTGTCTTCCGAATCTTCTTGATCAATGTGTTTGGGACTATATTGACCCTCTTCCTTTCATCCTATTCGGATGTGGGCTCGACGGGGTATTCAGGTTCTTCGGCATCATCCGGAGTCTCATTGTCTCCGGTGCCGGTATTACTATCCTTCGCCCGACGCGATCGTGAGAGGCGCCGCTGACGTTGGTGCTTTGGTGGTTTATCGATGGGTTTGTCCTCATCGGGGCTCTGATCATTTTCGTCATCCTTTTTATTAGGAGTGTCCACCATGTACACATCATAGGTTGAAGTGGCCGTCCAACGCCCTGTGATGGCTGGGACTTGGCTCGGTTCGGCGTCTGCATTGTCCTCCATACCGTCGATGTCTTCGGACGCGTAGTCCAGCATGTCGGTTAAATGCTCGACAGTGGCTATTAAGTGGGTGGTGGGTAGGGCATAAAATTCCCCGCTCTCAGCCCCCAGCCCGAGCTGGGTACAGTTCAGAGGCAAAGCCCCTGTGATGGCGAGAGACTGCATTAATCCCAATGCTTCATCTAGGAGCGAAAGTTGGACCGGAAACTGTGGGTCTGCTGGGCTGAGTTCGGCCTGGGACAACGGATCAGACCTAATGAGCGTAGACCTCGACAATTCGGAGTGGTTGTATAGAGGCAAGTCCAAGATTGCATCTGGGTCTTCGGTCGGGAGCTCCGTGAGGGGAAGGAGTTCGACAGGGCTCATGCTGCCATCTTCGGACGATGCGACCTGCTCCGGATCTAAGGCCAGGGCAGGTACGAGTGTTGATCCCTGAACGGGATCTAGCAGGGGGGTCCGCAGATCCTGCTTGACGAGGGCACAGAGAAGCAGCCGAGGCCGCCAACCCCTCTAAGATTAGACCTCCTCGGATGTTAGCGACATAGTTCAGGTTTCCAAACCTGATGTGGTGGCCTGGGGCATAACTGTCGACCTGCTCGAGGCGGCCGATCAAGTTGGCATGAAGCACGAAGCTACCGAACACAAATACCTATCCGGGGAGAAGGTTTCCTTGGATGCAACGGCATTTTTGATGAAGAGGCAAGCCATCAATCCTTCTATCAATGATACAGTGGAGCTCTCAATCAAAGCACCAATGTCGGTGTCAAAACCGGCAGATCTTGGGTAGGGGGGCCCAAGCTATATGTCTAAGGATCGGTGGTAACAATGATCAAAAGGACACAGTGTTTACCCAGGTTCGGGCCCTCTTAATGGAGGTAAAACCCTACTCTTGCTTGATTATATTTGAAGGGTATAGGAGTTACAAGAGTTGATCTACCACAAGATCGTATTGGCTAACCCTAGTCTGGCTAGCTTAGTAATGTTGTGATCCTGCCTTCGATCTAACCCTCTAGTTTATATAGACACCGGAGGGGCTTAGGGAAGGAAATAACATATCTGGACACCTAAACTTGCCATCCACATATACGGGAGTCCCTACCGGACACGAGAGGTGGTCTTCTGCCATGTATCTTGACGACCCATCAATCCGGCCCATATCCAATAAATTGGACGCCCAAGGACCCCTTAGTCTAGGACTCCATCAGCCTACATTTCCATTCCATCAGATCAGAAGGACCCAATCATATGGGTGGATAAGATGTACCGAGAAGTAGTCACCGTAGAGGCCGTGGAAGCTATCACTTCCGCCAAGGAAAGCAAGAAAGGGAAGAAAGCTAGCAAGGATAATGGCAAAGAATCTAGGAAGCGTGCCTCTTCGGAGTGCGCCTCACCTATCGATGATTTGCCCGAGATTTCCAATAGCAAGATATCAAAGGTTGCTGCACCCACTGTGAAGAAGGTCTCGGCAGGGCTGGTTGGCACTGATGGTACATTTACCATCACTGCCACCCTCGACAACAAATAGGAAAGCACGCTCGTTACCTTCCCGTGGGCGAACATCGATGTGTTTGCCTGGCAACCATATGACATCCCCGGTATTCCTAGGGAGGTAATCGAGCACCACCTTGCCATCCGCCCACATGCTTGGCCCGTCAAACAGAAGGTCTGAAAGCAAGCTTTGGAGTGGCACCAGTTTATTGCCAAAGAAATCAAGAAACTTGAGAAAACTGGTTTGGTAAGAGGAGTGTTGCATCCAACGTGGTTGGCAAATCCAGTGGTTGTGTGCAAGGTGAATGGGAAATGAAGGCTTTTCATAGATTTCACAGATCTGAATAGAGTGTGCCCGAAGGACCCATTCCCCTTGCCACACATTGACCAGATGGTGGATTCCACCTCTGGGTGTGACCTGCTTTCCTTCCTGGATGCTTACTCCAGGTACCACCAGATTTTCATGACCAAGGAAGACAAAGAGAAGACCGCGTTTATAACCCATGTGGTACGGACTATTTTGTATGGATGCCCTTTGGGTTAAAAAGTGTTAGATCCACTTATACAAGAGCAGAATAGATTTGCTTCGAGTCCCAGCTGCACAGGAATGTTGAAGCCTACATGGATCATATAGTGGTCAAAACGAAGGACAAATCGACTCTCATTCAGGACTTGGGAGAGACCTTCGCAAATCTGTGCAAGATCAACTTGAAGCTGACCCATAGAAGTGCGTATTTGGTGTTCCTTCTGGCAAGCTACTTGGCTTCTTTGTGTCCCACCGGGGGATAGAGGCCAGCCCCGATAAGATTAAGGTGATTGTGTAGATTCAAGAAATCAAGACACATAAAGACGTGAGGCATTTTACTGGATGTGTTGCCACGCTAAGCAGGTTCATTTCCAAGTCCGCCGAGCGTGCCCTGCGATTTTTCAAAATTTGGAAAAGGAAGGGCTCGTAGAGTGGACCCCGAAGGCTGACATTGTGCTACAAGATTTGAAGACCTACCTTTCCATTGTTCCCACTTTAGTCGCTCCTAAACCACAAGAGTCGTTACTGCTATATCTAGCGGCAATCAATCAAGTGGTTAGTGTAGCACTTGTGGCATAGCAGGAGGTAGATGAAGCAGCAGCGGCAACCTCCGTCCCTCTAGAGAGGAAAGCGAACTCATCCCGGCAAGGTCAGATACAAATCAAAACAAAGAAGAGCAGGGCAATGGAGACAGTTCCAAGGTCACGCCAAGGAAGAAGGTGGCGCAGTGGCCAGTGTACTTCGTCAGCTCCCTATTGCAGGGGGCTAGGTCTAGGTACTCTGGCATGCGAAAGTTGAATTTGGCCTCGTCATGGCCTCATGGAAACTGCGCCACTACTTCCAAGCCCAAGAGATCACGATCGTCACCCGCTTCCCCTTGCAACGCATATTGAGTAACCTGAGACCACATGTAGAATAGTGGAATGACCATTGGAGCACGTCAACTATTAAGAGTAGAGCACTAGCGGAGTTCATTGCAGAATGGGCGCCTACCCATGACGAAGAAGTGCTGGAGAGAACTAACCTCGGCAAGGAAGCGCCCCAAGAATGGATCATGTACTTTGATGGTGCCTTATCCCTACAAGGTGCAGGATGGGGCGTGCTTCTCAGTGACCCCGCTGGGGAGCACCTCAAGTACATGGTTCAAATTCATTTTCCCCGAGAGAAGGCTAACTACAATACTGCAGAGTATGAAGGACTCCTTGCCGAGCTCAGGATCGCAACAGAACTGGGAATCAAGAAGTTGATCATTCGTGGAGATTCAAAACTTGTGGTGAGGCAAGTTAACATGGATTATCAAAGCCCCTTGATGGAGGCATACGTAGAGGAAATGAGAAAGTTGGAGGAGCGCTTTGATGGATTACAAACAGATCACATACCACGTGCGGAAAACAACATTGTTGACCATCTGTCAAAGTGTGCTGCGCAAAAACTCCCTGTGGAAGCAGGAACTTTTGTTCTCCATCTACCTCAACCCTCTGTATCCCCAACAATAATGGCCATAAAGAGGGGGAAATTAGACTCCGTCAAGCCTCTTCATGCAGAGCTTGCCAAAGCCCCCGGCTGAGAGCTTTGTGGGAACAACTCTTCTTCGATTGGTAGGCTACACCCTCCCACCAAACTACCAGTCTTAGCGGTTGATGCATGCGCTCTCGCCAATGAGGAGGTGCCACTAATCCTTGTTGTCGAGCCTCATGCTCCAACTTGGGCACGACATACAGTCCATTTCCACCAAACAAGAGAACATCCCGAAGAGGTAGAAGAAGCTGAAAGAGTAGCCCGAAGAACGAGTATGTATGATTTCATTGACGACATACTATAGAGAAGAAGGCCCAATGGTGTGAAATTGAAGTGCATTTGCCGGGAAGAAGGAAAGGAACTACTGGCAAAAATACACAAGGGTATGTGTGGTTCCCATATTGGATCTAGGGCCTTGGTTGGAAAAGCTTTCCGGCAAGGTTTCTACTGGCCCACGGCCCTGCAAGATGCAATTGAGCTAGTCACCAAGTGTGAAGCCTGCCAGTTCCACTCCAAGAATATCCATCAGCCTGCTCAAGATCTCCAAACAATCCCTTTGTCATTACCATTTTCGGTCTGGGGTCTAGACATCTTGGGCCCCTTCCCCCGTGCAACCGGGGGCTTTGAATTTTTGTACATTGCAAATCGACAAGTTTACAAAGTGGCCGGAAGTGGAGCCCGTGAGGAAGGTGACGACACAGTCAGCTATCTAGTTCTTGATAGGATTGGTGTGCCGTTTCTGAGTACCCGCTAGAGTCATCAGTGACAATGGCACCCAATTCACAAGTTGTGCCTTCATGCAATACGTTCATGCCCTTGGAAGCAAGGTCTCATTTTCCTCTCTTGCCCATCCCAGAAACAACGGACAAGGTGAGAGGGAAAACGCTGAAGTGCTGTGAGGACTCAAGACAAGAACATTTGATAGGCTGTAGAAGTGTGGCAGGCGATGGATCGAGAAACTGCCTGTGGTTCTTTGGTCCCTCCGTACGACACCAAATCGAGCTACTGGACAGACTCCCTTCTCCCTAGGCTATGGAGAAGAAGCAGTGATGCCCATGGAACTCATATACGGGTCACCTCGAGTACTTGCCTACGATGAAGTTGCGCAAGAACAGCACTGGCGTGACGACAATGTGCTACTTGAGGAGAACCATCTCCGGGCTGCTATGCGTGGTGCATGGTACCAGCAAGCCCTGCATTGCTATCACAACCACAGGGTTCATGCCCGAAGTCTTGAGGAAGAGGACCTTATCCTTAGGCGTGTTCAGTCCCCCAAAGGTGCAAACAAGTTTACGCCAAAGTGGGAAGGACCTTACCGGGTAGTATGAGTCACCAGACCCGGTGCAGTCCGTCTATAGCCGGAGATGGCAATCCGTTGCAAAACTCATGCAACATTGAGCATCTCCGTAAGTTCTACCCTGTCGGTGGAAAACGACACCTACGGGATCACTGGAATCCCTTCTGCGGTTGCGGGGCGCGGAGATCGTGAGAAGAGCAGGACTAGCAGACAACACAAAGGGATTTACCCAGGTTCGGCCCGCAAAGATGCGTAAAACCCTACGATCCTACTTTGGTGGATATATTTAGTGTTCTTGAGCTCTCGAACTAGATCTGGGTGCTGTGGGGTTCGAAAGAGCCGAATCCTTTCCCTGTGTGCCATGGGCCTCATTTTATAGGCGAAAGGGGCTGCCACAGTGGCACCCAGGAGGTGGAAAGTGCTACAGCATTGCGAGTTTATCGCTAGTATTACAGGACATGACACATTTAATGCGAGGCTTAGGTGTCCCTTCGCTTTATCGGGGACGGGGGCGAGGCCCGTCCCGTCAGTTGCCACCCCCCTCGCTTCGACACGCGCCCTGGCCAGCGATGCATGCGGTGCCATGTAGGCAGGTAGGCGGCTGAGGTGGCATGGTGTTGGAGCCTCCATGAAGGATTGCATGCTGCCACGCAGGTGCCTGCCCAGCTGGTTGGGTCGGCAGCTGCATGCAAATGGCGGTGGTGACTTGGCTTGTGCGGGCCTGGCGGTGGCCCTGCTAGTGTGCTTGGCGAGGGTCTTGCCGGGTAGCCCGGCAAGGGTCTTGTCGTGGCGCGCTGGCTTCCCCGGCAAGGATCTTGCCGGGGGTCTTGCGGATTTCCTTGGTGAGGATGGCTGCCTTCCTATCCTCTTATGATCTTGAGCATTCTATGTCTTCAAAAAGATCTGCATGCCACCACGGAGGTGCCTCCCGAGCCTTGTCCCAATGCATCTGTTCAGCGTTGGTGGGCTCAAGGGTGTCTCGCTTGGTTGGCGTGGGCGAGCTGCCCCGGCAAGGGTCCTTGCCGGGAAAACCTGCTTCGTCCATCTGATCTTTGTGGCCTTGGTCCTTGTCATTGCTTCATTTGTCCTTGTGGCTTCGGCTTTTCTCCGGCTTCCCTCTCTTGCCGTGTCTGTGCGTGGCCATGGCAGGAGGCTCTGACTGCCCGTTCCAAAGTAAAGGGGTTAAAAGCAGGGCCCCTACTTTTGTAAACCGATAGGAGCCCCCGGGCCTGGGCCACACATAAGCGCAACACGTTGTTGGGCCAGGCCCAGAACGGTGCGCGGGCATTTGGGGCAGATTTTTATCGCGGTCGTTGTTCTGTCTGCTGCGCTTCCCCACGACCCGCATTGAACGCGTGATGTGGGGGTCGTGCGCGCGCACGACATGGGGGCATGCGTGGGACAGCACCGGCACGCATGCGTCACATCGCAGTTAATGGGAAAGGAGGCAGCCCGCGCCTTCCCCATAAAAAGGAATTATCGTGGGTGCGCTGCTCACTTTACCCCTTCCCTGCGCCTTCTTCCAATCTTAGAACCGCCGCCCATTCTTCTCCAGCCTCTCTGCTTTCGCCCATCGCCGCCGTGCTTCCGCCATCCTCCGCCACTTTGCTTCCCGCAGCCGCCATGGCGCCTAAGACCACCAAGAGCAAGGGAGCAGTGAAGGATGCCGGCGTGTCGGAGCAGCCGGAGAGCGAGCTGGTGGTGCGGCGGTTGCAGTCCACCTACTTCCCATCGACGGTTGGCGTGCCCGAGCTCCGGGAGATGTTCAAGTGTTTGTGGGGCGAGAACACGGGGGGAGAGAAGACGGGGCATCCGGCCACGACCGTCGTCCCTGACAGCGCCGGGCCCTCCCCGCATCGGTACCCCTTCTTCGTCGATTATTTCTCTTGTGGGCTCTGTCCCCCCTTCTCTGATTTCTTCAAGGACATCATGCACACATACTACTTTCGCCTCTTGGATTTTACTCCAAATGCCGTGGCGTGCATGGCCCTCTTCGCCCATCTCTTCGAGGGGTTCGTAGGGGTACATCGCAGCACGGCGCTCTTCCGCCATTATTTCTCCCCTCCGATCCAGAAAGGGGGCGCCATTGTTGGATGCGTCGCCTGGATCCCGAGGGCCAAGGGGACGTACCCGGACAGCGCCACGAAGGAGAGGTGGGAGCAATGGCGGGGTCGGTGGTGCTGGATTAAGGAGAAGGACCCGCTAGCATTCTGCGAGGTTTGCCAGAAGCCGCCGGTCCGCGGCAGCGATTGGGGCGACATCGACACCGACGAAGCGAAGCTCACGATCTCCAACAGCAGGATTCTTCGGCTAACCTAGGCCGGGCTCACCCTCGAGATGATTGGGGCGAACTTCATCCGCCGCCGGATTGCCCCTCTGCACGACAAGGGGAGGCCGACCTGGCTCTTTGTGAACGCAGCCGATATCATGAGGCTCCGCCCCGTCCTCGACAACAACCTGATGGTGTTGCGGCACGCCCATATTTGCCAGCGAATCTTTCAGCTCGAGGTCGACGACGTGGGCGAGGTCGAGCGGTCCAGCAAGCTTGCCAGGACTGCCACGAAGGCCGGCAAGGTCGATAAGGAGCCTGTTTTCAAGCTGCCGGCGGGAGTGGTCCCACTGAGCAACAACTCTCGCCGGAACGAGATCGTCGCCATGATGCCGCTCTTCAACGCGCACGGCCTCGACCCGAACTGGGTCAAGCCGGACGAGCTCATAGTGCAGGAGTTCTTCGACACTCTGCATGAGATATATATCACCGACGAGCCGCGGCTCATCCAGGACACCTCCCCGGCAGAGCTGGATTATATTGCCGCCAGGGTGGAGGAGGCGAGGCTTGCCGAGGAGTAGGCGAAGCTCGTCAAGGCGGCTAGCAGTGCCGGCGGAGTGGTGGTCAAGGCCGCGGCGAAGGTGGAGGAGAGGGAGCTCGCCCGGTGGGTTGCAGCCGCTGGGGAGGCGAGTGGCACCGACACCGGGGCTCCCCTCTTTGAGGACGTCGCCGATGGGTCGTCGTCGAAGGAGGGCGAGGAGGAGAGGACCGCAACCGCCGATCCTCCGATCACCGGAAAGAGGCAGCTCCTGCGGCGGGCCACCTCCGGCGAGCTGGTCCGCCTCAAGCGGGTCGTGCAGCTGCGGCAAGCCCAGGAGGCGCCCTTGTGCCAGACGAGGCTTGTGACGATGAAGAAAACGGCGAACGCCGTGGCATCGAAGAGGAGGATACCCGCATCTTCATCGTCCAAACGCGCCCGGACGCCATCGCCTCCCCCCTCGCCGGCAAACATCGGTGCAGGGATCGGGGGTGACTTGTTTGACTTCGGGCCTCTCAACCCGGAGAGAGAGCTCGGGCCTCTCAGCCCGGAGCGGAAGAGGAAAGCAACAGAGGAGGAGGAGGAAGAGAACAAAGAGTAAGCCTCTGCTTTTCTCCCTCATTCCCTGCACTCCCCCCGATGGTGTTGCTTACCTGTCTTCATCTTGGAGGGATGTGGAGACGCTGGCCCAGAGGATCAAGAGGGCCAGGGTCTCGGCAAGCGGCCAGCCCCCGGCAGGCACCTCCAGTACGCCACTGGTGGTGTCGAGCAGCCCAGAGTGCAGCCCCCGGCCCAGCCCCCAGCGTGATTCCACCACCCACCTTCGATCAACGTGTGTCGTGCGTGATGCTTCAGTGTTAACTGTGTCGTGGATGCAGGAGAGGAGAAACGGCAAGGGGAGCCACAGGGGGCTTCTCTGATCGTGTCGCCCCTGTCAACTACACCACCCCAAGGGGCGTCCCCGACAAGAACACCGAGCACCGAGGTCGTGCACACGGAGGAGGGGAAGGAGAACACACGTGTCGGTGGCTTTACCTCGACGCCAGACCTTGGCGGAGAGAGGTCTTCCTCCTCTCGTCCCAGCATGGGTAGGCCACTCGCTCTCCACTTCCGGTTGTATTCTTCTCTTCTCTTATCGACCTTCGATCTTGACGCCGCCCTATCTCTTTCATGGCATCCAGGCCTCTCCCCAGAGGACGTCGACGCCACCATCAAGGACGTTGGCGCGGATGCCGCAGCAGAGGCGGAGAAGATCGCTGCCGAGGAGGGGGCCAGGGGCGCCGCCGAGGATGCTGCCAAGGGGGCCGCCGAAGAGTCCGGCAAGGGGCCTTCCGAGGGAGCCGGCAAGGCCACTGCCGAGGAGGGGGCGTTTGGCGACCTGCCCTCCTCCTCCATTGTTTCGGGCTCTGATAGGTACCTGAGGGTCAGCGACGACCTTTTCGTCCACCTTCTTGGCGCGTCGAGCACCAGGGCTCTCTTTGAGGGAGAGGTGTTAGACGAGGAGGCACTTGCCACCGCCGGGCTCGAGGTTGTTGACGAGCCGGGCGTTGGTGGCGCAGGCTCCCAGGAGGAGCAGCTGCTCCAAGCCATGGGCACCATCTTCCGGAAGCTCCAGGCACTCCATCGCGCTTGCGTGGACAAGGCCAAGTCCAGGACGGGGGTGGTGAAGAGGATGGATGAGGACTTTGGGGGGCACGTCGCCGAGGCACAAGAATGGTACCGCGAGGCTTAGGACGAGCTGAAGGCCGCCCAGGGTGAGCTGGCCAACCATGAGGTGGAGCTCGCCCTGAAGCTGGCCGACATCGAGAAGGCCCAGGAAACGGCAAAGAGGCTAGCCGATGAAGTCGAAGCCGTCCGGTCCCTGCACGAGGCGGCCCTGAAGACCCAGGAGGAGGACCTTGCCGAGCGCGAGGAGAAGCTTGCTGCCATGCTCCATGGCAAGGACGAAGAGGTGGACAAGCTCGTCCTACAGCAGACCCAAGAGCTGGAGCGGAAGCATCAGGAGGCACTCA
The DNA here is from genome assembly GCF_018294505.1 of Triticum aestivum. Lineage (NCBI taxonomy): Eukaryota > Viridiplantae > Streptophyta > Magnoliopsida > Poales > Poaceae > Triticum > Triticum aestivum. The sequence continues at coordinate 325,473,255 of NC_057801.1, read as the reverse complement.
ACGCCCTGGCTCAGGCACATGCCAGCGAGGTGAAGGAGCTGGAGGAGCAAGCTCTGAAGTTGGCCCAGGAGAAGCACATGCTCAACGGCGCTCTAACGATGGCGCAGGGCGAGATCATCAGCAAGTCTGGGGAGCTCTCCGAGGCCAATGCCTCCATCAAAGATCTCAAGCTGAAGATAGGAGAGCTCGAGGAGCCGATGTCGGGAGCCTTGACCCGGGAGGGGATCCTGACAAAGGAGCTGGAGATGGAGAAGCACCTGCTAAGGAACGAGACCACCAAGCTCAAGGACTACAAGGCGGCAAGAAGCGCTGGTTCGGGCGCCTTGCTGCCATTGCAAACTCGGCCGCCGATCAGCTGGCCATCATGGGGATGCCGGAGATGGGGTACGCCCCAGAAGCGAGCCTGAGCCCCAACGCCAACCTGACCATATACATCGAGAAGGTCGTCGGCGCGCTGAAGTGGCTTCACTCCAATCGGGCGGCCTCCCTGGCCGAGGAATCCCGGATACTCTATCGAGGGACCATGACCAGGGTGCTCACCAAGATCACGCACTAGCACCCCTACCTCGACTTTGGAGCTGTGCTGAAGAGCTTGCCGGAGGGTGTCGACACCGCGGCACTCAATGAGAGTATCCACCCCATCCTCAGCTGCATCGATAAAATCAAGAGGGTGGAGGGCCAACGCCGGGACTAGGCATCCCGTTCTCCATCACCGCTGCAGGTTCATCACCAAGACAAAGCTATCTTTAGTTAGAACCACGGTGGCAATTTGTGTAATATAACTCTGTGATGCCCCTGAAACTATGCATGTTATTTTCCCGTTCGATTTTCCTTTGTATGTCCACCCCACGTCAACTGGGTACGCTTGTCGGCACGTGAATCGAGGGTGGCGCTGTGAGGACAGGTACTCATTTGCCTGCCGGGTGTGGTTGCTGCCGGGCAAAGCACCGCCCTTGGAGCGGCCGCTTGATCTGTCGAGCTTGACTCGAGTCAGAACCGAGAGCGTTGCCAATGGCGGAAGGCCCACCCTGCCGCTCTTGACGCGGCCGCTTGAACTATTGTGCGGACTCGAAACCGAACATGGGCATTGCCGATTGCAGGAGGGCCCCTCTACGTTTAGGCTTCCCATACATAGGCCGAACCGTCGCGGATAATAACATTATATTTAAGGAGAAGGACTTAAAATTTAGCATGACTTAGCTCTCTCATCACCGCCTTGGCGTTCTTCGCACCGCGGGCAGCGCCGCCTTCTTGGCCGGAGCCATGGTGATGAGGAACAACCAGGCCAACTGCTAGGCCAGATTCTCACAATAGCACCCCCCTACTTGGCGCGCCGAAGATGTCGGTGGAAAACGACACATATGGGATCACTGGAATCCCTTCTGCGGTTGAGGGGCGCGGAGATCGTGAGAAGAGCAGGACTAGCAGACAACACAAAGGGATTTACCCAGGTTCAGGCCGCAAAGATGCGTAAAACCCTCTGATCCTGCTTTGGTGGATATATTTAGTGTTCTTGACCTCTCGAACTAGCTCTGGGTGCTGTGAGGTCCGAAAGATCCGAATCCTTTCTCTGTGTGCCATGGGCCTCCTTTTATAGGGGAAAGGGGCTGCCACAGTGGCACACAGGAGGTGGAAAGTGCAACAGCATTGCGACTTTATCGCTAGTATTACAAGACAAGACGCATTTAATGCAAGGCTTAGGTGTCCCTTTGCTTTATCGGGGACGGGGGCGAGCCCGTCCCGTTTGTCGCCGCTCCCCCTTGCTTCGACACGCGCCCTGGCCAGCGATGCATGCGGTGCCATGTAGGCAGGCAGGCAGCTGAGGTGGCACGATGGTGGAGCCTCCACGAAGGATTGCATGCTGCCACGCAGGTGCCTGCCCAGCTGGTTGGGTCGGCAGCTGCATGCGAACGGCGGTGGTGACTTGGCGATAGCCCTACCAGTGCGCTTGGCGAGGGTCTTGCTGGGTGGCCCGACAAGGGTCTTGCCGGGTAGCCCGGTAAGGGTCTTGCCGTGGCATGCTGGCTTCCCCGGCAAGGATCTTGCCGGGGGTCTTGCGGTTTTCCTTGGTGAGGATGGTTGCCTTCCTATCCTCTTTTGATCTTGAGCATTCTATGTCTTCACAAAGATTTGCATGCCACCACGGAGGGCTCAAGGGCGGCTTGCTCGGTTGGCGTGGGCGAGCTGCTCAGGCAAGGGTCTTGCCGGGGCCGCTGAGGCTGCCCAGGCAAGGGTCCTTGCCAGGAAAACCTGCTTCGTCCATCTGATCTTCGTGGCCTTGGTCCTTGTTGTTGCTTCGTTTTTCCTTGTGACTTCGGCTTCTCTCTGGCTTCCCTCTTCTGCCATGTGTCTACGTGGCCATGGCGGGAGGCTCTGACTGCCCGTGCACAAGTAAAGGGGTCAAAAGCAGGGCCCCTACTTTTGTACACCGACATACACGTAAGGTGAGGTTGTCGGGTCCTGCCCGAAAACCACCCTTTTTTGCAAGCATTGCCGATGTTGCATGTAATCCTTTGTACAAAGCCAGGCGCAGACTCTGAGAACCAGATGAATAAACGAAGTGCTAGGGGCCCCGAAAACTTGCATGCATGCATAAGCATATCATGAGCATAGCATGATCGTGTAGACAAAATCGCATGTAGCTCTGTTTTCATCTAGACTAAGTTGTAGGGTTATTGCCTCAGACGTGGTCCCGAAGAGGGGAAAAACGGAGACGAGCAAACATATCGGTCCCCGGCGATCCAAATACATAAGTTCCTTGTTATTCATACCTGTTCTGTAAAGTGAAAACTTGTGCATATGAAAACCTCATCACCTTCAAACATAGGTGCTCCCATTCTTTGTCCCGAACGTTGCTTCAGTCAAGGTGGTCGCATTGGCCTTTGACAGAGAAGGTTCGACGAGGGGCTGGTCCTTTTTCATGGTTTTATGCCCTGCAAGCCTAGCCCCGCGGCAGCAAATTAAAGGCACCAACAAGATAGCTTGCCGGAGAAAAGTTGTTTACTTAAATGTATAGAGGCACCACACCTCTGCATGGACATGTTACATGCACAACTACCCGACAAGGCTTGTATTTTTCATTAGTATGCTAATAAGCAAGTACTGATCTTGCAGAACACAAACATGGATAAAGAAGATTACATAATTTGAACTAAAGTCTGGAAAACACCTACACATTTTAGACTAAAAAGAGATAAGTGCCCCATAATACATTTCTTGTCCCTCTCCTCCTAGGAACTACAATAGGAGGTGAGGAGGGTGAAATGAGTGCCTGAGCAGAAGTCCAGCCCGATCCCGCCATGGCTTGTCGGGCGCAGCCTAACAAGATCGGGAGTGGATAGGCAGCAAAGGAGAAGCATGAAGGGAGCAGATCGGCAGTGCGCTTGTCACCACCCCAGGGCTAGCAAGAAGCACCAGCACAGGCGCCAGTGGGGAGAACCGCGGGAACTAGGCTGGGTTTCTACTAAAGGAGGCGAAGGCACCAAGAGAGCGACGCCCTCCCCGGGAACCGTCCTAAAGAGGCCGATGATGATGGTGCCGGGGAGTGAGGGGAAGAGCGGAAAAACGAGGCAGCGGGCCGGCCGTACGAGACGAAGGCGACGGTGCCATCGTACTTCGACCTGACGCCCTGCAACCCTCCTTATCCGTCTTCCCTCGTTTTTTCCTCATCACCACCGCTCTAGGAGGATGCCGGCTCCGCAGCCCATTGCCTCCCACGGAGATATAACTGACGATGGTGACGTCCAAGACGCTCAAGGAGCACCGCCCCCCACATTGGCGGGTAGGAAGGTGCCACCGTCTTCAACAACAACCCCGACTCCGCTGGAAGGAGCAGTGCTGGGATTACCAAGGGTCCCAAGGACTGCACCCCAGATGGGCACCGAAAGCCCTAGGAGCCTCGCAGTTAAGTTAATGAACCTCAACGACTTGTGGCCAGGGGAAGCACTCCCCACCTGCCGGCCGGCTCGTATGGGGGAGACGAGCGCTTCACCATTTTTGAAAAGCATAACGCCTCCCACACTATGGATGGTTCAGTGCCCACACCTTCTGCCGCTGCACCTCCTACAGCCCCAGACTAGACTCACCCCCCCGAGCGTCACCACAAGCATTCGGCATCATCGACCCTAAGTTTGAGCTTGGGGCCCAGCCCCGGTCTCTCCCCTTCAGCATAACAAAGGGGAATGCGATACATGGAAGAGGAGAGGCATGTGGATGGACACATCTGCTCCATCCTCACCTCCTCTTTTATAGGCAGCTTGGGGCTGGGGGCTGATCCTTCACCCCACCCCCAATGGGTTCTTTCTGATCCGGCCCATTAATATTACCTCCGATAGCCGAATCCGACTACCGTCCCCTTGCACCAACCCAAGCAGACCGGGCCCTTGCCATGGCGCTCTCTGCTGCACCACGCGCCTCTGTTACCTACCCCACTCAATGCATGCAGCATATGTGGCAATGGATAAGGGCGTGGTGGGATGAGTGAGGGAGTCCTGGATTAAGGGGTCCTCGGACGGACGGACAATGTAGCATGGGTTGGACTGATGGGCTATGAAGATACAAGACAGAAGACTTCTTCCCGTGTTCGGATGGGCCACTCCTTTACATGGACAGCAATCTTGGCGTTCAGATTTGTAGATTCCTTTCTCTATAACCGACATTGTATAACCCTAATCCCCTCTTATGTCTATATAAACTGGAGGGTTAGTCCGTAGAGGCAATCATAATCATACATGCTAGACTTTTAGGGTTTTGGCCATTACGATCCCGTGGTAGATCAACTCTTGAAATACTCATATTCATCAAGATCAATCAAGCAGGAAGTAGGGTATTAGCTCCATAGAGAGGTTCCGAACCTGGGTAAACATCGTGTCCCCCGCCTCCGATTACCATCAACCTTAGACACACAGTTTGGGACACCCTACCCGAGATCCGCCGGTTTTGACACCGACATTGGTGCTTTCATTGAGAGTTCCGCTGCATCGTCACCAAAAGGTTTGATGGCTCCGTCATTCATCTACAACAATGCAGTCAAGGGGGAGACTTTCCTCCCCGGACAGATCTTCATATTCGGCGGCATCACACTGCAGGCCAACTCGCTTGGTCATCTAGATCAGATCGATAGCTATGCTCCTTGCCGTCACGTCAGCTTGGAAGCTTGAATTACGTTGTCGATATCCGCGGAGACTTGATCTTTGACGGATTCAAGCCCATGGCAGCCGCTCCCTGCCACCATGATGAACATGACCTAAATCTATCATCGGACCGTGTCCGCATGTAACTGCTCTGGCCCTGGATCTGGAGCAGATTGTGCCGTCCGAGGACGGGAAGCTCAACCCTGCCACGGAAGCTCAACCCTGCCGTGGAAGCCGCAGACTCAGTGGCATCAGAGCTGCACACACATCCAACGTCGAGCGGGGCCTGTGTCACTGGAACCTCAGATTCGTCTCCGACCATAGGTTCCGAACCGCATGCATCCGCGCCCATCCAACCTGATCAGGCACCGATCGTTGCATTCAGCTCCGCGGACATCTTCCGGCACTCACCTTTAGGTGATGTGCTAAACTCATTAAAAGCCCTCTCCTTATGAGGGGACTCTCAGCCGAACTATATCCGGTTTGGATTGGAAGCTGATGACGGAGAATTCTGCTTCCCACCCACCACCCAATTCAAAGCCACTATCGAAGACTTAACCAACATGCTCGATTACGGCTCCGAAGACATCGACGGTATGGATGATGATGCCGGAGAGGAGCAGGAACAAAAACCACCGCTTATAGGGCGCTGGACAACCACCTCCTCGTTTGACGTATACATGGTGGATACACCCAAAGAGAACAACAACGACAATGAAAAATATCCAGTCGATGATAAGCCTCCTGAGATACAGTCAAAGCGCCGATGTCAGCGGCGCCGCTCTAAACCACGCCATGGATAAAACAGCAATACCGGCACAGGAGAAAATAATACTCTGGACGATGCCGAAGACAACGAAGACCCCGTTGAGCCAACTTCCGAACAGGACAACGGGATGATGGGCGAGTTAGCCCTGATGAACAGCCCATGAACAAAGACTCTGAGGATAGAAACTTCGTTCCGCTCTCCGAGGACGAGGTGAGACTCGGCAACAAGGATTTTATCGTGCCTGAGGAACCTCTCAAGCAGGAGCTCTTTAAGCGCCAGCTAATAGCCACTGCAAGGAGCCTAAAAAAGAAGCAGCAACAGCTTCAAGATGATCAAGATCTGCTCAATGATAGATGGACTAATGTCCTAGCGGCCGAAGAATACGGCCTCGAGCGCCCAACCAAAAGTTACCCGAAGAGCAAATGGTTACCCAATTCGATGACGAGGCACCGGAGCCCATCCTACCAGCGCATAATGCAACTGACCGACCACCATGTGGCCGGGACAAAGCGGCAACTCAAGCCGAACACCAGCCCATACCACCTCGTGGGCAGAGACATAACAGTCCGGGGTCATACATATGACCTGCGGCAGGACCTAGACAATAGAGCAGGTTAGACCAGATCGATCTATAGATCACGAGGACGAGCCCGGACATGCAACGACGACCATCTAGCCGGACGCGACAAGCACAACCACGCCCGGGCCGAGCACCGGAGACAAACTCCATCCGAGCTACATCACGACGTGGCCTGACATAGAGGCGCCGCACACCCCCTTTGCTTCACTGATGAAGTAATGGAACACGAATTCCTGGAAGGGTTTAAACACACGAATACCTAAGTCACTTCATCCAGCAGCCCGGGGAGTCTGCCAGGAAACTCTGGACTAGGTTCTTAATCAAAAAGAACCAAATTGTCGATTGTCCGGACGCTGAAGCCCTCACGACCTTTAAACATAGCATCTGAGATGAGTGGCTCACCCACCACCTCGGTCAAGAAAAACCAAGATCCATGGCTGCCCTTACCAGTCTGATGACCCATTTTTGCGCGGGCAAAGACAACTGGCTCGCTCGTAGAAGTAACAACACCGTTGATCTGAGTACTTCCGAAGTTCGAGACGGCAACGGCAAGCCACGACACAATAAACACAAGCGTCGCAATAATAATGAAGGAACACAAGACACGGCGGTCAACGCCGGATTCAGTGGTTCCATACCCGGTCAACGGAAAAAGCCATTCAAGGCAAACAGAGATGGACCATGCAATTTAGACAAGATACTGGATCGGCCCTGCCAGATTCATGGCACCCCCGTTAAACCAGCCAATCACACCAACATGAGCTGTTTGGTTTTTAAACAAGTCGACAAGCTTAATGTCGAACACAAGGTGAAGGGGCCGCCCAGTGACAGCGATGACCAAACACCGGGGGTCAGAAGCAATTCCCACCCCTACCCCCCCCCCCCCGAAGTAAAGACAGTGAACATGGTATACATGACGCACATCCCCACAGGGGACTGCAAGCGCGCGCTATGGGACGCCGGTGTCATAGAGCCATCCGCCCAAAAATTAAGCCAATGGGCGGCCCGCCCGATCACTTTTGATCGCAAGGACCACCCAGCCAGTATCCTTCATGAAGGTCTGGCAGCTCTCATCCTCGATCCAATTATCAATGTGTTCCATCTCATGTAAGTCCTTATGGACAGCGGCAGTAGCCTTAATCTACTCTACCAAGGCACTGTCCACAAAATGGGCATTGATCCTTCAAGAATCAGGCCTACCACAACAACCTTCAAGGGAACAATATCCAGCGTAGAAGCTCACTGCACGGGCTCGATTACATTGCAAGTTGTTTTCGACTCGCCGAACAACTTTCGAAGCAAAGCCTTGACCTTAGATATTGTCCCGCTCCGTAGTAGCTGCCATGCACCACTCGGGCGTACTGATTTTGCTCGCTTTAATGCGGTCCCACATTACACCTATCTCCAATTTAAGATGCCCAGTCCACGCGGCACCATCATGATAAACAGAAATACGAAATGCTCCTTCCGTACAGAGGAGCATACTACGGCTATTGCGGCCGAAGTACAAAGGGGCCTTATCAAGCCGCACATTTCATCGGCCATCAAGCCGCCAGTCTACATTAGACAGGACCAATCAATTTTAGAGCTGGATTAGCAGTTCAGCCTCTGTCGTCCGCCCCATATAGCCGTGAAGTCTGTCCCACGCACAAAATTATACACTTACTAGTCACCGGCAGAGGCACAATGTAGACAGACCTATAGCACTATCCGCACTCTCATAGTCTTTTTCTTTTCTAACCATTTTTTATCTTTTACCACAGGTGACTATATTTGCTGAGAAGTCCTTTAACCAAGGCAAGGCAGCGTAGACGTGCGACAGGAGGTCCAAATGTTTTTTCTAGACCGCATCTTTATTTCAAACCTGTAAAGTGCCCTTTTTCTCAGCTTTTGACCCACGGCATGTCAAATAGCCTTGGTAGTAGTGTTATAATCTGTAAAGATTGTGCTTGACCTATCACTTAGATGCTAGTCAACATAACCCGTATTCAGTATTCACTCTTCTCAAAGAACTGAATTTTGCATCTGTGGTTATTTCATGCACGCACCTTGGCATATATTTCCAGGGGCTCGATATGGCAACATATGAGTTGCCGACAAGTCCGAACAGCTTTATAGCACACTTCGGCGTCACGAGTTTGGCCTTATATGCATCAGCTTAGAATCATGTCTTTGGTCAATAGTTGGGTTGCCCAGCTCCTGTGCTTACTACCTTATGTTCCGCTCTATCGGCTAGGGTAGTAAAGGGAGAACTACTGCGATTGTGTCCTGGTTTGTCCGGATGAGCACCTCAGTAGAGAAAGCCAAAAACTGATTGTCATGATGCAGGGAGAGATGGTCAACCACTCGATGACTTACGGAATCTTCGCAATTCCTTCCGTATTACACGAAGGATCGTTCTTCTGGTCATGTATGTAAACGCACCGTATTCGGATAACTGCATACATACCATGGGCTATATCGTAGACCCACTGTCAAACTCCTATGGCTAAGTGAAAGTGCTAAAGCCCTATAGTCTGATTGCCTGGTTCGCCGCATTGAATCCTCCTTAATGGACCAAGACATTGGGTCAAGAGTATTCAAGTGCTTTTCCGAACACCCCGCATTATATGCGAGGGGGCCGAAGCCGACAACTAGTGAACTTTCATATTATACAAAAAACGGCTGCACAGGAGGCACCAAAAACTTTTTAGGCAAAAGTATAAAACACATAGCCCTAATATATCATAATATTGTTTTTACAATTTCGGTACATTTCACTCGAACATAATATCTTTCGAGCAATGACCCTCTATCAAGCGGGCATCCTCTAGGACATCCTCAAAATAATGCTCTGGCATGTGATGGTCCTTGCCCTTGGGTGGACTTTTTGCTGTAATATCAGTGGCCTTCATCTTCACCCAGTACGTCTTGACGCGGGCAAAGGCCATCCGTGCACCTTCTATGCATGTTGACCGCTTAATAGCGTCAATACGCGGCGCCGCATCAACAAGTCGCTGCACCAAACCGAAATAACTATTCCGTATTTGCTCGGTCGGCCACAACCAGACCACGACGTCCTTCATGGTAGATCCGTATATCTTGTGGAGCTCGGCCCACTGGGCCATCTGTTCGTTCAGCAACAGCGGACGCTTTGGCATGCTGAATTGCGACCAGAAAAGCTTTTCCATCGCATGTCCTTCTTGCGCTTGGAAAAACCGCGTCGCATCAGAGACACTCTTCGGCAAGTCCAAAAATGCGTTTGGAGAACTCCACATTTGATTAAGGAGGGCATACATCGGATCGCCGAATTTAGTTTGTAATAAGAAGGGCTTACCAGCCGTGATCACTCCAGCTTGTCGGATCTCCTCCCGAGCGGCTCTAGACTAGGACTGTGCTTCCCTTGCCTCTTGTAAGGCCTTGTCAAGATCGGTCGTTCTGGTTTTGTTATGTTTCTGGAGAAATTCACACCGGCTAGTGGCATCCTTTAGCTCAAGTGCCATAGTAGATATTCTCTCCTCGCACTGGCACCGAGCAACCTGTTCGGCCTTTAATTCAGCAGCTACCTTTTCGGCAGCCGCATTACTCATCCTGGCTTGCTCCTTGGACCAGGCATGCTTTGCCCGAAGGGTCTCAACTACGGCGGCACTATCTGCAGTTATGCATATCTCAGTATACAATTCTCATTGTCATGCTGATATTATAGTACTTGCATATACTGACCACCCCAAAGACATACCTTGCGGCTCGTCGAGCCGCCTGTTAATAAGCATGATGTCATCATCCGCCACATCAAGTTCTGCTTCAGATCTGCAACCTCTATAGCTTGGGCAGTCGCCAGGCATGTAACAACCTGTGTTCCAATTAGTTAGATTATTTCCTGGGCATATCTTTCTTGATCCTCTGATCGCCTCCCTTTGGACGCTAACTAGAGTTTCAACGGCTACAATCTATATATACACAGGCGCATTTTGCATTTATAGCACAATTGAAAATATTACATTACGTACCTCGAAGCCTCTTAGCAGGCTCGTAAAGGCTTCATTCAATCCGCTCTTCGCAAACAGAACCCTCTCAACTACCATACCCATCAAGGTACGATGTTCCTCTGAGATGGGCGCATGTTGCAATATGTCCATCAATGTATCCAGCGCCTCCGGATGCCTGGAAGCGGCTGTAGGGGTACAGACTCCCTTCAATGGAATATGTTTACTCGACATTGGAGTAGTATTTGGCTGTTAATTAAATAGTTCAGGGCCTTCATTGTTGGTCCTCTTAGGGGCCGCACACCCCGGACCCTAGATGGCCAAAGTGTCACCTTCGGGCCTAGTCTTCATTGTCCCTCACACCACTTTTTGATCGGGAGGGATCCTCCGGGACGACACCTTGGGACCGTCTGCCCTATTGGGTGGGGAGATCTGTGGAGGCGTCTCGCTCTCCATCATCTCCGAAAGAAGATCCCCCGAGGAGGAGGACTGTTGAGGAAGGCTGCATGCCGGACTGCAAACATATATTTGAAATATTACCCTTGCAACCAGGAAAGAATGGGATATGTTCAAGACACCCTTGTTCACTTACGATTCAGCTAAGGGCTTGTCCTTACGGAGGAATTGTGTGACGATGTCGCCTCCCGAACTAGAACCCCCTGACAGGGATATCTTCCCTCGCTTAGAAGCCTTTATCATCAAGTCTTCAAAGGCGGTCCTCTTCTTGCCATGGGGAAAAGGGATGTCAGTTTTTCCTTCCCTTTCATCTTCGGAAGAGGGAGTTCCAATCTCCCCGAACGAGGTACCTGGCGTACCTCTAGAATGGAGGCCACCCTAGGCCTTCTTGCTCTCCTCCTTGTCTTCCTTCACCGGCACTTGATATGGTGCCGGAACCAGCATCTTTGTTAACATCCGATGAGCTGAGTCTTCGGGCAGAGGGGCCGAACACCTAATTCTCTCTGCCTTCTTTATCCATCCCTGGACGAGTATGTTTTTCTCAGTATATTGTTATGAGAAATTTAACTAAGCTGTGTTCAGGAGTCGAGTGCTTACCGAGGTATCCGGATGGTTGCAGTCAAGGCCAATGTCCTCTCTAGTATCCGGCCACTGTTTTCGTGTCCTGAAGAGTAATTTCCACATTCCTCTGAGCATCGTGCCGGAGAAGTGCTGAAGGGTTCATGTTCCTTTCAGATTGAACTCCCACATGCGGAGAGGTCGTCGCTGGCACGGTAGGACCTGACGGACTAGCATTACTTGGATTACGTTGATAAGACCGGTGTCCTTTTCAATGAGGCTCCGAATGAGGCTTTGCGGCGTCCGCACTTCATCAATTGATCCCCAGTCCAGCCCCTTATTAATCCATGATGCAAGCCGTAATAGAGGGCCAGATCGGAACGCAGGTGTAGCTGCCCACTTGGTACCACGTGGTTCAGTGATGTAAAACCACTCCTGCTGCCATAGGTTGGAAGTTTCTAAAGGAGCCTTTTGGCCAAGGAATATTGGTGAGTTTGATCACTACAACACCACCGCACTCCGCCTGTTTCCCGTCGACTACCTTCGGCTTCACATTAAAGGTCTTGAGCCACAAGCCAAAGTGAGGGGGAATACGGAGGAAGGCCTCGCACATGATAATGAACACCGAGACGTGAAGAAAGGAGTCCCAAGCTAGATCGTGAAAATCTAGCCCGTAATAGAACACGAGCTCTCGAACGAAGGGATGAAGAGAAAACCCTAGCCCTCGGAGGAAGTGGAAGATGAATACAACCCTCTCGTCGGATCCGGGAGTAGGAATAACCTGCCCTTGAGCAGGAAGCCTGTGGGGGATTTCCACGGTCAGGTATCTTTCCACCCGGAGCTTTGCAATATCCTCCTCTGTGACAGAGGAAGCCACCCACCGGCCTTGAGGGCTAGGTCCGGACATGACTGGGAAGCGCGAAGCGATTAAATTCAACCTTGGGTGTTGGAACTCAAAGTGGAAGAGGTTGAGGAAAGGGTTGGCATAAAGGAGAAAAGATGGGTCTTAGCCCATTTATAAAGGTGATGAATATCAAACGCCCCCTCCTAGGCCTCAAAACCTGCCTATTCCTAAGGAATCATGCCAATAGAACGGTTGGGTTACCCACTCCCGTATTGATGAGAATCCCGCAATAAGGGGACACGATCTCTGCTTTAACAGAACATGCCAATGAAACCGCATCTCGAAATATGGAGCGGCGAGCTAAAAACGGTTCAAAATAATGGTCTGGTGGCGACGTGATGTCATGCTACAAAAAGTTTTCAGCGGATTGGACTCGTGAAATATTACACTCTCTGCGGTTGTGTGTGGAATTTGTTTTGTAGAGCCGGACACGATTCTTTTGTTCAAAGACTATTTTGTATTATTCGGAGAAGGAACCAGCCTTGCAATATTATACGTCTCCGTTGTATCTACTTTTACAAACACTTTTGCCCTTGTTTTGGACTCTAACTTGCATGACTTGAATGGAACTAACCCGGACTGACGCTGTTTTCAGCAGAACTGCCATGGTGTTATTTTTGTGCAGAAATAAAAGTTCTCAGAATGACCTGAAAATGCACGGAGCAACTTTTTGGCATTAATAAAAAATATTGGCGAAAGAATCAACGTCAGGGGCCCACACCCTGTCCATGAGGATGGGGGGCGCCCCCCCTAGGGAGTGCCCCCTGCCTCGTAGGCCCCCTGATGCTCCACCTACGTCAACCCCAACTCCATATATTCACGTTCGGGGAGAAAAAAATTAGAGAGGAGGATTCATTGCGTTTTACGATACGGAGCCGCCGCCAAGCCCTAAACTCTCTTGGGAGGGCAGATCTGGAGACCGTTTGGGGCTCCAGACAGGGGGATCTGTCGTCGTTGTCATCATCAACCAACCTCCATCACCAATTTCATGATGCTCACCGCCATGCATGAGTAATTCCATCGTAGGCTTGCTGGGCGGTGATGGGTTGGATGGGAGTTACCATGTAATGGAGTTAGTTTTGTTAGGGTTTGATCCCTAGTATCCACTATGTTCTGATATTGATGTATCTATGACTTTGCTATGCTTAATACTTGTCACTAGGGCCCGAGTGCCATGATTTCATATCTGAACCTATTATGTTTTCATGAATATATGTGAGTTCTTGATCCTATCTTGCATTTCTATAGTCAACTATTGTGTGTTATGATCCATTAACCCCGAAGTGACAATAATCGGGATACTTACCTGTGATGACCGTAGTTTGAGGAGTTCATGTATTCACTATGTGTTAATGCTTTGGTCCGGTACTCTATTAAAAGGAGGCCTTAATATCCCTTAGTTTCCAATAAGAACTCGCTGCCACGGGAGGGTAGGAAAAAAATATGTCATGCAAGTTCTTTTCCATAAGCATGTATGACTATATTCGGAATACATGCCTACATTACATTGATGAACTGGAGCTAGTTCTGTGCCACCCGATGTTATAACTATTACTTGAGGAATCGCATCCGACATAATTATCCACACTGATCCAATGCCTACGAGCTTTTCACATATTGCTCTTTGCTTAGTTACTTTACCGTTGCCACTGTTACAATTACTACAAAACTTCTACTTTTACTTTTTCCACTTTTACCATTACTTCCATACTACTTTGCTACTAAATACTTTGCTGAAGATATTAAGTTATCCAGGTGTGGTTGAATTGAGAAGTCGACTGCTAATACTTGAGAATATTCTTTGGCTCCCCTTGGGTCGAATCAATAAATTTGGGTTGAATACTCTACCTTCGAATACTGTTGCGATCCTCTATAGTTGTGGGTTATCAAGACTATTTTTTGGCGCTGTTGCCGGGGAGCATAGCTCTATTCTTTGAGTCACTTGGGATTTATATCTGCTGATCACTATGAGGAACTTGAAAGACGAAATAAATAAGATTTTCCCTCAACTACGAGGGGAGGTAAGGAACTGCCATCAAGCTATGCACTTGATTCACCATCTATTTTCAGTAAGCTTGCGACACCTAAACCTGCTTCTGCTATTAATTCTGATATGTCGCATGTTATTGATGATGCCACTTCTGCTATGCATGATACTTATGATGAAACTACTTCTATGCTTGATACTACTGTGCCATTAGGTGAATTTCTTGATGAACAACTTGCTAGGGTTAGAGAGAATGAAATTATTCAAACGGATAATATTGATGAAAGTGATGATGAAGATTCTCCCCCTAAATATGAATTGCCTATTGTGCCCTAGGGTTATGTTATGGATGAAGAAACTGCTAGAGATTTTCTTGCTTGCAATGATAGATCTGATCTTAAGAAATTATTAGCTAAGCTGAAAGAAAAGTCTCTGAATGCTAGAATGAAATATGACCCTGCTTTTGGTACTTCACCTATCTGTGTTACTGATAAGGATTATGATTTATCTATCGATCCTGAGATAATTACTGTGGTCGAATCTGATCCATTTTATGGCTATGAATCTAAAACTGTTGTGGCACATCTTACTAAATTGAATGATATAGCCACTCTATTCACCAATGATGAGAAAACTCATTACTACTATATCCTTAAAATATTTCCATTCTTATTAAAGGGTGATGCTAAAACTTGGTTTATTGATCTTGATCCTGGTTGTGTGCGTAGTCCCCAGGATATGATTTATTACTCTGCTAAATATTTCCCTGCTCATAAGAAACAAGTTTCCTTAAGGGAAATATATAATTTTGTGCAAATTGAAGAAGAGACTCTCCCACAAGCTTGGGGGAGGCTTCTCCAATTACTTAATGCTTTGCCTGATCATCCTCTTAAGAAAAATGAAATACTTGATATCTTTTATAATGGACTAACGGATGCTTCCAGAGACCACCTGGATAGTTGTGTTGGTTGTGGTTTCAGGGAAAGAACTATCGAACAAGCTGAATTGCTATTGAATAATATGTTGACTAATGAAAACAATTGGACACTTCATGAACCAACTCCTAAACCAAATCGGAAGAAAATAGGTGTTTTGTTTCTCAGTCCTGAAGATATGCAAGAGGCAACGAAATCTATGAAAGAAAAAGGTATTAAAGCTGGAGATGTTAAGAATTTACCTCCTGTTGAAGAAATACATGGTCTTGATAACCCGACACTGGTAGTAGAGGTAAATTCTCTCTATAGATACGATAAAGTTGAAATCCCGTCTACTATGTTTTCTAGCCAATGCTTGGATGAGTTTGATGACTTTATGGCTAAACAAGAAAATTTCAATGCTTATGTTGGTAGAAAATTGAAGAGTAATGCTTATATGATTGGACACTTGAGTGATTATATGTCTAGAGTTAAGAATGAACTTAAACTTATTAGTAAACATGCTTCTATGGTTACCACTCAGGTAAAACAAGTGCTTAAGGCTCAGAATGATTTGCTCAATGAACTAAATGATAAGAAAAATGATAATGTTGTTAGAGTTATGACTAGAGGGGGTAAAATGACTCAGGAACCACTATATCCTGGGGGCCACCCTAAGAGAATTGAACAAGATTCTCAGAGAAATAATGTTGATGCACCTAGTCCTTATAAAAATAAGAAAAAGAAAAATGATAGGACTTTGCATGCTTCTAGTGAACCTGTTGTAAACACACCTGAGAATCCCAATGATATTTCTATTTCTCATGCTGAAACACAATCTGGTGATGAACATGAACTTAGTGATAATGTTAATTATAATGTTCACGTTGATGCTCAACCTAGCGACAATAATGATCTAGAGGTTGAACCTGCTGTTGATCTTGATAACCCACAATCAAAGAATCAACGTTATGATAAGAGAGACTTTGTTGCTAGGAAGCACGGTAAAGAGAGAGAACCATGGGTTCAGAAACCCATGCCTTTTCCTCCTAAACCATCCACGAAAAAGGATGATGAGGATTTTCAGCGCTTTGCTGAAATGATTAGAAATATGTTTTTGCGTATGCATTTGACTGATATGCTTAAAATGAATCCTTATGCTAAGTACATGAAAGATATTGTTACAAATAAAAGAAAGATACTGGAAGCTGAAATTTCCACCATGCTTGCTAATTATACTTTTAAGGGTGGAATACCTAAGAAACTGGGAGATCCAGGAGTACCAACTATACCATGCTCCATTAAAAGAAGGGTCGCGCTAACTGCCACACGTGTGGCAGGAAGGGAGACGCACCACATGTCTCTAATGTAAACAGATTGCCACGTCATCGCATGCATGCATGCAGGAATCTTTTTGGATTTTCAGTTTTTAAAATGTTTTATCTCTTAAATGAAAAATCCGATTGAAAATCCGTTTTCACCATTAAATCCCTCGCGATGAGATCTTCAAAACTAGATCCCATGTTGATATGTTTTGATGAAATATTTTTTGGATTAAAAGTTGCCATGTCTATTGCATATGAATTGCCATGATGTTTACACTGAAGTTGCCATGATATGTTTCAGCTATTTTCTTCTACATTTAAAAGTAAATTTTGACATTTATAAAACAGGGAATTAAGAAACTAGACTTGCCATGAACCATAAACTAAAATTGCCATGATACATGCACGTAAAATTGCCATGGTTCATACAAAAAATAATTTTCATGGTCAAAGTACTGGAGTTGCCATCATCAAAATACTAAAATTGCCATGATCTACAAACTAAAATTGCCACATGGCAACTTTAGTTTAAGCCCTATGGCAAATGCAGTGTAAACATCGTGGCAACTTCTGGCAAAAAAAATTCGTCGAAACATATCAACATGGGGTCTAGTTTTGAAGATCTCGTCGAGACGGATTTAATGGTGAAAACGGATTTTTAGTTCGCTTTTTTATTTAGGAGATACAACATTTTTAAGCTGAAAACCAAAAAAAATTCTGCTGATGTCATCTATTCATACGTGGTAAAATGAGTGGTGATGAAGGCGTGTGGGCGATGTGCAAACGCCCACACGTGTGGGCGTTAACATTTCAGTAAAAGAAACTATGTTAAAACTGCTTTATGTGAGCTTGGAGCCGGTGTCAGTGTTATGCCTCTCTGTTTATATCGTAGACTTGAATTGAATAAGTTGACACCTACTCAAATATCTTTGCAAATGGCAAATAAATCAACTACTATACCTGTCGGTATTTGTGAGGATGTGCCTGTTGTGGTTGCAAATGTTACTATCTTAATGATCTTTGTTATTCTTGATAATCCCGAGGACAATAGTATGTCGATTATCCTTGGTAGACCCTTTTTGAATACTGCAGGGGCTGTTATTAATTACAACAAAGGAAATGTCACTTTTCATGTTAATGATAATGAGCATACAGTACACTTTCCGAGGAAACAACCTCAAGTCCACAGTATCAATTCTACTGAAAAAATTCCATCGATTATTATTGGATGTTTTGAATTTCCTCTTCCTACTATCAAGAAGAAATATGATATTCTTATTATTGGGGATGTACATATCCTCGTTGAGGTAACCTAGTGTTATTCAAAATTTCTCCGGTTTCATGCGATTCGAAATGAGTTTGTTAACAAGACTTGATCAACCTTGTTAGTGGATTCCTTTTGATGAGCATGAGATGGATGAAGTTAGAAGGCTCAACCTTCTGCACCCTCTTTTTCCTTTATGTTATTTAGATTAAATAAAGCAAAATTAGTATTTTCTGTCTCTTTTCTGAGTTATCCATGCAATAAAAAAATACACCAAAAATAGAAGTTCTCCAAATGCCCTGAAAATGAAATATGATTTTTTCTAGAATATCTGAGAATATCTGGCACTGAGAATACAACAGAGGGGCAAGCACCTGGCCACGAGGGTCCAGGGCGCGCCTCCTGCCTCATGGGCCCATGGTGGCCCCCTCCACTCATTCCTGCACCCACACACTCCTTCCTCCCAAAAAAATCACTAACCAGCTCAAGCACGAGTTCTAGCTCATCTTGCTGCCATTTTCGATCTCCTTGCTCAAAGCTCCATTCACAAAACTTCTTTGGGGGATTGTTCTTTGGTATATGACTCCTCCAATGGTCCAATTAGTTTTTTTCTAGTGCTTTATTGATTGTAAATTTTTGCTGCTAAGGTGACCCTTTTCTTGAGCTTGCATGTCAAATTTATATGGTCCCAAGTAATTCTAATGCATGATATAGTCTCTAGGCACTTGTGTGAGTAGTTGCTATCAATTTTGTTGAGTTTGGTTCACTTTTATTTTGAGTTACTAAAAATTTCAGAAATTTTCAGAAAATGATGAAGAGATTTTTGAGGGGCTCTTCAAGCCAAAGCTTGAAGGATAAACAAAATAAGGAGAATAAAAAGCCCAAGTATAATCTCCATCGTGTCGCGGAGGTTCAGCCGTGTGAATGGCCTTGTGATGAGTTCTTGAGAGCAGCCGGGATTCATGATGATTTCTATTCTTTGGCTGATAATGCTGGCCTCACCGACTTCCTCCACGACAAGCTCGAACAGTATCTCTTACTCACTAATACTTTCATGCAAAAAATTTACGTTCATGCTAAGAAATCACCACCTTCACTGGAGTTTCATTTATATGATGAGGTTAGGGAGATGTCACTAGATGATTTTTGTGGGGTTTGCAAGATACCCTTCGAGGGCAGCATAGAGGAACCACATCGTAGTGATGTCGATGGATTTATTGATATGATTACTGTAGGGGAAACGAGGAAGGTTTCTGATGCAAGAATTACTAGCATACACTTTTCTGTTCTACGTTACTTTGCAATATTTGCTAGTAGATGCTTAATTGGTCGAGGGAACTGTGGAAACTTTAGTGCCCCTGATATTGTTATTTTGTTCCATGCTTTGTTTCGCGATAACACTGTTAGTTTAGGCGCTATTAATGCAAAACGGTTAAGTCTGAACCGTACAAAGGGCCCCATCTTTGGAGGCATATTTGCTTCTCGCCTTGCTAAACACTTTAGGATACCTATCAGGCATTATGAGAAAGAGGAAAAGTTGTTGCCTTCTATTTTTCTAGATTATAAGAGTATGGTAGCACATGAGTTTATTGTTAAAAATGATGAAATGATGCTTAAGTATAATTTGAGATTTAATCAAACTCACAATGAGACTATTATCTTGCCTGCACCCTCTTTGTTTGACTTATCTTCAGGCATGTACCTCATCTTGCCGGAGGCTGTTTACGTATACCGTGGCCTGACACCAGCTCCAGAGCCTGAGCCGGAACCACCATTTGACCCTTATCGACAGTCTTTTTATCAGTGGGATCCGGAGGAGATCACCAGCCAGTGGCACTCTGATGACACTCCTCAGTACACCGGAGAGAGTAGTCGTGATCCATGGGCATAGACAAACTTAGGCCAAAAGCCTAAGCTTGGGGGAGTACATATTTCTCACCGACATTACATTCATGTTCACACACTCATTCTAGTTGTCGGTTGTCACGCCCAATATGCGATACTATCCTAAAGAGACTCGAAGGTCCCACCAAGGATAGAACCGCATATTGATACGCTTTTGCAAGGTGGATATAATTACATCAACATTACATAATAGATGGGGATATATACAAGAGGAATACAATGCCACACGAATACAACATCATCATACATAAGAGCACCATCTAACTACGGATGCAACACAAACATAAACTCAACTGACATCCACCCTGCTAGCCCAGGCTGCTGACCTGGAACCTATCCCCTGATCAAAGAAGAAGCAGAAGAAGAACTCCAAAACAAGCAATCATCACTCTCGCGTCAAGATCATCGCATAACCTGTACCTGCAACTGTTGTTGTAGTAATCTGTGAGCCACGAGGACTCAGCAATCCCATTACCATGGGTATCAAGACTAGCAAAGCTTAATGGGTAAGGAAGGAGTAAAGTGGTGAGGTTGCAGCAGCGACTACGCAATCCTATGATCCTGAAGTCCTACTTACGTCAAACATAACCCAAAACCGTGTTCACTTCCCGGACTCCGCCGAAAAGAGACCATCACAGTTAGACATGTAGTTGATGCGTTTTAATTCGTATCTGGTGTCAAGTTATCTACAACCAGACATGAACAAATTCCCATCTGCCACATAACCGCGGGCACGGCTCTCGAAAGTTTATACCCTGCAGGGGTGTCCCAACTTAGCCCATGATAAGCTCTCGTGATCAACAAAGGATATTCCTTCTCCCTGGAAGACCCGATCAGTCTCGGAATCCCGGTTTACAACACATTTCGACAATGGTAAAACAAAACCAGCAAAGCCGCCCGAATGTGCCGACAAATCCTGATAGGAGCTTCACATATCTTGTTCTCAGGGCACACCGGATTGTCCAAACTTCCGGTAG
Source organism: Triticum aestivum (assembly GCF_018294505.1). Lineage (NCBI taxonomy): Eukaryota > Viridiplantae > Streptophyta > Magnoliopsida > Poales > Poaceae > Triticum > Triticum aestivum. The sequence goes on along the minus strand of NC_057801.1, from coordinate 325,452,519 downwards.
GCCAAACCGGAGTTGCCCCTGGTGGCCACTGGTGGCTGACAGGTTGGACCAACACTCACGACGAGTGCTGGCCCGAGGGGGGGCTAAATAAAGATGACCCTCGAGAGAGCGACTCCCAAGGGAAAAGTAGGTGGTGGTGAGGCAAATAGTAAAACCAAGGTTGGGCCTTGCTGGAGGAGTTTTATTCAAAGCGAACTGTCAAGGGGGTCCCATAAATCACCCAACCGCGTTAGGGACGCAAAATCCGGGAACATAATACCGATATGACAGAAACTAGGGCGGCAAGAGTGGAACAAAACACTAGGCATAAGGTCGAGTTTTCCACCCTTTACCAAGTATATCGATGCATTAATAATATAAGAGATATTGTGATATCCCAACATAATCCTGTCCATCATGGAGCCATCTTCAACTTCACCTGTAACTAACAACGCTATAAGCGGGGCTGAGCAAAGCGGTAACATAGCCAAGCAACGGTTTGCTAGGAAGGGTGAAAAGGTTAGAGGCTGACATGGCAATTTGGGAGGCTTGATCAACAAGAGATAGGTAGTGCAGCATAGCGATAGAACGAAGTAACTAGCATAGCAATGATAGTAGTGATATCCAAGGTGATGGTCATCTTGCCTGAAATCCCTCAAGGAAGGAGAACGAGTCCATGAAGAAGACGAAGAGACATAGTCGAATGAATCCTCACAACTCCGGAACGAAACCGAAGCTAACAAGAGAAGAAAACCGGAAAGCAGGAAACAACATGGTAAACACAAAAGCATAATCATGGCATGATGCACAATCAAGTATGATGCATGTCCGGTTTAATGAGGCATGGCATGGCAAAGTGCAACAAACAATACTACAAGTTAAATGGAGCTCAATATGTGACGAGTTGCATATTGACTAAACACCACATCAATTATTTAGTTCTCTCTCGGTTTAGGTACACAACAATATTAAATGTTATTAAACATGGCAAGGGGTGAAGCATAAGAAAACTACCTATCTAGGCAAGTTTAAATGAGGCGGGAACACAAACAACAATTCCAGAAAATCTTCATGTCCATATTTTGAATTAGCTACTATTCTGCCCTAAAATATATTTTAAATTTGTTAAACAGGAAAATAAAGTGCACCATGTTAAACTAGGCATTTTTCACCCCATTTACATATGAAGTTTATTAAATTTGGAGTTCCGGTTATTAAGTTATGAAATAAACTATTTTAACATGGCATTTGAGCAAATTTAAACAAACAACATTTTAAACATTTTTAAACATGGATGAAAGTGGCATATTATTAATCTACACAAAATTCTAATCGTTTTACATGTTTGAAACATTTTAATCTGATGCACGGTTCATGAGTTATTATACGCATGATGCACGGTTCTGTAGAACCTGGGATAATGCTAAATTCCCAGAATCTGAAAAAAACATTACACGGGCCGAAACTACTGGGCGCAGGACATCAGCAGTAGCCGCAAAATCGGGCCAATCCCAAGTAGGAACAGAGTGGCATTGGGGATCTGCTCACCATGGGCTAAGGCCCGGTCGATGGAGAGAGAGGCCGGGAGGGGGCGATGCTGGGTCTTGGCGCTGATCTGGCCCAAGTGCGGGAGGCGCACGGTCAACGGGGATGAGCGGGCGAGCTGCTGCTGCTGCTCGTTCCTGAAGAACGAAAACAATAGCAGGTTCAGGGCGACAGATGGCGGGAATGGCTGCCGGCGACATGGGACATGGCGCGACGCTGGAGAGGAGGGAGGCTGCGGATGCGGCAGGAAGCTAAGCGAACGGGGTCGAGCTGGAGGATCTCGGGGCCTCAGGTGCCGGAGCAGAGGAGGCCGAGACGCCATGGCAGGGGAACAGCAGCGCAATGCAGGGGCTCTAGCGAGGCGGCCTCGGCGGGGACCAGCCGGAACGGGACTGGGGCGACGGGATCCGACGGAGGGGGCCGGATCTTGAGCGAACGGTGGTCAATGCGGCAGGGGCGGCGGGCTTGAGCTCCTTGCAGCTTCCATGGTGTTCTACTATGAGCAAAAACAGAGAGAGGGAGAGGGAGATCGTGAGAAAGAGAGATAGAGAAGCGGGAGGGGAAAAGGAGTGGGGCTGTCGAGGCACTCATCTCCGGCAAGGTGAGGTGGTCATGGACGAGGAGGCTGCGGCCTCGGACCCCGGCGAGAAAGAAGCAGAGGGCTCGGGGCTACAGCTGCTGGATCTTGCGGGCGCGGATGACGATGACGGCGGGCGGCCGAATGCGTCCAGGACCAAGGGAGAAGGAGGCACGAGGCGCTGGTGCTACTCGGGGTCGAGCCTTTGCTCTCCCGAGCAAGGAGGCGGTGGGATCGAGGGGAAGCTTCGGGGGTGTACTGGTTGGTGGGATTGGATCAGTGGAATGAGGGGATCCCGAGGAAGAAAGGTAGGTGGGTGGCGGCAGGGGAGGACAAACCTCCTAGATTTTAGGGTTTGGTCAAAATAGACTAGGGATGAACTATATATATGCTAAAGGGGGATGATTTGGATCCTTCGATCGCGATCGGGCGGTCCGAAATAAATAGGTTAGGGAGTCCAAAAGGGAAAACGAAGATAATTAGGGGATGTTTGGGGATGATCCTAATCCAACGGTAACGATAGTCCGATCCGGGTTCGGTGGAGTTTTCGGACGCGCGTTATGGGGTCTGGGTATTGTGCGAAGAGGGGTTAGACGGTCCCAATCAAGAGTGGTTGGGCTGAGAATGGTCGGCGAAGAAAAGCGGTCCGAGGGAAGGTGATGAAGGCAAAGGGAGAAACGGCAACAATGGTTGGGAATGCAAGTTTTTTTAAAAAACAATGACGACAACGAGTGCTGATGCAATGCAAATGATGACACGACGAATGCAACAAACAAATAAATAACACAGCTGACTGCAAAACAAGGAAGGCATCTGGAGCGTCGGTCTCGGGGCGTTACATCGGTGCTCATGCTTTTTCATTGTACTATCCATGCTAGTTTATTTTCTTTTGCTCGCTTTCTTCTTATGTGTTTGAATAACCTTAAGAAAAACAAAAAAATAGTTAGTTTGCTTTCCATGCTTGTAGTTGTAATTAAAAGAAAACCCAAAAAGATTTCTTGTCCTTCTTTTGCTTGTTGGGAGATTTCCTGTGTAAATAGTTTTTTTTTCTTTTCTTTTCTTTGGGGGTTGAGAGGAGAAGACAATGATGAAAATGTTGAAGTGGCTCTCATATGCATTATTGTTGATATTAAGAAAGAGCCCATATTACCTTGTCTTCTCCCTTGAATTGAATGCTTGCAGATTCCAGCTTAGTCCAATGCACATGCACTATTATTATTATCCTCACCGTTCGGTCGTGCAACTAAAAGGCAATAATGACGATATATGATGGACTGATTGAGATGAGAGAAGCTGGTATGAACACGACCAATCTTGTTTTTGTTAATATGATTAGTTCATCATTCCTGATTCAACCTATTATGAATAAACATGTTTGCAATGATAATTAGAGATTATAGTTGCTTATGCCATGCTTAACTAGCTAGGAGTTTATAATGGTTTACCTTGCGTGCCAACAAGCTATTAAAATGATTGTGATGTGGTCTGATAGGGTGGTATCTTCCTTTGAATGATTCGAGTGACTTAACTTGGCACATGTTCATGCATGTACTTGAAACAAAATAAACATAGCCTTCACGATATTTATGTTCATGGTGGATTATATCCTATCATGCTTGCACTCAGTGTTGATTAATTTTAATGCATGTTCATGACTGTTGTCGCTCGCTAGTTGGTCGCTTCCCAGTCTTTTTCTAGCCTTCACTTGTACTAAGCGGGAATACTGCTTGTGCATCCACTTCCATAAACCCCAAAGTTATTCCATATGATTCCACCATACCTTCCTATATGCGGTATCTACCTGCCGTTCCAAGTAAATTTGTATGTGCCAAACTCTAAACCGTCAAATGAAATTCAGTTTTGCATGCTCGAATAGCTCATGTATCAACTAGGGTTGTCTGTATCTTCCATGTTAGGCGGGTTATTCTCAAGAGGAGTGGACTCCGCTCCTCACTCACGAGAAAATGGCTGGTCACTGGGATGCCCAGTCCCATGATCAAATCAAATCAAAATAATTGCAAACAAAACTCCCCCAGGATTGTTGTTAGTTGGAGGCACACGTTGTTTTGGGCAAGCCATGGATTGATGATTGTTGGTGGAGGGGGAGTATAATCTTTACCATTCTATTTGGGAAACGCCTATATTGTGTGTGGCATGGAAGATATCAAGATCTCTCGGTTGTTATGTTGATAATGGAAGTATCCCGCTCAAAATATTATTTATCTATGTTTCAAAATCGAGCTCTGGCACCTCTACAAATCCCTGCTTCCCTCTGCGAAGGGCCTATCTATTTACTTTTATGTTGAGTCATCATCCTCTAATTAAAAAGCACCAGTTGGGGAGCACCGCTGTCATCTGCATGCATTACTATAAATTTATATTGAGTATGACTGGATCTCTTTTACCATGATTTGCAATGTTTAGTCAGTCCTTGATCTTTAAAGGTGCCCTTTATTTATGTTTTGCAGTCTCAAAAAGGACTAGCGAGATACCATCTTGTTATACATATTATGATTTTTTTGAGAAAGTGTTGTCATCCAAGATTAATTATTATTGCTCGCTAGCTGATTATGCCATTGATATGAGTAAACCTGAGACCTAAGTGTTATTGTGAATATGGTTAGTTCATAATCTTTGCTACAAATTTGAATGCGGGCTTTACATATTTACAACAACAAGAGCAAATAGAGTTTGTAGAAGTTTTTCTTTATCACTTTCAGTTTGTCAACTGAATGGCTTGTGGACAAGAAAAGGTTTAAGCTTGGAGGACTTGATACGTCTGTGTCGTATCTACTTTTCCAAACACTTTTGCCCTTGTTTTGGACTCTAACTTGCATGATTTGAATGGAACTAACCCGGACTGACGATGTTTTCATCAGAACTGCCATGGTGTTATTTTTGTGCAGAAATAAAAGTTCTCGGAATGACCTCAAAATCCATGCAACAACTTTTTGGAATTAATAAAAAATATTGGCGAAAGAATCAACGTTAGGGGGCCCACACCCTTTCCACGAGGGTGGGGGGCGCCCCCCCTAGGGCGCGCCCCCTACCTCATGGGCCCCCTGATCCTCCACCGACGTCAACTCCCACTCCATATATTCATGTTCGGGAGAAAAAAATCAAAGAGAAGGATTCATCGCATTTTATGATACGGAGCCACCGTCAAGCCCTAAACTCTCTCGGGAGGGCTGACCTGGAGTCCGTTCGGGGCTCTGGAGAGGGGGGGGGGTCCGTCGCTGTCGTCATCATCAACCATCCTCCATCACCAATTTCACGATGCTCACCGCCGTGCGTGAGTAATTCCATCGTAGGCTTGCTGGACGGTGATGGGTTGGATGAGATTTACCATGTAATCGAGTTAGTTTTGTTACTGTTTGATCCCTAGGATCAACTATGTTCTGAGATTAATGCTTGTCACTAGGGCCCGAGTGCCATGATTTCAGATCTGAACCAATTATGTTTTGATGAATATATGTGAGTTCTTGATCCTATATTGCAAGTCTATAGTCACCTATTATGTGTTATGATCCGTTAACCCCGAAGTGACAATAATTGGGATACTTACCGGTGATGACCGTAGTTTGAGGAGTTCATGTATTCACTATGTGTTAATGCTTTCGTCTGGTACTCTATTAAAAGGAGGCCTTAATATCCCTTAGTTTCCAATAGGACCCCGTTGCCACGGGAGGGTAGGACACAAGATGTCATGCAAGTTATTTTCCATAATCACGTATGACTGTATTCGGAATACATGCCTACATTACATTGATGAACTGGAGCTAGTTCTGTGTCACCCTATGTTATAACTATTACATGAGGAATCGCATCCGACATAATTATCCATCACTGATGCAATGCCTATGAGCTTTTCACATATTGCTCTTTGCTTAATTACTTTACCATTGCCACTATTACAATTACTACAAAACTGCTACTTTTACTTTTGCCACTGTTACTGTTACTCCATACTACTTTGCTACAAAATACTTTGCTGCAGATATTAAGTTATCCAGGTGTGGTTGAATTGACAACTCAACTGCTAATACTTGAGAATATTCTTTGGTTCCCATTGTGTCGAATCAATAAATTTGGGTTGAATACTCAACCCTCAAAAACTGTTGCAATCCCCTGTACTTGTGGGTTATCACAATACCGAAGACAATCCATGCACCACACACCTCGTCATTGAAGCCTGGTTCAGGGGCTATTGAGGGAGTCCTGGATTAAGGGTCCTCGGATGGCCGGACTATGTAGCATGGGCCGGACTGATGGGCTATGAAGATACAAGACAGAAGACTTCTTCCCGTGTTCATATGGGACTCTCCTTTGCGTGGACGGCAAGCTTAGCGTTCGGATTTGTAGATTCCTTTCTCTGTAGCGACTTTGTACAACCCTAGTCCCCTCCAGTGTCTATATAAATCGGAGGGTTAGTCCATAGAGGCAATCATAATTATACATGCTAGACTTCTAGGGTTTTAGCCATTAGGATCTCGTGGTAGATCAACTCTTGGAATACTCATATTAATCAAGATCAATCAAGCAGGAAGTAGGGTATTACCTCCATAGAGAGGTCCCAAACCTGGGTAAACATTGTGTCCCCACCTCCTGTTACCATGAACCTTAGACGCACAGTTCGGGACCCCCTACCGAGATCCGCCGGTTTTGACACCGACAATGAGTGAATTGGTAGTTACTCCCTCGTGTGTTAAAGTCATTCATGGGCCACTACAGAGGTGGCCCCTCCGCAATTGGCACCATGCGCCACGCAGAAAAACCGGAACCTGACTCAAGCACAAGTTAATGATGAAGTAACGAAGATCTCAAATGATGAGCTACCGCAACCCTCTCGCCTGCTCACTAGACAGGGCCTACCCTGATGACGCTTGGCAGAGCGTTCAGGCAGGCCCGGGGGCTCCTGTCGGTGCAACAAACCCTAGGCGTGTGTTTCCCATACTATACAGAGGCTTAAGAGTAAGGTTGTAGCATCCAAGACAAGACCAAGCAGAAGAGATAAGCTCTTTGAGAAATCGGAGGGCGATCAAGAAGACCTAGACCAACCAAAAGAGCAAGATATCATTAAGGAAGAACCTCCCTTGCCGGGCAGATGAGCCTGGCAGGGTCGAGGTTACCTCAAGGACAAGCATCAAGACTCCCTCGACAAGCTTGCCGGGGATGCTGAGGGCAGATTGCCCCGGTCAGGCACCACTACTCCACCTCATAGCAACACAATTCACTTATCCGTGCGGTGTCGAGCCCCCGATTGATTAGGTGGCTATTATTTGGCACGTCGCAGCCATTCCTGAGGAAGAACACTCCCAAATGACACCCATCCAGGAGACGTGTCATGCAGCTAGGCGAGGAGGTGGCTGCATGGCACGGCAATGTGGCAGCCTGATTTTTGGCCCTTTCATTTTCTTTTGTTTTTCCGAGGTTTTTGCCTGAGTTTTCTTTTTTCATGGCTTTGTGGTCTGGAAACTGAAGAAGATGCCCTCTTCTTTTCTTCCAGAGTGGCTTGTCATATCCAGATCCTTCCCTAGACCTTTCCATTTCCACCTTGGACCAAATCCCAATATTCGTTTTATTGAGAATATTCCTTTTCTATCAAAGGAATAACTCCAATTGCCCTAGGTTGTGAAGCAACCTATATTTCCATCACTCCAAAAATTCCCAACTAATTCTCAAAAAAAAAATTGGGTCATATCTTGATGAAATATGGCTAGTATTACAAGACAAGACGCATTTAATGCAAGGCTTAGGTGTCCCTTTGCTTTATCGGGGACGGGGGTGAGCCCGTCCCGTTTGTCGCCGCTCCCCCTTGCTTCGACACGCGCCCTGGCCAGCGATGCATGCGGTGCCATGTAGGCAGGCAGGCAGCTGAGGTGGCACGATGGTGGAGCCTCCACGAAGGATTGCATGCTGCCACGCAGGTGCCTGCCCAGCTGGTTGGGTCGGCAGCTGCATGCGAACGGCGGTGGTGACTTGGCGATAGCCCTACCAGTGCGCTTGGCGAGGGTCTTGCTGGGTGGCCCGACAAGGGTCTTGCCGGGTAGCCCGGTAAGGGTCTTGCCGTGGCATGCTGGCTTCCCCGGCAAGGATCTTGCCGGGGGTCTTGCGGTTTTCCTTGGTGAGGATGGTTGCCTTCCTATCCTCTTTTGATCTTGAGCATTCTATGTCTTCACAAAGATTTGCATGCCACCACGGAGGGCTCAAGGGCGGCTTGCTCGGTTGGCGTGGGCGAGCTGCTCAGGCAAGGGTCTTGCCGGGGCCGCTGAGGCTGCCCAGGCAAGGGTCCTTGCCAGGAAAACCTGCTTCGTCCATCTGATCTTCGTGGCCTTGGTCCTTGTTGTTGCTTCGTTTTTCCTTGTGACTTCGGCTTCTCTCTGGCTTCCCTCTTCTGCCATGTGTCTACGTGGCCGTGGCGGGAGGCTCTGACTGCCCGTGCACAAGTAAAGGGGTCAAAAGCAGGGCCCCTACTTTTGTACACCGACATACACGTAAGGTGAGGTTGTCGGGTCCTGCCCGAAAACCACCCTTTTTTGCAAGCATTGCCGATGTTGCATGTAATCCTTTGTACAAAGCCAGGCGCAGACTCTGAGAACCAGATGAATAAACGAAGTGCTAGGGGCCCCGAAAACTTGCATGCATGCATAAGCATATCATGAGCATAGCATGATCGTGTAGACAAAATCGCATGTAGCTCTGTTTTCATCTAGACTAAGTTGTAGGGTTATTGCCTCAGACTTGGTCCCGAAGAGGGGAAAAACGGAGACGAGCAAACATATCGGTCCCCGGCGATCCAAATACATAAGTTCCTTGTTATTCATACCTGTTCTGTAAAGTGAAAACTTGTGCATATGAAAACCTCATCACCTTCAAACATAGGTGCTCCATTCTTTGTCCCGAACGTTGCTTCAGTCAAGGTGGTCGCAGTGGCCTTTGACAGAGAAGGTTCGACGAGGGGCTGGTCCTTTTTCATGGTTTTATGCCCTGCAAGCCTAGCCCCGCGGCAGCAAATTAAAGGCACCAACAAGATAGCTTGCCGGAGAAAAGTTGTTTACTTAAATGTATAGAGGCACCACACCTCTGCATGGACATGTTACATGCACAACTACCCGACAAGGCTTGTATTTTTCATTAGTATGCTAATAAGCAAGTACTGATCTTGCAGAACACAAACATGGATAAAGAAGATTACATAATTTGAACTAAAGTCTGGAAAACACCTACACATTTTAGACTAAAAAGAGATAAGTGCCCCATAATACATTTCTTGTCCCTCTCCTCCTAGGAACTACAATAGGAGGTGAGGAGGGTGAAATGAGTGCCTGAGCAGAAGTCCAGCCCGATCCCGCCATGGCTTGTCGGGCGCAGCCTAACAAGATCGGGAGTGGATAGGCAGCAAAGGAGAAGCATGAAGGGAGCAGATCGGCAGTGCGCTTGTCACCACCCCAGGGCTAGCAAGAAGCACCAGCACAGGCGCCAGTGGGGAGAACCGCGGGAACTAGGCTGGGTTTCTACTAAAGGAGGCGAAGGCACCAAGAGAGCGACGCCCTCCCCGGGAACCGTCCTAAAGAGGCCGATGATGATGGTGCCGGGGACTGAGGGGAAGAGCGGAAAAACGAGGCAGCGGGCCGGCCGTACGAGACGAAGGCGACGGTGCCATCGTACTTCGACCTGACGCCCTGCAACCCTCCTTATCCGTCTTCCCTCGTTTTTTCCTCATCACCACCGCTCTAGGAGGATGCCGGCTCCGCAGCCCATTGCCTCCCACGGAGATATAACTGACGATGGTGACGTCCAAGACGCTCAAGGAGCACCGCCCCCCACATTGGCGGGTAGGAAGGTGCCACCGTCTTCAACAACAACCCCGACTCCGCTGGAAGGAGCAGTGCTGGGATTACCAAGGGTCCCAAGGACTGCACCCCAGATGGGCACCGAAAGCCTAGGAGCCTCGCAGTTAAGTTAATGAACCTCAACGACTTGTGGCCAGGGGAAGCACTCCCCACCTGCCGGCCGGCTCGTATGGGGGAGACGAGCGCTTCACCATTTTTGAAAAGCATAACGCCTCCCACACTATGGATGGTTCAGTGCCCACACCTTCTGCCGCTGCACCTCCTACAGCCCCAGACTAGACTCACCCCCCCGAGCGTCACCACAAGCATTCGGCATCATCGACCCTAAGTTTGAGCTTGGGGCCCAGCCCCGGTCTCTCCCCTTCAGCATAACAAAGGGGAATGCGATAAATGGAAGAGGAGAGGCATGTGGATGGACACATCTGCTCCATCCTCACCTCCTCTTTTATAGGCAGCTTGGGGCTGGGGGCTGATCCTTCACCCCACCCCCAATGGGTTCTTTCTGATCCGGCCCATTAATATTACCTCCGATAGCCGAATCCGACTACCGTCCCCTTGCACCAACCCAAGCAGACCGGGCCCTTGCCATGGCGCTCTCTGCTGCACCACGCGCCTCTGTTACCTACCCCACTCAATGCATGCAGCATATGTGGCAATGGATAAGGGCGTGGTGGGATGAGTGAGGGAGTCCTGGATTAAGGGGTCCTCGGACGGACGGACAATGTAGCATGGGTTGGACTGATGGGCTATGAAGATACAAGACAGAAGACTTCTTCCCGTGTTCGGATGGGCCACTCCTTTACATGGACAGCAATCTTGGCGTTCAGATTTGTAGATTCCTTTCTCTATAACCGACATTGTATAACCCTAATCCCCTCTTATGTCTATATAAACTGGAGGGTTAGTCCGTAGAGGCAATCATAATCATACATGCTAGACTTTTAGGGTTTTGGCCATTACGATCCCGTGGTAGATCAACTCTTGAAATACTCATATTCATCAAGATCAATCAAGCAGGAAGTAGGGTATTAGCTCCATAGAGAGGTTCCGAACCTGGGTAAACATCGTGTCCCCCGCCTCCGATTACCATCAACCTTAGACACACAGTTTGGGACACCCTACCCGAGATCCGCCGGTTTTTGACACCGACATTGGTGCTTTCATTGAGAGTTCCGCTGCATCGTCACCAAAAGGTTTGATGGCTCCGTCATTCATCTACAACAATGCAGTCAAGGGGGAGACTTTCCTCCCCGGACAGATCTTCATATTCGGCGGCATCACACTGCAGGCCAACTCGCTTGGTCATCTAGATCAGATCGATAGCTATGCTCCTGGCCATCATGTCAGCTTGGAAGCTTGAATTACGTTGTCGATATCCGCGGAGACTTGATCTTTGACGGATTCAAGCCCATGGCAGCCGCTCCCTGCCACCATGATGAACATGACCTAAATCTATCATCGGACCGTGTCCGCATGTAACTGCTCTGGCCCTGGATCTGGAGCAGATTGTGCCGTCCGAGGACGGGAAGCTCAACCCTGCCACGGAAGCTCAACCCTGCCATGGAAGCCGCAGACTCAGTGGCATCAGAGCTGCACACACATCCAACGTCGAGCGGGGCCTGTGTCACTGGAACCTCAGATTCGTCTCCGACCATAGGTTCCGAACCGCATGCATCCGCGCCCATCCAACCTGATCAGGCACCGATCGTTGCATTCAGCTCCGCGGACATCTTCCGGCACTCACCTTTAGGTGATGTGCTAAACTCATTAAAAGCCCTCTCCTTATGAGGGGACTCTCAGCCGAACTATATCCGGTTTGGATTGGAAGCTGATGACGGAGAATTCTGCTTCCCACCCACCACCCAATTCAAAGCCACTATCGAAGACTTAACCAACATGCTCGATTACGGCTCCGAAGACATCGACGGTATGGATGATGATGCCGGAGAGGAGCAGGCACAAAAACCACCGCTTATAGGGCGCTGGACAACCACCTCCTCGTTTGACGTATACATGGTGGATACACCCAAAGAGAACAACAACGACAATGAAAAATATCCAGTCGATGATAAGCCTCCTGAGATACAGTCAAAGCGCCGATGTCAGCGGCGCCGCTCTAAACCACGCCATGGATAAAACAGCAATACCGGCACAGGAGAAAATAATACTCTGGACGATGCCAAAGACAACGAAGACCCCGTTGAGCCAACTTCCGAACAGGACAACGGGAATGATGGGCGAGTTAGCCCTGATGAACAGCCCATGAACAAAGACTCTGAGGATAGAAACTTCGTTCCGCTCTCCGAGGACGAGGTGAGACTCGGCAACAAGGATTTTATCGTGCCTGAGGAACCTCTCAAGCAGGAGCTCTTTAAGCGCCAGCTAATAGCCACTGCAAGGAGCCTAAAAAAGAAGCAGCAACAGCTTCAAGATGATCAAGATCTGCTCAATGATAGATGGACTAATGTCCTAGCGGCCGAAGAATACGGCCTCGAGCGCCCAACCAAAAGTTACCCGAAGAGCAAATGGTTACCCAATTCGATGACGAGGCACCGGAGCCCATCCTACCAGCGCATAATGCAACTGACCGACCACCATGTGGCCGGGACAAAGCGGCAACTCAAGCCGAACACCAGCCCATACCACCTCGTGGGCAGAGACATAACAGTCCGGGGTCATACATATGACCTGCGGCAGGACCTAGACAATAGAGCAGGTTAGACCAGATCGATCTATAGATCACGAGGACGAGCCCGGACATGCAACGACGACCATCTAGCCGGACGCGACAAGCACAACCACGCCCGGGCCGAGCACCGGAGACAAACTCCATCCGAGCTACATCACGACGTGGCCTGACATAGAGGCGCCGCACACCCCCTTTGCTTCACTGATGAAGTAATGGAACACGAATTCCTGGAAGGGTTTAAACACATGAATATCGAATCATACAATGGAATAACAGACCCCATAGTATGGATTGAAGAGTTCCTCCTCCACATCCACATGGCCCACGGGGATGACCTCCACGCCATCAAATACCTCCCACTAAAACTTAAGGGGCCAACGCGACATTGGATGAACAGCTTCCCTGAGAACTCCATCGGCAGGTGGGAATACTTGGAAGACACCTTACGCAATAACTTCCAAGGTACATATGTTCGGCCTCCGGACGCCGATGACCTAAGTCACATCATCCAGCAGCCCGGGGAGTCTGCCAGGAAACTCTGGACTAGGTTCTTAATCAAAAAGAACCAAATTGTCGATTGTCCGGACGCTGAAGCCCTCACGACCTTTAAACATAGCATCTGAGATGAGTGGCTCACCCACCACCTCGGTCAAGAAAAACCAAGATCCATGGCTGCCCTTACCAGTCTGATGACCCATTTTTGCGCGGGCGAAGACAACTGGCTCGCTCGTAGAAGTAACAACACCGTTGATCTGAGTACTTCCGAAGTTCGAGACGGCAACGGCAAGCCACGACACAATAAACACAAGCGTCGCAATAATAATGAAGGAACACAAGACACGGCGGTCAACGCCGGATTCAGTGGTTCCATACCCGGTCAACGGAAAAAGCCATTCAAGGCAAACAGAGATGGACCATGCAATTTAGACAAGATACTGGATCGGCCCTGCCAGATTCATGGCACCCCCGTTAAACCAGCCAATCACACCAACATGAGCTGTTTGGTTTTTAAACAAGTCGACAAGCTTAATGTCGAACACAAGGTGAAGGGGCCGCCCAGTGACAGCGATGACCAAACACCGGGGGTCAGAAGCAATTCCCACCCCTACCCCCCCCCCCCCGAAGTAAAGACAGTGAACATGGTATACATGACGCACATCCCCACAGGGGACTGCAAGCGCGCGCTATGGGACGCCGGTGTCATAGAGCCATCCGCCCCAAAATTAAGCCAATGGGCGGCCCGCCCGATCACTTTTGATCGCAAGGACCACCCAGCCAGTATCCTTCATGAAGGTCTGGCAGCTCTCATCCTCGATCCAATTATCAATGTGTTCCATCTCATGTAAGTCCTTATGGACAGCGGCAATAGCCTTAATCTACTCTACCAAGGCACTGTCCACAAAATGGGCATTGATCCTTCAAGAATCAGGCCCACCACAACAACCTTCAAGGGAACAATATCCAGCGTAGAAGCTCACTGCACGGGCTCGATTACATTGCAAGTTGTTTTCGACTCGCCGAACAACTTTCGAAGCAAAGCCTTGACCTTAGATATTGTCCCGCTCCGTAGTAGCTGCCATGCACCACTCGGGCGTACTGATTTTGCTCGCTTTAATGCGGTCCCACATTACACCTATCTCCAATTTAAGATGCCCAGTCCACGCGGCACCATCATGATAAACAGAAATACGAAATGCTCCTTCCGTACAGAGGAGCATACTACGGCTATTGCGGCCGAAGTACAAAGGGGCCTTATCAAGCCGCACATTTCATCGGCCATCAAGCCGCCAGTCTACATTAGACAGGACCAATCAATTTTAGAGCTGGATTAGCAGTTCAGCCTCTGTCGTCCGCCCCATATAGCCGTGAAGTCTGTCCCACGCACAAAATTATACACTTACTAGTCACCGGCAGAGGCACAATGTAGACAGACCTATAGCACTATCCGCACTCTCATAGTCTTTTTCTTTTCTAACCATTTTTTATCTTTTACCACAGGTGACTATATTTGCTGAGAAGTCCTTTAACCAAGGCAAGGCAGCGTAGACGTGCGACAGGAGGTCCAAATGTTTTTTCTAGACCGCATCTTTATTTCAAACCTGTAAAGTGCCCTTTTTCTCAGCTTTTGACCCACGGCATGTCAAATAGCCTTGGTAGTAGTGTTATAATCTGTAAAGATTGTGCTTGACCTATCACTTAGATGCTAGTCAACATAACCCGTATTCAGTATTCACTCTTCTCAAAGAACTGAATTTTGCATCTGTGGTTATTTCATGCACGCACCTTGGCATATATTCCAGGGGCTCGATATGGCAACATATGAGTTGCCGACAAGTCCGAACAGCTTTATAGCACACTTCGGCGTCACGAGTTTGGCCTTATATGCATCAGCTTAGAATCATGTCTTTGGTCAATAGTTGGGTTGCCCAGCTCCTGTGCTTACTACCTTATGTTCCGCTCTATCGGCTAGGGTAGTAAAGGGAGAACTACTGCGATTGTGTCCTGGTTTGTCCGGATGAGCACCTCAGTAGAGAAAGCCAAAAACTGATTGTCATGATGCAGGGAGAGATGGTCAACCACTCGATGACTTACGGAATCTTCGCAATTCCTTCCGTATTACACGAAGGATCGTTCTTCTGGTCATGTATGTAAACGCACCGTATTCGGATAACTGCATACATACCATGGGCTATATCGTAGACCCACTATCAAACTCCTATGGCTAAGTGAAAGTGCTAAAGCCCTATAGTCTGATTGCCTGGTTCGCCGCATTGAATCCTCCTTAATGGACCAAGACATTGGGTCAAGAGTATTCAAGTGCTTTTCCGAACACCCCGCATTATATGCGAGGGGGCCGAAGCCGACAACTAGTGAACTTTCATATTATACAAAAAACGGCTGCACAGGAGGCACCAAAAACTTTTTAGGCAAAAGTATAAAACACATAGCCCTAATATATCATAATATTGTTTTTACAATTTCGGTACATTTCACTCGAACATAATATCTTTCGAGCAATGACCCTCTATCAAGCGGGCATCCTCTAGGACATCCTCAAAATAATGCTCTGGCATGTGATGGTCCTTGCCCTTGGGTGGACTTTTGCTGTAATATCGGTGGCCTTCATCTTCACCCAGTACGTCTTGACGCGGGCAAAGGCCATCCGTGCACCTTCTATGCATGTTGACCGCTTAATAGCGTCAATACGCGGCGCCGCATCAACAAGTCGCTGCACCAAACCGAAATAACTATTCCGTATTTGCTCGGTCGGCCACAACCAGACCACGACGTCCTTCATGGTAGATCCGTATATCTTGTGGAGCTCGGCCCACTGGGCCATCTGTTCGTTCAGCAACAGCGGACGCTTTGGCATGCTGAATTGCGACCAGAAAAGCTTTTCCATCGCATGTCCTTCTTGCGCTTGGAAAAACCGCGTCGCATCAGAGACACTCTTCGGCAAGTCCAAAAATGCGTTTGGAGAACTCCACATTTGATTAAGGAGGGCATACATCGGATCGCCGAATTTAGTTTGTAATAAGAAGGGCTTACCAGCCGTGATCACTCCAGCTTGTCGGATCTCCTCCCGAGCGGCTCTAGACTAGGACTGTGCTTCCCTCACCTCTTGTAAGGCCTTGTCAAGATCGGTCGTTCTGGTTTTGTTATGTTTCTGGAGAAATTCACACCGGCTAGTGGCATCCTTTAGCTCAAGTGCCATAGTAGATATTCTCTCCTCGCACTGGCACCGAGCAACCTGTTCGGCCTTTAATTCAGCAGCTACCTTTTCGGCAGCCGCATTACTCATCCTGGCTTGCTCCTTGGACCAGGCATGCTTTGCCCGAAGGGTCTCAACTACGGCGGCACTATCTGCAGTTATGCATATCTCAGTATACAATTCTCATTGTCATGCTGATATTATAGTACTTGCATATACTGACCACCCCAAAGACATACCTTGCGGCTCGTCGAGCCGCCTGTTAATAAGCATGATGTCATCATCCGCCACATCAAGTTCTGCTTCAGATCTGCAACCTCTATAGCTTGGGCAGTCGCCAGGCATGTAACAACCTGTGTTCCAATTAGTTAGATTATTTCCTGGGCATATCTTTCTTGATCCTCTGATCGCCTCCCTTTGGACGCTAACTAGAGTTTCAACGGCTACAATCTATATATACACAGGCGCATTTTGCATTTATAGCACAATTGAAAATATTACATTACGTACCTCGAAGCCTCTTAGCAGGCTCGTAAAGGCTTCATTCAATCCGCTCTTCGCAAACAGAACCCTCTCAACTACCATACCCATCAAGGTACGATGTTCCTCTGAGATGGGCGCATGTTGCAATATGTCCATCAATGTATCCAGCGCCTCCGGATGCCTGGAAGCGGCTGTAGGGGTACAGACTCCCTTCAATGGAATATGTTTACTCGACATTGGAGTAGTATTTGGCTGTTAATTAAATAGTTCAGGGCCTTCATTGTTGGTCCTCTTAGGGGCCGCACACCCCGGACCCTAGATGGCCAAAGTGTCACCTTCGGGCCTAGTCTTCATTGTCCCTCACACCACTTTTTGATCGGGAGGGATCCTCCGGGACGACACCTTGGGACCGTCTGCCCTATTGGGTGGGGAGATCTGTGGAGGCGTCTCGCTCTCCATCATCTCCGAAAGAAGATCCCCCGAGGAGGAGGACTGTTGAGGAAGGCTGCATGCCGGACTGCAAACATATATTTGAAATATTACCCTTGCAACCAGGAAAGAATGGGATATGTTCAAGACACCCTTGTTCACTTACGATTCAGCTAAGGGCTTGTCCTTACGGAGGAATTGTGTGACGATGTCGCCTCCCGAACTAGAACCCCCTGACAGGGATATCTTCCCTCGCTTAGAAGCCTTTATCATCAAGTCTTCAAAGGCGGTCCTCTTCTTGCCATGGGGAAAAGGGATGTCAGTTTTTCCTTCCCTTTCATCTTCGGAAGAGGGAGTTCCAATCTCCCCGAACGAGGTACCTGGCGTACCTCTAGAATGGAGGCCACCCTAGGCCTTCTTGCTCTCCTCCTTGTCTTCCTTCACCGGCACTTGATATGGTGCCGGAACCAGCATCTTTGTTAACATCCGATGAGCTGAGTCTTCGGGCAGAGGGGCCGAACACCTAATTCTCTCTGCCTTCTTTATCCATCCCTGGACGAGTATGTTTTTCTCAGTATATTGTTATGAGAAATTTAACTAAGCTGTGTTCAGGAGTCGAGTGCTTACCGAGGTATCCGGATGGTTGCAGTCAAGGCCAATGTCCTCTCTAGTATCCGACCATTGTTTTCGTGTCCTGAAGAGTAATTTCCACATTCCTCTGAGCATCGTGCCAGAGAAGTGCTGAAGGGTTCATGTTCCTTTCAGATTGAACTCCCACATGCGGAGAGGTCGTCGCTGGTACGGTAGGACCTGACGGACTAGCATTACTTGGATTACGTTGATAAGACCGGTGTCCTTTTCAATGAGGCTCCGAATGAGGCTTTGCGGCGTCCGCACTTCATCAATTGATCCCCAGTCCAGCCCCTTATTAATCCATGATGCAAGCCGTAATAGAGGGCCAGATCGGAACGCAGGTGTAGCTGCCCACTTGGTACCACGTGGTTCAGTGATGTAAAACCACTCCTGCTGCCATAGGTTGGAAGTTTCTAAAGGAGCCTTTTGGCCAAGGAATATTGGTGAGTTTGATCACTACAACACCACCGCACTCCGCCTGTTTCCCGTCGACTACCTTCGGCTTCACATTAAAGGTCTTGAGCCACAAGCCAAAGTGAGGGGGAATACGGAGGAAGGCCTCGCACATGATAATGAACACCGAGACGTGAAGAAAGGAGTCCCAAGCTAGATCGTGAAAATCTAGCCCGTAATAGAACACGAGCTCTCGAACAAAGGGATGAAGAGAAAACCCTAGCCCTCGGAGGAAGTGGAAGATGAATACAACCCTCTCGTCGGTTCCGGGAGTAGGAATAACCTGCCCTTGAGCAGGAAGCCTGTGGGGGATTTCCACGGTCAGGTATCTTTCCACCCGGAGCTTTGCAATATCCTCCTCTGTGACAGAGGAAGCCACCCACCGGCCTTGAGGGCTAGGTCCGGACATGACTGGGAAGCGCAAAGCGATTAAATTCAACCTTGGGTGCTGGAACTCAAAGTGGAAGAGGTTGAGGAAAGGGTTGGCATAAAGGAGAAAAGATGGGTCTTAGCCCATTTATAAAGGTGATGAATATCAAACGCCCCCTCCTAGGCCTCAAAACCTGCCTATTCCTAAGGAATCATGCCAATAGAATGGTTGGGTTACCCACTCCCGTATTGATGAGAATCCCGCAATAAGGGGACACGATCTCTGCTTTAACAGAACATGCCAATGAAACCGCATCTCGAAATATGGAGCGGCGAGCTAAAAACGCTTCAAAATAATGGTCTGGTGGCGACGTGATGTCATGCTACAAAAAGTTTTCAGCGGATTGGACTCGTGAAATATTACACTCTCTGCGGTTGTGTGTGGAATTTGTTTTGTAGAGCCGGACACGATTCTTTTGTTCAAAGACTATTTTGTATTATTCGGAGAAGGAACCAGCCTTGCAATATTATACGTCTCCGTTGTATCTACTTTTACAAACACTTTTGCCCTTGTTTTGGACTCTAACTTGCATGACTTGAATGGAACTAACCCGGACTAACGCTGTTTTCAGCAGAACTGCCATGGTGTTATTTTTGTGCAGAAATAAAAGTTCTCAGAATGACCTGAAAATGCACGGAGCAACTTTTTGGCATTAATAAAAAATATTGGCGAAAGAATCAACGTCAGGGGCCCACACCCTGTCCATGAGGATGGGGGGCGCCCCCCCTAGGGAGCGCCCCCTGCCTCGTAGGCCCCCTGATGCTCCACCTACGTCAACCCCAACTCCATATATTCACGTTCGGGGAGAAAAAAATTAGAGAGGAGGATTCATTGCGTTTTACGATACGGAGCCGCCGCCAAGCCCTAAACTCTCTTGGGAGGGCAGATCTGGAGACCGTTTGGGGCTCCAGACAGGGGGATCTGTCGTCGTCGTCATCATCAACCAACCTCCATCACCAATTTCATGATGCTCACCGCCATGCATGAGTAATTCCATCGTAGGCTTGCTGTGCGGTGATGGGTTGGATGGGAGTTACCATGTAATGGAGTTAGTTTTGTTAGGGTTTGATCCCTAGTATCCACTATGTTCTGATATTGATGTATCTATGACTTTGCTATGCTTAATACTTGTCACTAGGGCCCGAGTGCCATGATTTCATATCTGAACCTATTATGTTTTCATGAATATATGTGAGTTCTTGATCCTATCTTGCATTTCTATAGTCAACTATTGTGTGTTATGATCCATTAACCCCGAAGTGACAATAATCGGGATACTTACCTGTGATGACCGTAGTTTGAGGAGTTCATGTATTCACTATGTGTTAATGCTTTGGTCCGGTACTCTATTAAAAGGAGGCCTTAATATCCCTTAGTTTCCAATAAGAACTCGCTGCCACGGGAGGGTAGGAAAAAAATATGTCATGCAAGTTCTTTTCCATAAGCATGTATGACTATATTCGGAATACATGCCTACATTACATTGATGAACTGGAGCTAGTTCTGTGCCACCCGATGTTATAACTATTACTTGAGGAATCGCATCCGACATAATTATCCACACTGATCCAATGCCTACGAGCTTTTCACATATTGCTCTTTGCTTAGTTACTTTACCGTTGCCACTGTTACAATTACTACAAAACTTCTACTTTTACTTTTTCCACTTTTACCATTACTTCCATACTACTTTGCTACTAAATACTTTGCTGAAGATATTAAGTTATCCAGGTGTGGTTGAATTGAGAAGTCGACTGCTAATACTTGAGAATATTCTTTGGCTCCCCTTGGGTCGAATCAATAAATTTGGGTTGAATACTCTACCTTCGAATACTGTTGCGATCCTCTATAGTTGTGGGTTATCAAGACTATTTTTTGGCGCTGTTGCCGGGGAGCATAGCTCTATTCTTTGAGTCACTTGGGATTTATATCTGCTGATCACTATGAGGAACTTGAAAGACGAAATAAATAAGATTTTCCCTCAACTACGAGGGGAGGTAAGGAACTGCCATCAAGCTATGCACTTGATTCACCATCTATTTTCAGTAAGCTTGCGACACCTAAACCTGCTT
Organism: Triticum aestivum; assembly: GCF_018294505.1. NCBI lineage: Eukaryota > Viridiplantae > Streptophyta > Magnoliopsida > Poales > Poaceae > Triticum > Triticum aestivum. Next base: position 325,431,664 of record NC_057801.1, on the reverse strand, counting down.
CTGCTATTAATTCTGATATGTCGCATGTTATTGATGATGCCACTTCTGCTATGCATGATACTTATGATGAAACTACTTCTATGCTTGATACTACTGTGCCATTAGGTGAATTTCTTGATGAACAACTTGCTAGGGTTAGAGAGAATGAAATTATTCAAACGGATAATATTGATGAAAGTGATGATGAAGATTCTCCCCCTAAATATGAATTGCCTATTGTGCCCTAGGGTTATGTTATGGATGAAGAAACTGCTAGAGATTTTCTTGCTTGCAATGATAGATCTGATCTTAAGAAATTATTAGCTAAGCTGAAAGAAAAGTCTCTGAATGCTAGAATGAAATATGACCCTGCTTTTGGTACTTCACCTATCTGTGTTACTGATAAGGATTATGATTTATCTATCGATCCTGAGATAATTACTGTGGTCGAATCTGATCCATTTTATGGCTATGAATCTGAAACTGTTGTGGCACATCTTACTAAATTGAATGATATAGCCACTCTATTCACCAATGATGAGAAAACTCATTACTACTATATCCTTAAAATATTTCCATTCTTATTAAAGGGTGATGCTAAAACTTGGTTTATTTCTCTTGATCCTGGTTGTGTGCGTAGTCCCCAGGATATGATTTATTACTCTGCTAAATATTTCCCTGCTCATAAGAAACAAGTTTCCTTAAGGGAAATATATAATTTTGTGCAAATTGAAGAAGAGACTCTCCCACAAGCTTGGGGGAGGCTTCTCCAATTACTTAATGCTTTGCCTGATCATCCTCTTAAGAAAAATGAAATACTTGATATCTTTATAATGGACTAACGGATGCTTCCAGAGACCACCTGGATAGTTGTGTTGGTTGTGGTTTCAGGGAAAGAACTATCGAACAAGCTGAATTGCTATTGAATAATATGTTGACTAATGAAAACAATTGGACACTTCATGAACCAACTCCTAAACCAAATCGGAAGAAATAGGTGTTTTGTTTCTCAGTCCTGAAGATATGCAAGAGGCAACGAAATCTATGAAAGAAAAAGGTATTAAAGCTGGAGATGTTAAGAATTTACCTCCTGTTGAAGAAATACATGGTCTTGATAACCCGACACTGGTAGTAGAGGTAAATTCTCTCTATAGATACGATAAAGTTGAAATCCCGTCTACTATGTTTTCTAGCCAATGCTTGGATGAGTTTGATGACTTTATGGCTAAACAAGAAAATTTCAATGCTTATGTTGGTAGAAAATTGAAGAGTAATGCTTATATGATTGGACACTTGAGTGATTATATGTCTAGAGTTAAGAATGAACTTAAACTTATTAGTAAACATGCTTCTATGGTTACCACTCAGGTAAAACAAGTGCTTAAGGCTCAGAATGATTTGCTCAATGAACTAAATGATAAGAAAAATGATAATGTTGTTAGAGTTATGACTAGAGGGGGTAAAATGACTCAGGAACCACTATATCCTGGGGGCCACCCTAAGAGAATTGAACAAGATTCTCAGAGAAATAATGTTGATGCACCTAGTCCTTATAAAAATAAGAAAAAGAAAAATGATAGGACTTTGCATGCTTCTAGTGAACCTGTTGTAAACACACCTGAGAATCCCAATGATATTTCTATTTCTCATGCTGAAACACAATCTGGTGATGAACATGAACTTAGTGATAATGTTAATTATAATGTTCACGTTGATGCTCAACCTAGCGACAATAATGATCTAGAGGTTGAACCTGCTGTTGATCTTGATAACCCACAATCAAAGAATCAACGTTATGATAAGAGAGACTTTGTTGCTAGGAAGCACGGTAAAGAGAGAGAACCATGGGTTCAGAAACCCATGCCTTTTCCTCCTAAACCATCCACGAAAAAGGATGATGAGGATTTTCAGCGCTTTGCTGAAATGATTAGAAATATGTTTTTGCGTATGCATTTGACTGATATGCTTAAAATGAATCCTTATGCTAAGTACATGAAAGATATTGTTACAAATAAAAGAAAGATACTGGAAGCTGAAATTTCCACCATGCTTGCTAATTATACTTTTAAGGGTGGAATACCTAAGAAACTGGGAGATCCAGGAGTACCAACTATACCATGCTCCATTAAAAGAAGGGTCGCGCTAACTGCCACACGTGTGGCAGGAAGGGAGACGCACCACATGTCTCTAATGTAAACAGATTGCCACGTCATCGCATGCATGCATGCAGGAATCTTTTTGGATTTTCAGTTTTTAAAATGTTTTATCTCTTAAATGAAAAATCCGATTGAAAATCCGTTTTCACCATTAAATCCCTCGCGATGAGATCTTCAAAACTAGATCCCATGTTGATATGTTTTGATGAAATATTTTTTGGATTAAAAGTTGCCATGTCTATTGCATATGAATTGCCATGATGTTTACACTGAAGTTGCCATGATATGTTTCAGCTATTTTCTTCTACATTTAAAAGTAAATTTTCACATTTATAAAACAGGGAATTAAGAAACTAGACTTGCCATGAACCATAAACTAAAATTGCCATGATACATGCACGTAAAATTGCCATGGTTCATACAAAAAATAATTTTCATGGTCAAAGTACTGGAGTTGCCATCATCAAAATACTAAAATTGCCATGATCTACAAACTAAAATTGCCACATGGCAACTTTAGTTTAAGCCCTATGGCAAATGCAGTGTAAACATCGTGGCAACTTCTGGCAAAAAAAATTCGTCGAAACATATCAACATGGGGTCTAGTTTTGAAGATCTCGTCGAGACGGATTTAATGGTGAAAACGGATTTTTAGTTCGCTTTTTTATTTAGGAGATACAACATTTTTAAGCTGAAAACCAAAAAAAATTCTGCTGATGTCATCTATTCATACGTGGTAAAATGAGTGGTGATGAAGGCGTGTGGGCGATGTGCAAACGCCCACACGTGTGGGCGTTAACATTTCAGTAAAAGAAACTATGTTAAAACTGCTTTATGTGAGCTTGGAGCCGGTGTCAGTGTTATGCCTCTCTGTTTATATCGTAGACTTGAATTGAATAAGTTGACACCTACTCAAATATCTTTGCAAATGGCAAATAAATCAACTACTATACCTGTCGGTATTTGTGAGGATGTGCCTGTTGTGGTTGCAAATGTTACTATCTTAATGATCTTTGTTATTCTTGATAATCCCGAGGACAATAGTATGTCGATTATCCTTGGTAGACCCTTTTTGAATACTGCAGGGGCTGTTATTAATTACAACAAAGGAAATGTCACTTTTCATGTTAATGATAATGAGCATACAGTACACTTTCCGAGGAAACAACCTCAAGTCCACAGTATCAATTCTACTGAAAAAATTCCATCGATTATTATTGGAGGTTTTGAATTTCCTCTTCCTACTATCAAGAAGAAATATGATATTCTTATTATTGGGGATGTACATATCCTCGTTGAGGTAACCTAGTGTTATTCAAAATTTCTCCGGTTTCATGCGATTCGAAATGAGTTTGTTAACAAGACTTGATCAACCTTGTTAGTGGATTCCTTTTGATGAGCATGAGATGGATGAAGTTAGAAGGCTCAACCTTCTGCACCCTCTTTTTCCTTTATGTTATTTAGATTAAATAAAGCAAAATTAGTATTTTCTGTCTCTTTTCTGAGTTATCCATGCAATAAAAAAATACACCAAAAATAGAAGTTCTCCAAATGCCCTGAAAATGAAATATGATTTTTTCTAGAATATCTGAGAATATCTGGCACTGAGAATACAACAGAGGGGCAAGCACCTGGCCACGAGGGTCCAGGGCGCGCCTCCTGCCTCATGGGCCCATGGTGGCCCCCTCCACTCATTCCTGCACCCACACACTCCTTCCTCCCAAAAAAATCACTAACCAGCTCAAGCACGAGTTCTAGCTCATCTTGCTGCCATTTTCGATCTCCTTGCTCAAAGCTCCATTCACAAAACTTCTTTGGGGGATTGTTCTTTGGTATATGACTCCTCCAATGGTCCAATTAGTTTTTTTCTAGTGCTTTATTGATTGTAAATTTTTGCTGCTAAGGTGACCCTTTTCTTGAGCTTGCATGTCAAATTTATATGGTCCCAAGTAATTCTAATGCATGATATAGTCTCTAGGCACTTGTGTGAGTAGTTGCTATCAATTTTGTTGAGTTTGGTTCACTTTTATTTTGAGTTACTAAAAATTTCAGAAATTTTCAGAAAATGATGAAGAGATTTTTGAGGGGCTCTTCAAGCCAAAGCTTGAAGGATAAACAAAATAAGGAGAATAAAAAGCCCAAGTATAATCTCCATCGTGTCGCGGAGGTTCAGCCGTGTGAATGGCCTTGTGATGAGTTCTTGAGAGCAGCCGGGATTCATGATGATTTCTATTCTTTGGCTGATAATGCTGGCCTCACCGACTTCCTCCACGACAAGCTCGAACAGTATCTCTTACTCACTAATACTTTCATGCAAAAAATTTACGTTCATGCTAAGAAATCACCACCTTCAGTGGAGTTTCATTTATATGATGAGGTTAGGGAGATGTCACTAGATGATTTTTGTGGGGTTTGCAAGATACCCTTTGAGGGCAGCATAGAGGAACCACATCGTAGTGATGTCGATGGATTTATTGATATGATTACTGTAGGGGAAACGAGGAAGGTTTCTGATGCAAGAATTACTAGCATACACTTTTCTGTTCTACGTTACTTTGCAATATTTGCTAGTAGATGCTTAATTGGTCGAGGGAACTGTGGAAACTTTAGTGCCCCTGATATTGTTATTTTGTTCCATGCTTTGTTTCGCGATAACACTGTTAGTTTAGGCGCTATTATTGCAAAACGGTTAAGTCTGAACCGTACAAAGGGCCCCATCTTTGGAGGCATATTTGCTTCTCGCCTTGCTAAACACTTTAGGATACCTATCAGGCATTATGAGAAAGAGGAAAAGTTGTTGCCTTCTATTTTTCTAGATTATAAGAGTATGGTAGCACATGAGTTTATTGTTAAAAATGATGAAATGATGCTTAAGTATAATTTGAGATTTAATCAAACTCACAATGAGACTATTATCTTGCCTGCACCCTCTTTGTTTGACTTATCTTCAGGCATGTACCTCATCTTGCCGGAGGCTGTTTACGTATACCGTGGCCTGACACCAGCTCCAGAGCCTGAGCCGGAACCACCATTTGACCCTTATCGACAGTCTTTTTATCAGTGGGATCCGGAGGAGATCACCAGCCAGTGGCACTCTGATGACACTCCTCAGTACACCGGAGAGAGTAGTCGTGATCCATGGGCATAGACAAACTTAGGCCAAAAGCCTAAGCTTGGGGGAGTACATATTTCTCACCGACATTACATTCATGTTCACACACTCATTCTAGTTGTCGGTTGTCACGCCCAATATGCGATACTATCCTAAAGAGACTCGAAGGTCCCACCAAGGATAGAACCGCATATTGATACGCTTTTGCAAGGTGGATATAATTACATCAACATTACATAATAGATGGGGATATATACAAGAGGAATACAATGCCACACGAATACAACATCATCATACATAAGAGCACCATCTAACTACGGATGCAACACAAACATAAACTCAACTGACATCCACCCTGCTAGCCCAGGCTGCTGACCTGGAACCTATCCCCTGATCAAAGAAGAAGCAGAAGAAGAACTCCAAAACAAGCAATCATCACTCTCGCGTCAAGATCATCGCATAACCTGTACCTGCAACTGTTGTTGTAGTAATCTGTGAGCCACGAGGACTCGGCAATCCCATTACCATGGGTATCAAGACTAGCAAAGCTTAATGGGTAAGGAAGGAGTAAAGTGGTGAGGTTGCAGCAGCGACTACGCAATCCTATGATCCTGAAGTCCTACTTACGTCAAACATAACCCAAAACCGTGTTCACTTCCCGGACTCCGCCGAAAAGAGACCATCACAGTTAGACATGTAGTTGATGCGTTTTAATTCGTATCTGGTGTCAAGTTATCTACAACCAGACATGAACAAATTCCCATCTGCCACATAACCGCGGGCACGGCTCTCGAAAGTTTATACCCTGCAGGGGTGTCCCAACTTAGCCCATGATAAGCTCTCGTGATCAACAAAGGATATTCCTTCTCCCTGGAAGACCCGATCAGTCTCGGAATCCCGGTTTACAACACATTTCGACAATGGTAAAACAAAACCAGCAAAGCCGCCCGAATGTGCCGACAAATCCTGATAGGAGCTTCACATATCTTGTTCTCAGGGCACACCGGATTGTCCAAACTTCCGGTAGGCCAAACCGGAGTTGCCCCTGGTGGCCACTGGTGGCTGACAGGTTGGACCAACACTCACGACGAGTGCTGGCCCGGGGGGGGGGGCTAAATAAAGATGACCCTCGAGAGAGCGACTCCCAAGGGAAAAGTAGGTGGTGGTGAGGCAAATAGTAAAACCAAGGTTGGGCCTTGCTGGAGGAGTTTTATTCAAAGCGAACTGTCAAGGGGGTCCCATAAATCACCCAACCGCGTTAGGGACGCAAAATCCGGGAACATAATACCGATATGACAGAAACTAGGGCGGCAAGAGTGGAACAAAACACTAGGCATAAGGTCGAGTTTTCCACCCTTTACCAAGTATATCGATGCATTAATAATATAAGAGATATTGTGATATCCCAACATAATCCTGTCCATCATGGAGCCATCTTCAACTTCACCTGTAACTAACAACGCTATAAGCGGGGCTGAGCAAAGCGGTAACATAGCCAAGCAACGGTTTGCTAGGAAGGGTGAAAAGGTTAGAGGCTGACATGGCAATTTGGGAGGCTTGATCAACAAGAGATAGGTAGTGCAGCATAGCGATAGAACGAAGTAACTAGCATAGCAATGATAGTAGTGATATCCAAGGTGATGGTCATCTTGCCTGAAATCCCTCAAGGAAGGAGAACGAGTCCATGAAGAAGACGAAGAGACATAGTCGAATGAATCCTCACAACTCCGGAACGAAACCGAAGCTAACAAGAGAAGAAAACCGGAAAGCAGGAAACAACATGGTAAACACAAAAGCATAATCATGGCATGATGCACAATCAAGTATGATGCATGTCCGGTTTAATGAGGCATGGCATGGCAAAGTGCAACAAACAATACTACAAGTTAAATGGAGCTCAATATGTGACGAGTTGCATATTGACTAAACACCACATCAATTATTTAGTTCTCTCTCGGTTTAGGTACACAACAATATTAAATGTTATTAAACATGGCAAGGGGTGAAGCATAAGAAACTACCTATCTAGGCAAGTTTAAATGAGGCGGGAACACAAAACAACAATTCCAGAAAATCTTCATGTCCATATTTTGAATTAGCTACTATTCTGCCCTAAAATATATTTTAAATTTGTTAAACAGGAAAATAAAGTGCACCATGTTAAACTAGGCATTTTTCACCCCATTTACATATGAAGTTTATTAAATTTGGAGTTCCGGTTATTAAGTTATGAAATAAACTATTTTAACATGGCATTTGAGCAAATTTAAACAAACAACATTTTAAACATTTTTAAACATGGATGAAAGTGGCATATTATTAATCTACACAAAATTCTAATCGTTTTACATGTTTGAAACATTTTAATCTGATGCACGGTTCATGAGTTATTATACGCATGATGCACGGTTCTGTAGAACCTGGGATAATGCTAAATTCCCAGAATCTGAAAATAACATTACACGGGCCGAAACTACTGGGCGCAGGACATCAGCAGTAGTCGCAAAATCGGGCCAATCCCAAGTAGGAACAGAGTGGCGTTGGGGATCTGCTCACCATGGGCTAAGGCCCGGTCGATGGAGAGAGAGGCCGGGAGGGGGCGATGCTGGGTCTTGGCGCTGATCTGGCCCAAGTGCGGGAGGCGCACGGTCAACGGGGATGAGCGGGCGAGCTGCTGCTGCTGCTCGTTCCTGAAGAACGAAAACAATAGCAGGTTCAGGGCGACAGATGGCGGGAATGGCTGCCGGCGACATGGGACATGGCGCGACGCTGGAGAGGAGGGAGGCTGCGGATGCGGCAGGAAGCTAAGCGAACGGGGTCGAGCTGGAGGATCTCGGGGCCTCAGGTGCCGGAGCAGAGGAGGCCGAGACGCCATGGCAGGGGAACAGCAGCGCAATGCAGGGGCTCTAGCGAGGCGGCCTCGGCGGGGACCAGCCGGAACGGGACTGGGGCGACGGGATCCGACGGAGGGGGCCGGATCTTGAGCGAACGGTGGTCAATGCGGCAGGGGCGGCGGGCTTGAGCTCCTTGCAGCTTCCATGGTGTTCTACTATGAGCAAAAACAGAGAGAGGGAGAGGGAGATCGTGAGAAAGAGAGATAGAGAAGCGGGAGGGGAAAAGGAGTGGGGCTGTCGAGGCACTCATCTCCGGCAAGGTGAGGTGGTCATGGACGAGGAGGCTGCGGCCTCGGACCCCGGCGAGAAAGAAGCAGAGGGCTCGGGGCTACAGCTGCTGGATCTTGCGGGCGCGGATGACGATGACGGCGGGCGGCCGAATGCGTCCAGGACCAAGGGAGAAGGAGGCACGAGGCGCTGGTGCTACTCGGGGTCGAGCCTTTGCTCTCCCGAGCAAGGAGGCGGTGGGATCGAGGGGAAGCTTCGGGGGTGTACTGGTTGGTGGGATTGGATCAGTGGAATGAGGGGATCCCGAGGAAGAAAGGTAGGTGGGTGGCGGCAGGGGAGGACAAACCTCCTAGATTTTAGGGTTTGGTCAAAATAGACTAGGGATGAACTATATATATGCTAAAGGGGGATGATTTGGATCCTTCGATCGCGATCGGGCGGTCCGAAATAAATAGGTTAGGGAGTCCAAAAGGGAAAACGAAGATAATTAGGGGATGTTTGGGGATGATCCTAATCCAACGGTAACGATAGTCCGATCCGGGTTCGGTGGAGTTTTCGGACGCGCGTTATGGGGTCTGGGTATTGTGCGAAGAGGGGTTAGACGGTCCCAATCAAGAGTGGTTGGGCTGAGAATGGTCGGCGAAGAAAAGCGGTCCGAGGGAAGGTGATGAAGGCAAAGGGAGAAACGGCAACAATGGTTGGGAATGCAAGTTTTTTTAAAAACAATGACGACAACGAGTGCTGATGCAATGCAAATGATGACACGACGAATGCAACAAACAAATAAATAACACAGCTGACTGCAAAACAAGGAAGGCATCTGGAGCGTCGGTCTCGGGGCGTTACATCGGTGCTCATGCTTTTTCATTGTACTATCCATGCTAGTTTATTTTCTTTTGCTCGCTTTCTTCTTATGTGTTTGAATAACCTTAAGAAAAACAAAAAAATAGTTAGTTTGCTTTCCATGCTTGTAGTAGTAATTAAAAGAAAACCCAAAAAGATTTCTTGTCCTTCTTTTGCTTGTTGGGAGATTTCCTGTGTAAATAGTTTTTTTTCTTTTCTTTTCTTTGGGGGTTGAGAGGAGAAGACAATGATGAAAATGTTGAAGTGGCTCTCATATGCATTATTGTTGATATTAAGAAAGAGCCCATATTACCTTGTCTTCTCCCTTGAATTGAATGCTTGCAGATTCCAGCTTAGTCCAATGCACATGCACTATTATTATTATCCTCACCGTTCGGTCGTGCAACTAAAAGGCAATAATGACGATATATGATGGACTGATTGAGATGAGAGAAGCTGGTATGAACACGACCAATCTTGTTTTTGTTAATATGATTAGTTCATCATTCCTGATTCAACCTATTATGAATAAACATGTTTGCAATGATAATTAGAGATTATAGTTGCTTATGCCATGCTTAACTAGCTAGGAGTTTATAATGGTTTACCTTGCGTGCCAACAAGCTATTAAAATGATTGTGATGTGGTCTGATAGGGTGGTATCTTCCTTTGAATGATTCGAGTGACTTAACTTGGCACATGTTCATGCATGTACTTGAAACAAAATAAACATAGCCTTCACGATATTTATGTTCATGGTGGATTATATCCTATCATGCTTGCACTCAGTGTTGATTAATTTTAATGCATGTTCATGACTGTTGTCGCTCGCTAGTTGGTCGCTTCCCAGTCTTTTTCTAGCCTTCACTTGTACTAAGCGGGAATACTGCTTGTGCATCCACTTCCATAAACCCCAAAGTTATTCCATATGATTCCACCATAGCTTCCTATATGCGGTATCTACCTGCCGTTCCAAGTAAATTTGTATGTGCCAAACTCTAAACCGTCAAATGAAATTCAGTTTTGCATGCTCGAATAGCTCATGTATCAACTAGGGTTGTCTGTATCTTCCATGTTAGGCGGGTTATTCTCAAGAGGAGTGGACTCCGCTCCTCACTCACGAGAAAATGGCTGGTCACTGGGATGCCCAGTCCCATGATCAAATCAAATCAAAATAATTGCAAACAAAACTCCCCCAGGATTGTTGTTAGTTGGAGGCACACGTTGTTTCGGGCAAGCCATGGATTGATGATTGTTGGTGGAGGGGGAGTATAATCTTTACCATTCTATTTGGGAAACGCCTATATTGTGTGTGGCATGGAAGATATCAAGATCTCTCGGTTGTTATGTTGATAATGGAAGTATCCCGCTCAAAATATTATTTATCTATGTTTCAAAATCGAGCTCTGGCACCTCTACAAATCCCTGCTTCCCTCTGCGAAGGGCCTATCTATTTACTTTTATGTTGAGTCATCATCCTCTAATTAAAAAGCACCAGTTGGGGAGCACCGCTGTCATCTGCATGCATTACTATAAATTTATATTGAGTATGACTGGATCTCTTTTACCATGATTTGCAATGTTTAGTCAGTCCTTGATCTTTAAAGGTGCCCTTTATTTATGTTTTGCAGTCTCAAAAAGGACTAGCGAGATACCATCTTGTTATACATATTATGATTTTTTTGAGAAAGTGTTGTCCTCCAAGATTAATTATTATTGCTCGCTAGCTGATTATGCCATTGATATGAGTAAACCTGAGACCTAAGTGTTATTGTGAATATGGTTAGTTCATAATCTTTGCTACAAATTTGAATGCGGGCTTTACATATTTACAACAACAAGAGCAAATAGAGTTTGTAGAAGTTTTTCTTTATCACTTTCAGTTTGTCAACTGAATGGCTTGTGGACAAGAAAAGGTTTAAGCTTGGAGGACTTGATACGTCTGTGTCGTATCTACTTTTCCAAACACTTTTGCCCTTGTTTTGGACTCTAACTTGCATGATTTGAATGGAACTAACCCGGACTGACGATGTTTTCATCAGAACTGCCATGGTGTTATTTTTGTGCAGAAATAAAAGTTCTCGGAATGACCTCAAAATCCATGCAACAACTTTTTGGAATTAATAAAAAATATTGGCGAAAGAATCAACGTTAGGGGGCCCACACCCTTTCCACGAGGGTGGGGGGCGCCCCCCCTAGGGCGCGCCCCCTACCTCATGGGCCCCCTGATCCTCCACCGACGTCAACTCCCACTCCATATATTCATGTTCGGGAGAAAAAAATCAAAGAGAAGGATTCATCGCATTTTATGATACGGAGCCACCGCCAAGCCCTAAACTCTCTCGGGAGGGCTGACCTGGAGTCCGTTCGGGGCTCTGGAGAGGGGGGGGGGTCCGTCGCTGTCGTCATCATCAACCATCCTCCATCACCAATTTCACGATGCTCACCGCCGTGCGTGAGTAATTCCATCGTAGGCTTGCTGGACGGTGATGGGTTGGATGAGATTTACCATGTAATCGAGTTAGTTTTGTTACTGTTTGATCCCTAGGATCAACTATGTTCTGAGATTAATGCTTGTCACTAGGGCCCGAGTGCCATGATTTCAGATCTGAACCAATTATGTTTTGATGAATATATGTGAGTTCTTGATCCTATATTGCAAGTCTATAGTCACCTATTATGTGTTATGATCCGTTAACCCCGAAGTGACAATAATTGGGATACTTACCGGTGATGACCGTAGTTTGAGGAGTTCATGTATTCACTATGTGTTAATGCTTTCGTCTGGTACTCTATTAAAAGGAGGCCTTAATATCCCTTAGTTTCCAATAGGACCCCGTTGCCATGGGAGGGTAGGACACAAGATGTCATGCAAGTTATTTTCCATAATCACGTATGACTGTATTCGGAATACATGCCTACATTACATTGATGAACTGGAGCTAGTTCTGTGTCACCCTATGTTATAACTATTACATGAGGAATCGCATCCGACATAATTATCCATCACTGATGCAATGCCTATGAGATTTTCACATATTGCTCTTTGCTTAATTACTTTACCATTGCCACTATTACAATTACTACAAAACTGCTACTTTTACTTTTGCCACTGTTACTGTTACTCCATACTACTTTGCTACAAAATACTTTGCTGCAGATATTAAGTTATCCAGGTGTGGTTGAATTGACAACTCAACTGCTAATACTTGAGAATATTCTTTGGTTCCCATTGTGTCGAATCAATAAATTTGGGTTGAATACTCAACCCTCAAAAACTGTTGCAATCCCCTGTACTTGTGGGTTATCACAATACCGAAGACAATCCATGCACCACACACCTCGTCATTGAAGCCTGGTTCAGGGGCTATTGAGGGAGTCCTGGATTAAGGGGTCCTCGGATGGCCGGACTATGTAGCATGGGCCGGACTGATGGGCTATGAAGATACAAGACAGAAAACTTCTTCCCGTGTTCATATGGGACTCTCCTTTGCGTGGACGGCAAGCTTCGCGTTCGGATTTGTAGATTCCTTTCTCTGTAGCGACTTTGTACAACCCTAGTCCCCTCCAGTGTCTATATAAATCGGAGGGTTAGTCCATAGAGGCAATCATAATTATACATGCTAGACTTCTAGGGTTTTAGCCATTAGGATCTCGTGGTAGATCAACTCTTGGAATACTCATATTAATCAAGATCAATCAAGCAGGAAGTAGGGTATTACCTCCATAGAGAGGTCCCAAACCTGGGTAAACATTGTGTCCCCACCTCCTGTTACCATGAACCTTAGACGCACAGTTCGGGACCCCCTACCGAGATCCGCCGGTTTTGACACCGACAATGAGTGAATTGGTAGTTACTCCCTCGTGTGTTAAAGTCATTCATGGGCCACTACAGAGGTGGCCCCTCCGCAATTGGCACCATGCGCCACGCAGAAAAACCGGAACCTGACTCAAGCACAAGTTAATGATGAAGTAACGAAGATCTCAAATGATGAGCTACCGCAACCCTCTCGCCTGCTCACTAGACAGGGCCTACCCTGATGACGCTTGGCAGAGCGTTCAGGCAGGCCCGGGGGCTCCTGTCGGTGCAACAAACCCTAGGCGTGTGTTTCCCATACTATACAGAGGCTTAAGAGTAAGGCTGTAGCATCCAAGACAAGACCAAGCAGAAGAGATAAGCTCTTTGAGAAATCGGAGGGTGATCAAGAAGACCTAGACCAACCAAAAGAGCAAGATATCATTAAGGAAGAACCTCCCTTGCCGGGCAGATGAGCCTGGCAGGGTCGAGGTTACCTCAAGGACAAGCATCAAGACTCCCTCGACAAGCTTGCCGGGGATGCTGAGGGCAGATTGCCCCGGTCAGGCACCACTACTCCACCTCATAGCAACACAATTCACTTATCCGTGCGGTGTCGAGCCCCCGATTGATTAGGTGGCTATTATTTGGCACGTCGCAGCCATTCCTGAGGAAGAACACTCCCAAATGACACCCATCCAGGAGACGTGTCATGCAGCTAGGCGAGGAGGTGGCTGCATGGCACGGCAATGTGGCAGCCTGATTTTTGGCCCTTTCATTTTCTTTTGTTTTTCCGAGGTTTTTGCCTGAGTTTTCTTTTTTCATGGCTTTGTGGTCTGGAAACTGAAGAAGATGCCCTCTTCTTTTCTTCCAGAGTGGCTTGTCATATCCAGATCCTTCCCTAGACCTTTCCATTTCCACCTTGGACCAAATCCCAATATTCGTTTTATTGAGAATATTCCTTTTCTATCAAAGGAATAACTCCAATTGCCCTAGGTTGTGAAGCAACCTATATTTCCATCACTCCAAAAATTCCCAACTAATTCTCAAAAAAAAATTGGGTCATATCTTGATGAAATATGGCAAAACTTTGCATTGCCATGTTAAAAAATAATCCTCCAATAATTCATTTCCTATTCTTCCCTAAATGGCACATTGTGAAGCAAGTGCCATTTTCCTTTGCCCACTTGACCTTAAACTCCTTGGACAGCTTTTCATGTCCATATCATTGCCACATACCAAAATGCAACCTCATTTGCATAGTAATTATTTAATTATGATTTTCCAAAGTTTCTGTCCAGAAAGAAACTTTGTGAAGGAGGTACAAGCTAGGAATATCCAAATGAGTTTCCATTTCGCATGATCCTTCATATCATCATATAATATCCCTCCACCAAAGTAGAGCTCATTTCTTGCCTCCATGTGAGCACTTCTTCAATTCTTAGTTTCTGGTCAGAATAAATCTTTCTGAAGCAAGTACTATTTTGGTTCATCCAAATGGCATGAAACTCCTTGGGCATCTTAATATCTTCAGATCATTGGGCCATAACCACTTTCAGCTCAACTGATGCAACTATGTAAGTGCATCATACAAATTCCCATTTCTGGCCATTATGGCACTTTCTACAGCAACCACCCTTTAAACTCGTCCTCTTAAGCTGATTTCTTTTGATCGTAGTCACCTTAGTGTTTGATCATCACTAGACAAAATATTTACTGAGTTACCTAGCTGGTGTCCCCACTACACAACACAAACACTTGGCTGCTAGTTTACTTTGGAGCTAAGTGCAAATCTCTTCTTTGCCCTTGGACTGATTTATTTCCTCAATTATACTAAGGTCACTAGGGTCAATCCAGTATACATGGTCGTCCTGGCCAAAACAAGCTATTTGCACCAGTGCGCGTGGTGATCACGCTTGTGTCATGCAGATTTCGCGCTGTGGCTTCTTCCTGCCCCTCTTCTCGTCGGCTCCCTCCTCGTCTCGACCGCAAACCTTGTCCATGAGCTCCCTCGTGATGCCCTGCATCTCCCTGCATCGATGGCTCGTCGTGGTTCGTCAATAATGTGTTGCAAAGGACACGCTCATGCCGCGCCCAGCCTCTTTCCACTATTAGAGCTTGTTGTCAGCTCGTCCATGAAGCTCCAGAGCCTTCCCCGCGCCTATATAAGAGACCCCCAAACTCCTCTGCAGCTCCGAAGCCCCTCCTCATCCCTCCTAGTCCACCGGAGCAATGGCATCTCACCGGAGTTCGCCTCTGTCCGCCACGGCCGCCTCGGTTCTTCCTTGGTTCCGAGAAGCCCAGCTCCTCTCCACCCCTCCCGACATGTCCAAGGTTCCCCTTGTCCCACTAAGACACCCCACCCCCTTGCCCCCTAGCCGAAGCGGCCGCATCGCCGAAGAACCTCATCGCCCGAAGCTTCCTGTACTCTCCATGGCGCCGCCCCTCCCCTCCCCCCGTGCCTCCCCGGCGGCCGTGCTCCCTCTGAATCGGTGCAGTTGGCCGCTGCGGTCACACCGGTGCCCTCGGCCGGGCCGGAGATGGCCGGAGCAGGCCGGCCCCCTCGCCGTCCCTCCCCTGCTCTGCCTCTGTTTCACGCGAGGAACAAGGCGGGCGGGAGGAAGAGGATGAGCGCCCGTGCCCCTCCTCTGCGCCTGGGACCCACGTGCTAGTTGCCCAGCTCCTTGCCACGTGGATTGTGGAGAAGGCGTAATCGGCGGAATGCGCTTTCAGTTTTTGCCTCCAGGGACTTGTTTGTTGAAGGTTTATTCACAGATTTGTCCCTGGTGTTCAACACCTCATAACTCCGCAACCGTAACTCCAAATGAGGTGATTCCAAAGCCTACTTCTTCGTATCGTTGAGCCCTTTATGATAGTGACACTTTCATTATGTTTTGGAGTTTTGAAAATGATAATTTTTCCCTTGCACGTAAATAGCCCCTCAGAGAGAGAACTGTTTCCGGCAAATCTTTCCGCGGCTTCACCACACTTCTCCCCGGTACCTTCTTCATCCCCAGGCAAGCCAGAATACCCACTTGCATGATAGTCATGTAGTAGCCATGCTTTTGAACTTGAATCTTTATCAAATGTTTGCTTGTTGAAAAGATGGTTATCGTTGTTCCGATGATGTTTAGATTTGCATGCTCACTTTTGTGCTACGTTGTCTTGTACTCTGTTATCATGTTGTACTTGCTAGTATTTCGTTTCATATGTTTATGCTTGCTAGTAGTACATATTGATGATTGGTGATGGTCTTCGGTGCATGACTGCCGTTTGTCCCGAGTACCGTTGTTATGCATGTTCCATTGCATCCAGTTGGTTAAATGCTTGCATGATGGCATTGTTGATATGTTCTTGCATGATATTTATTATTGATGCTAGTGGTCATGCTATGTTTCGAAGAAGTATGTACTGGTCATGTTCATGTTAGTTAGTATGCCATGCTCAGTGGATATGATTCATTCTTGATATGGTGGATAGTTATGTGATACCCTCATGATTATGTTGATATCATGTTCATGCATTGCAATTTGCATCATGTTATTTTATCATGGCTCAGCATATTTGCATTCAAGTTTAACCGGATTAAATTGAACTTGAACAACTGTTGGCTGAGTCATGATGCCGCTGAATCGAGCTGACCAGTGCAACCATGCTTGCCGGTATGGGACGGTCCTAACTGGGTCTATTGTCGTGCCTCTTGCCGGTGCCTCCAACGAGGGAAGGTTATGGGCGTGCTGTACCCTAGCACGGTAAGCAGGCATAACCTTGTGTGCCAGCTGTCGAGTTTTGGGATCTGGGTCCCCGTGTGGGATCGTTTTCCCACGACGGTGGTTGTTGTGTCTTTGGTAGACACGGGGCCACCCATGACTTAGCCCAAAGGGGAGTTGGTAGGAGTGGCCGGGAGAGTGTCATGGTAGTAGGACAGTTTTGTTGGAACACCGTTGGTCCACCCGAATGGGAGTGCGAGGCCATGGGTTCCGTAGTGTGGGTACAGTGTACTAACCTCTGCAGAGTGTATATTAAATCTATCGATAGCCGCGCCCCCTGATAAGGGCCCAGTTCGTGTTGGTCACACTGTGAGTCAACAGTAATAAGAATAATGTGCTTAATAACAATGAGATAAGTTGGTTGTGATCACCGTCAGTTTCACGGGCCAAGTGTTGGTCGTGGTTGTGATTGCCTTAAGGATCACGGGCCAAATAATGGTCATGGTTGTGATCGCCGTAAGGATCACGGGACAAATAATGGTCGTGGTTGTGATCGTCGTAAGGATCACGGGCCAAGTGTTGGTCGTGGTTGTGATCGCCGTAAGGATCACGGTTTGAGACCGAGTGTTAGTCGTGGTTGCGATCGCCGGAAAGATCACCATGGTATCGAGGATACCAAGTTGTTGTATATTCATGATGTTGTGCGAGAATCGTGGGTAAAAATCAAGATCCTAGTGGTCATTTAATGATTACTACGGTATTATTTATACTAAGCTTGATTCGATCCTGAGATGATCGTGTGTTGTCCGAGGTTGGTAAGTGATGCATGTGTTGGTTACCAGGTAACCCGAGCGGAATAAGTGGTGCATGTAGTGTCATCATATTGCATGCTAGTATCATCATGTCATGCTCATATTATTCTAGCTGTATCATGTTTATGTTGGCCATGCCATGTTATTCTGATGATATCATGTTAATTTCTGCTTAACCTGTAATTGCCTTGCTATTGTTTGTCTTGAATGCTTTTGGTTATTGGGAGCTTGCAAGTACATTCAATGTACTGACCTGGCGTGTCATGCCAGTTTGCAGGTCATTCCGGATTTGATTGCTTGTTTGTCGTGGAGTCCTCGTTTGCAAGCTAGGATAAGCATTCTAGCCAGAGTCCATGCGGAGTGGATTTCACCACCGTCGTCATTGTTCCGCTACTAGAGTTCTTCCGCTGCATCGTGTTGTTCTGCTGAGCAACAGTGGCAGGCGTAGTGTCGCCGTGCCGATGTAACCATTGTACCCAAATAGATTGTAATGAAGTGCTGGTTTGTTCTATGCTAAGTAGTGTTGTATTCCAGAAGACTTCATCTTGTTCTCTAGGCTGGAATACGGGGCGTTCCGGTTTTCTCTGAGCCGGGGTGCCACAGGAAAGGCTTGCCGGCCTATGCCCATGATGTGACACAGGCGGTTCATTTAATGCACCTTGTCCTGTCTGCAGACTTAGGTATGATAGCCCTGTGGTTATCTAATCACTAGATAATGACTGTTTTGCCATTGTGGTAACCCCTTTACCTATAAAAGGAGGGTTGTGGCAAACATAGAAAGGATTCGAACCTCTGTATACTCATATGCGCGTAGCTGCTCTCGTCCCAAGGCGACCTTGCCGGGCTAGAGCACTGCGTCTCCACCACGGTCCTCTCATCTATCCACCAAAGCAGGAGTAGGGTCTTATGCCTCGCGACGACCTGAACCTGGGTAAAAACTGCTCGTGTCATTGTTGCCATGCTGCTCTATGCCCTCCGCTCTTTGTGTAACGTGATCTTCCACCTTGCCGAACCACAAGGGGCGATGGTCCCATAGGTGCCGATGTTATACCATGAAATCTTTTGCGCGCCAGGTAGGGGGTAAAGCTTGCGTGAACCTGAGGGTATAAGTAGCGCGTCATCTTCATCATCATTTACTTCATCAACGGCTTCATCATCCATGGCGCCAAGAAGAACCCGGTGTTACAGCTCACCCGTCCACCTCGAAGGTCCCTTTGAATGCGGCCACCGATACCATGGGGGCTATGGGGACATACAGGGATGTGGACACCGTGGGGGACGTGACCGGAGCATGTAGCATCATCACTGTTCCCCCTGCGGCCGAAATGATGGAGGAGGATAGCGCCAGTAGCATCCCAACAGTCATTCTCCACAAGATGCGGGTGGAGAGATTATTCTGTCTCTGCCTCTCCACCCCACCGAAGGAGCAGCCGTAGCAATGACGCTCACTCAGGGGCGAACTGCAATCCTATAACCACATTTCCCCTATTTCCGCCTTCCTTTCCAAGTTCAAACCTTCACTCCTTGCTTTTTGTGCCGGGTCCTCGCCACGATCCTCCTTCACGCTACTCAGCCTGGTCGATCTAGGCAGGTAATCCACACCTAACCCCCATCCTCCTCCACCTTCTACATCCCACATGCCCCGACCGCCAGCGCGACACCTTCCACCTGAATAACCGACCCATCCTCCAAATAAGCACCGCCCTAAGGAGGATTTGGCAGCGAAGAACCAAATCACAGCCGCACATGCAGATGAGGTCACGATGGCTGCCATTCATGCCGACCCCCAGATCTTGGAGGAGCACATCCCAGTCGAGGACACCCTCGACGTCTCGCGCGCTAATGACGCGACGGCTTATTTTAAAGACAGCTCATGGCGTTTTCTCGAGGCCACCGTCGGTGCCTTTGACAAAGACTACGATGTGTTTTCTCAGCGTGCCCATGCTTAACTCAACTCGAGAGCCAGTAGGTTGGTGCCCGAAGCGGCTCAGGCAACTCAACACTATGAGGAGGGCACACACGATGTGGAGTCCTCCCCCTCTTCCAAGTCTAAGGAGCCAATCATCATCGATATCTCCGACGATGAGGAGCAGCTTGTCTTATTAGCTCACTATAAGGACCTATGTTCAGTTAGCTAGCTACATCTGTTAAGCATGTTCGGTTTACCTGTTGCATGTGCTGCTGCTGCCTTTCCTTAACAAATTCTAGTGAATTGCCCTATGTACTTTTACCATGCAATCTGATCCTCTAGTGTATATGTTCTATACGTCATGCAATGTGGCGCTCACTTATTAACTGTTTCGTTAATTTGTTGTTGTCTTCAGTTAACTGTTTGGTTCAATTCTCCAATGTGATGTTCAATTCTTCTGGGTGCAATTTTGTATTGTCTTCCATGTGAGAAATAAATTGAGTTTGGTTGTACAAAATACATTAGAAACAAATACAATTTATATATTCCCAAGTTGTCAAGCATCCTTGGTTTGGTTAACTGTCTGATCTTCTAGTATGTTATATATTGTGCAATGTGGTGCTCAGTTATTGTTTGGTTCATTTGTTGTGGTGCTTAGTTAACTGTTTGGTTCAATTCTTCAATGCGATGTTCAATTGTTGTGGGTGCATTCTTTGTTGTCTACCATGTGTGAAATAAATCGAATTTGGTTGTACTAAATACATGAGAAACAAATTGAATTGCTATATTTCCAAGTTGTTAAGCATGCTTGGCTTGGTGAACTGTCTGATCTTCTATTTGGAGTGTGTTATATTGCGCAATGCGGTGCTTAGTTAATGTTTGGTTCATTTTTTGTGGTGCGTAGTTAACTGCTTGGTTCAATTCTGCAATACGATGTTCAATTGTTGTGGGTACTATTTTGTATTGTTATGCATGTGGGGGAATAAATTGTATCTGGCTATAGGAAATACATGAGAAACATATACAATTGCTATATTTCCTAGTCTTAATCATGCTTGGTTTGGATAAATGGCTTTTCCATGTGGCTCGAATTAATCTGTTGAATCTGCAATGTGTTTATTTTTCATCAACATATTTTCCTAATATTATGCCAACCCTCACTTAACCTGATCAATAACTATCGTATATGTGTTGCAAAGAAACAATGGGAAGTAGTGAGGTTTACAATCGAGGTTTGCACATGCATGGTCCTTTGTCTAATAGAACATTATTGAGCAATTGCCGGAACCATTCTAATATTTAGGTTTTTAACAATTTGGTCTTGCACATGTAGGTCCTGCTGTCAAAGGTTTTGACTCACTATTTGACCCTTTTTGCATATGTGGAAATGAGTTGTCCATGAATATCAGTCAAGTCAAGAAACTCAGAAAGATTGTTAGGATAAAGAAACTAGCGACGAAAAACAATAAGATCTTTGTGTGCACAACGAAGAAGGCATCACTGCACTACAAGATGGTACTAACTATTATACCTTGTCTTTTTAATTCCTTTGCGCCATTTCCAAATTTAATAAAGATATTTATGCATGTCCTTGTTTCTAGGCCTTTCCAAAGCAGTTCACTAATGATTACCTGTCAAACCACATGTATGGTCAGGAGGCGATGAAGGTATTCATACAACACCCAAGATGGAATTCAATAGAGTCCCACGAATCAATCGACAAAAGCAAGAAACGAGGTTGTTCGGCAAGGCTACGGTCTAAATTTTTGTTCCTTTCGAGTTAAATATGAAAATAAAGGCGCTCCGCGTTTAGAATGGCATACTGCCGGGGGGCAGCAGTGGGAAATCTTGGACAATGGACGAAAGCCCGATCCGGCAATATCGCGTGAGTGAAGAAGGGAAATGCCACTTGTAAAGCTCTTTCGTCGGGTGCATGATCATGATAGGACTCGAGGAAGAAGCCCCGGCTGACTCCGTTCCAGCAGCCATGAGCAGAAATTATTGACTTTAGAAAGGTTCAATGTCGGTGTCAAAACCGGCGGATCTCGGGTAGGGGGTCCCGATCTGTGCGTCAAGGCAGATGGTAACAGGAAGCAAGGGACACAGATGTTTACCCAGGTTCGGGCCCTCTCGATGGAGGTAAAACCCTACTTCCTGCTTTATTAATATTGATGATATGGGTAGTACAAGAGTAGATCTACCACGAGATCGTAGAGGCTAAACCCTAAAAGCTAGCCTATGATGGTATGAATGTAATTGTGATCGGCCTTTTAAGGACCAACCTCTCCGGTTTATATAGACACCGGAGAGGGCTAGGGTTTACATGGAGTCAGTTACAAGGAAGGAAATATAATATCCAGATCGCCAAGCTTGCCTTCCACGCCAAGGAAGGTCCCATCCGGACACGGGCCGAAGTCTTGAGTCTTGTATATTCACGCTTCAATAGTCCGGACGCTGTACACAGTCCGGCTGTCTGGATACCCCGTAATTCAGGACTCCCTCAGTAGCCCCTGAACCAGGCTTCAATGACGATGAGTCCGGCGCGCAGTATTGTCTTCGGCATTGCAAGGCGGGTTCCTCCTCCGAATACTCCAAAGTAATTATCAAACACTCAAATTGTGTCCGGATCTGAAAAATGATCTTCGCATACCACCGTAGAGAGAATGATATTTCACAAATGCAATCTGCTGATAACTTTTTCTGGTGACGTGACACATTATTATGATCGGATCCATTATTCGAACCGTTTCCCCACAACCAACTACAACGCATATTACGAGGTGGTTTCTATGACACATCTTGTCAAAGCAGAGATCGTGTCCCCTTATTACGGGATTCTCATAAATACAGGTATGGGTAATCTCACCACGCCATTAATCGTGGCGCTTGGGAAACAAGCGATTCCCAACGGGCAAGTGGGGAGGTGCACCGCTTCCCGTGCCTCTATAAAGGGATAAGATTCCCCCATTTTCACCCACGCCTTCTTCCTCCGTTGCCCACTCTTGCCCCCTCGAGCCCCAGCGCCCAAGCCCAAGTCTTCCCCGCACAGGTAAACTTGTCCGGAGCAGGAGGCAAGTGGGTGGCTTCCACCGTCAAGGAGAAGCACATCACAAATCTTCGGGCGGCCGGATACTTGGCCGCGGACATAGAGCACCGTCTACCAAACGCCGGGTAGGTCATTCCGACCCCAGGATCCCACGAGAGGGTCGTATTCGTCGCCCACTACGTCCGTGGACTCGGATTTCCACTCCATCCCTTCGCCCGCGGGATCATGTTCTACTACGGGCTAGATTTCCACGATCTAGCCCCGAATTTCGTCCTCAACATGTCGGCATTCATTGTCGTGTGTGAGTCCTTCCTCCGCATCCAGCCTCACTTTGGCCTATGGCTGCAAACTATCTGCGTGAAGCCGAAGGTGGTAAGGGGCCAGTAGGCGGAGTGTGGAGGAGCCATGGTGGGAAGAATGCCCAACATCACATGGCTCGACGGATCCTTTGCGGAGACCGTAAACAGATGGCAATCGGGGTGGTTCTATATCACCGAGCCGCGTGGCGCCGACTGGGCAGCGGCCCCGAGTTCCGATCCGGAGCCCCCATGCGGCTCACCTCCTGGGAGAAGAAGGGCCTGTCCTGGGGCGATTCCACGGAGCTGGCCGCAGTCCAAACATGTGTCAAAAGCATGAAGGCGAAGAACATCAAGCTTGTCACCGTGATCCAGGTCATGCTCGTTCACCGGGTCCTGCCCTGCCAGAGGCGGGCAGTCAATCTGTGGGAGTTCGTCCCAACCGAGCATCAGACGCTCCAGAGGCTCTACGACATGACGCACAAAGGCGCATGGAACATGCTGTTCAAGGCCTCTGAAGCGCCTCCTCCAACATCCGAGGACCACGGGCTTCACGCCGCGCGGGCTCCTAGGCCAGTGAGTTCTTGGACTGACTTCGGACCCAGTTCTCCCCAATATATTCATGGGAGGGCCTTAAGTAGTTGTGTATATTTGCTTCAGGACTATGTGGAGACAGCGGAGCAGGTCCACTGTCCGGCTCCACTGCCCGAAGGCCCAGCGGATGATCTCCTGACGGAGATGCTGGTCCCGGCACTGTACAAGGTGCCGGAGAAGAAGGCCGAGAAGAAGGCCCCGGGGATCCGAAAGGGTATCCGGCGTAAGGTCGTGCCAGAAGCCTCGTCCGAAGACGACGAGGCAGACTCCTCCCACGAAGGGGAGGAGGAAGAAGAAGAAGACGCCCCATCCGGAGAGGATGACGGGCCCGGCGGAGCGGACCGGGGGGGGGGGGGGGCGGAAAAGGTCCTCGGCGCAGGGCTGTCATTCCCCTGTCATCCGATGATGACGAGTCGGATTCCTCCCGCGGAGGCAGGGGGAGAAGAAGAGAAAAGCTGCCCCAGGAGGGGAGGCTGGGGCGCCCAAGAAGGGGTAGGGGCCCCTAACGGACTACTCTGCCACGGCCGCTCTCAGCGAAGAGGGGTGGCTGCCCAGGGGGAAGCCCCTAGCGCGATCATAAGTGTCTGCATTCTATCATGACTTCACTTCACAGTCTTTGTATTTACAATGCCGAACATATGTGCAGTCCGGCCAGGGATCACCCCGAGGTATCCTCCTCCAGGTCCCTGAGCAATTCGGAGATGAATTCGCTTTCGACGGCCACTACTCCTCAACCCGCGGACGACACAGAGGTGCTGTCCCAAAGGCTCCCAGAGCGGGGGGGGGGGGCTGACTCTAGAGACGCCCCGAGGAGGGGTCCCAGAAGTCGGACACGCGGGGTTCAAGATCCCCGCGGATCATGTTGATGAGAGCCATGGCCAGCCAAGCTCTCAACCGAACACAATTCCGGAACCTTCGATGGTTCCGGACTCAGGCGGGCGACCCCTCGCTAGGGAGGGCGAGCCGTATGTGTCGCGGACTTCTGTTGCACATGAGGCACCGGTTGGTCCGCTGGAAGCGCTTTGCGGCGCTTCCCTGGATGAGGGGCACCACACACTTATGAGTACGGTGATTCAGAAGGTTTCGTCCGCCAAAAGCGGACTAACCGAAGCTTGCACCAGCCTCCTAACAGGCTTCGAGGTAAGTAATAAATATGTGCAGAATTACGACCTGATAGGTAGTACCCCTGATACTCTGTTTGGCATTCGGAAAGAAAAGCCGAGCAGAGGGTCAATTACAATCCGCAGGAGTCTAATCATAAGTATTATTGTGAATAAGCAGGTTGTGCTGCTTGCTGCTGCTGCCCGTACTGCCGAGGTTGCCCATCTGAAGCGGGACCTAGAGCAGGCGCAGGGAGAGCTCGACCTCACAAAGAGGCAGCTCGAAGAGAACAAGGGTAAGTAATTCCCGCTCTTATGCATTTAAGGATAGGCAAAATTGGTGGGTCTAACATCTAAGTGTCATGATCGTGTAACAGGGGACACCGCCGAAGTGGTCTCCCTGAAGAAGGCGCTGTCCGAGGCCGAAGACAGGGCGGCCTCGGAGTGTAAGGAGCGCGAGAAGCAAAGTGCTAGGGTGGGTGAGGTACAGCGAGAGCTCCAGGACCTCCGCAAGAAATGCGAGTCCGTGGAGCATGATCTGAAGGCAAAAGAGGCCGAGCTTGCGAAGGCCCTTACGAGTTTAAAAGACGCCAAGGCCGAAGCCGAGAAGGCATAGCAGGAGATCCAGGAGGCCAAGAAGATAGCAGCGGGTAAGAAGTTCTTTATGCAGAGAAAACATGTGGAGGAGGCATTTCTTTTATTTACGCGAATTCGGAGCTCTCCACGGGCATTCGCAGATCTGCCACGCAGCCTATTAGACGCTGCGGAGTTCTACCGTGCCCAGGAGGGGAACTCAACGAAGAAGTTGTTCCGGTCGCAATATGCTGGGGCCGAACACCTGATGCCTCTGAGTGACCAACTGCAGCAGTCGATCGAACTCCATAGGGCGGCCGAACTGGCTATGAAAGGTTTCATAGTACGGATGTGGCCTGGTGAGCTAATGCCCAGTAGCTACTTCGGCCTGATCAAGCGGATGGTGGATGCCTGCCCGCGGCTTGAGGTGATCAAGCGATCCGTGTGCATCGAGGGTGCCTGCCGGGCCCTTGCCCGTGTCAAAGTGCATTGGGGCAAGATGGATGCGGAGAAGCTGGTCAAGGACGGGCGGCCGGAGGGCAAGGCGCATCGCCATCCCGAGCTGTACTATGATGGCGTTATGAAGGGTGCTCCTCTCGTGGCTGATGAATGTACCAAGGACACCATGTTTGAATGAATTCGCTTCTGTCGTGTTTGTATTTCAAGGACGAAGTTACTTTGCGCTATGTAGCATTTTTGTTATTTAAAATATTACCTTATGTGCGGTCGTTTATAAAATCCTAAAAGTAGGCCAGTCATTGGCTTCCGCCCCCACGTGACTAGTGCTGGGGTGTTTGTGGAAAACCCGGACACTCTTTATCCAATTGTTTGGTCCCTTAGGGAGGTGTTCGTCGCAGTGAACGAGGAAATCAGACTATGCGGCTTTATAACTTTCACTTAGCCATAGAAGTCTACAATTTTAAATTTCGGTGAAGCCCCTAGCATCTGGAAGGCCGAATTGGAGCGCTATATACGCCTAGATCGGACAAAGCCGATTTATCGCCTAAAGCGGAAAATCTTTAAGGATTTTAGTACCTCTCGAACAGCGATCAGCTCTCGCCACATCATGCCGGTCAGTTTTCGGCTTTCTCTACTGAGGTGCTCGTCCGGAAAAACCGGGACACAGTCGCAGTAGTTCTCCCTGCTCTACCTTAGCTGATATGACGGAACGTAAGGCACCAAAACAAGGGAGCCGTGCTATCCCAACTATAGACCCAAGACATGATTCGGAGCTGATGCATATAATGCTATAAGTTCGGGGTGCCGCACTGTTTAAAGTGTTTGGACTTCATTTGCCATACTTCGGGGCGCCATCAGAAGCCCCTGGCAAACTAGCCGTACCAAGGTGTACGGATGCAATACCAAATAAACATTTATAAGAGAAAAATACTCAAATAAGGATAATAAGCTAACGCTATAAGTAATCTCCCATTGACGAAAAATACGTTTAAGCGTATGTTTACAATGGATGCATTAAGAAGAGATAAAAATAGGACTATTTGACATGTCCTATCCAGGGGCAAGCTGTGTCCAGATAGATGAAACAGGTATAATGATCGTAAATAGATTCCACCTGGGTATATCCTTCTACGCACAACGTCTGTTGCCTCCTTGAATGTCCATTCCATATGAGTCCGGCAATTCGGCTCTTCTGAGGATGCTGCACTAATGCGATGTCTTGAAATGTAAGAGGGAAAGGTTATGAAGGTATTCGGCGGTTACCCGTACTATCCTCTGAGTCGTTGATACGTCTCCGCCTATGCCCATGGTATCTTGAGTGCGTAATTGTGTACGTGTGGCACGAATGCTGCTTTGGAGGGGCTTGAGCGGAGGCCGGATTGCTAATCACGATCTTGACGTTCATGATGATCCTGTTGCGGGGTGCTCCGGACTCGTTTGACAGTTCTCGAAGCTGTCGCCGGGTTGGTTTGTCAGAGGAGGCCGCATTGTACTTCTGCTGGGAGGGCTGCCGTATGCTCTTCTGTTCGAAGGGAGCGGTCCATATTTCCGTTGACAGTGATGACCCCGTGCGGTCCCGGCATCTTGAGCTTGAGATATGCATAGTGTGGCACCGCATTGAATCTAGCGAATGCGGTTCGTCCGAGCAGTGCGTGGTAGCCACTGCGGAAAGGGACGATGTCAAAGATTAGCTCTTCGCTCCAGAAGTTGTCTGGGGATCCGAAGACCACTTCCAGTGTTATAGAGCCCGTACAGCGGGCCTCTACCCCAGAAATTACACCTTTAAAGGTAGTTTTGGTGGGCTTGATCCTTGAAGGGTCAATGCCCATCTTGCACACTTTGTCCTGGTAAGGCAGGTTCAGGCTGCTGCCGCCGTCCATAAGGACTCGCGTGAGGTGGAATCCGTCAATGATTGGGTCTAAGACCAATGCGGCTGAGCCGCCATGGCGGATGTTGGTAGGATGATCTCTATGATCAAAGGTGATCGGACAAGCTGACCATGGATTGAACTTGGGGGCGACTCACTCCATCGCATAGACGTCCCGTAGTGCCCGCTTTCGTTCCCGCTTGGGGATGTGGGTGGCGTAGTTCATGTTGACCGTTTTCACCTAGGGGGGGGGGATTTCTTTTGTCCCCCCGTATTCGGACACCGGGGCTCATCGTCATCGTCTCTGTGCAGCCCCTTGTCCTTGTTTTCGGCGTTTAGCTTGCCGGCCTATTTGAACACCCAGCAGTCTCTATTGGTGTGGTTGGCTGGTTTGTCCGGTGTGCCATGAATTTGGCACAACCGCTCTAGTATGCGGTCCAGACTGGACGGTCTCTGATTAATTCTTTTGAACGTCTTTTTCCGCTGTCCGGACTTAGGTCCGCTGAATCCGGCATTGACTGCCGTGTCTTCAATGCTGTCGCTGTTGTTTCTTCTCTTATGTCTGTTGCGCCGTGGCTTGCCGTTAGCATCACGTCCGTCCGAAGTGCCGAAATGTGGCGTGGTACCGCTGCGACCCAACAAAATATCCTCACCCGCACAAAAACGGGTCATTAGGGTTGTGAGAGCTGCCATAGACTTGGGTTTTTCCTGGCCGAGGTGTCGAGCGAGCCACTCGTCGCGGATATTATGTTGTAAAGCCGCCAGGGCTGCGGCGTCCGGACAGTCAAATATTTGGTTCTTTTTAGTGAGGAACCGAGTCCAGAATTTCTGGGCTGACTCTCCGGGCTTTTGAGTAATGTGGCTCAGGTCATCAGCGTCCGGTGGTCGCACATATGTGCCCTGGAAGTTGTCAAGGAATGCATCTTCCAGGTTTTCGCAACTACCAATGGAATTTGCTGGCAGGCTGTCTAACCAATGCCGGGTTGGTCCTTTGAGCTTAAGGGGGAGATACTTGATGGCGTGTAGATCATCTCCGCGGGCCATGTGAATGTGGAGAAGGAAATCTTCGATCCATACTGCGGGGTCTGTTGTGCCATCGTATGATTCAATATTTACGGGTTTGAACCCTTCTGGGAATTCATGATCCATTACTTCGTCAGTGAAGAAGAGGGGGTGCGAGGTGCCTCTGTGCCAGGCTATGTGGCTACGCAGGTCAGATTGGTTTGGGTTGCTGTGTTCGGCCCGGCCGGACTTGTTGATGATGTATCCGGCGCGACGGTCATCGACGCGCGCTAGGGCGCCCCCCCGTGATCCATAAATCGATCTTTGCTGTCCTGCTTTATTTTCCAAAATATCTTGCAGGTCTTGCCTGTTACCCTGAGCCGTAGTGTATCGGCGTGGGGGTGTGGGCTGGTATCCGGGCTGATATCCCGTTTTATCCTGACCACGGGGTGGCCGGTCAGCCGTTTGGCGTTCGAGTCCATATTCCTCGCCTGCCAGGACTTCAGTCCATCTATCTGTGAGCAGATCTTGATTAGCTTGCAGTTGCTGCTGCTTCTTCTTCAGGCTCCTCGCAGTGGCTATAAGCCTACGCTTGAAGCGCTCCTGCTCCACGGGATCCTCAAGCACACCGTATCTTTAGCCTTATCAGGGAGAGTCAACACAGGCGCACTAAAACTACGGTAGATATCAGGGAGAGTCAACACAGGCGCAGTTGTCAGCCGTATCTTTAGCTCATTGAAACTTTTCTCACAGTCCTCAGTCCATTCAAACTTCTTATCATTTTTTAGTAGCTCCGTCATGGGTTTAGCAATCTTGGAAAGTCCTTCAATGAAACGACAATAGTATCCGGCTAATCCAAGAAAACTCCGGATCTGCTATACGGTTGTGGGCCGCAACCAATCGAGCACATCTTTTACTTTCCTCGGGTCCACGGCGATACCTTCGGCAGATAGTACATGCCCAAGAAATCCAATTTGCTTGAGCCAAAACTCACACTTACTAAATTTGGCGTATAGCTGATGGTCACGGAGTCATTGTAACACTGCTTGGAGGTGTTCTTTGTGATCTTCTTCACTTCTTGAGTAAATGAGTATGTCATCGATGAAGACTACCACGAACTTATCGAGGAAGTCCATGGATACTTTGTTCATCATATGCATGAAGAATGCAGGGGCATTGGTGAGACCAAAGGACATGACTATATATTCATAAAGACCGTATCGGGTGGTGAATGCGGTCTTAGGATATCTTCCTTTTTAATCTTGAGATGATGACATCCAGTCCGTAAATCAATCTTGGAGAATACCTTGGCCCCACTGAGCTGATCAAACAAGTCATCAATCATTGGCAGCGGAGGCGTAACGGTAATCCACACACATGCGTAGGTTGCCATCCTTTTTGTCCACGAAGATAGCAGATGATCCCCATGGTGAAGAGCTGGGACGGATATATCCTTTCTGGAGCATTTCATCAAGTTGTTTCTTTAGCTCCACTAATTCTGATGTGGGCATCCGGTAATACTTCTTGTATAACAGTGCGGTTCCGGGTACAAGATCTATTGCAAACTCAAGCTCTCGATCTGGTGGCATGCCTGGTAGTCCTTCTGGAAATACATCAAGAAACTCACTGACCACGGGAATTAATTCCAACTCAGCCACAATAGTGAAGACCATTTCTTTCTTGGGTATGCTTCTGCGAGCATAGAATTTGGTAGCTGGCCCCTGCCGACTGATCAAAGTGACTTCTCGGGATGTGCAATTTATGAAAACTTGATATTTAGTCAGCCAATTCATACCAAAGATAACATCCAACTTAGCAGACTCAATAACTATCAAAGAAGTTGGAAAACAGACTCCGTTGATATTGACTTCCAGATTACGGTAGACCAGATTGCTCCTGATTAAGGATCCAGGGGTTTGTACCAGCATATTCTTGCCCAAAAGCGAACAAGGAAATTTGTTTTGGGCAACAAAACTCCGAGAAATAAAAGAGTGGGAAGCCCCAGAATCAAATAAAATCATTGCAGGTATGTTATTAACAGAAAACATACCAAGGATGACTTCGGCGTTCTCTTGGGCTTCATTGGCGGAGAGGTGATGAACGTGTCCAGTGATGTTTTGCTGGTTTGGGCATGACTCAATGAAGTTGACTTGTGGCCTGAATAGAGCATTCGTCTTGCTGTTCTTGGGACACTGTCTGGCATAATGTCCTGTTTGCCCACAACTGAAGCAAGAATTGTTGCGCTAGAGCTCCTCGTGCACTGGGTTGGTCACTACATTCTTGACTTGGGTGGTGGTCTTGTTAACATTCTGTTGCCAATTGGGCTTGTATTCCACCTGAGTATGCTGCCAGGTATGAGCCTTTTGCACTGGTTGCCCTTCCTTTCTTGGCTCAAACTTGCGATTGTGATCGTTATTAGCAGGCCTATTATCCGATACAAGCTTGTGCTCCCTTTCAGCAATGAAAGCCTTGTTCACCAAAGTTTGAAAATCTGGGAAATAAAACATACTGAGGGTACATCGGAGTTGTGGGTTTAATCCGCCAAGAAATCTGTCAATTTTTCTTTCTTCAGTGGCCACATCATATAGGGAGTAACGTGACAGATGATTGAATTTTTGCAAATATTCACCCACAGACTCATTTCCTTGGAGGAGCGCGAGAAATTCATGTTGCTTAGTCTTCATAATTCCAGTAGGGATATGATATTTCCGGAATTGTTCCTTGAATTTTGACTAGGTGATTTGTTCATCAGTAGGCCACATGGCTTTTACATTTGCCCACCATACGGCAGCAGCGCCTTCAAGATAATGAGTTGCAAATGGAACCTTATCACCTTCTTCAGTACGAGCAATCTCAAGTTTCCTCTCAATAGTTCGCAACCAATCATCTGCATCCAAGGGGTCAATAACCTGACTGAAACTGGGAGGCTTGGTCCTTTGAAAATCTAACAGCTTGGAATGATGACCGTTCTGATTTCCATTCTGTCCAACCATAGCTTGCACACTTCATAATATTTCAATCAGATCATTATTCCGTCTTTCCTCAAACATACACGGAATTTGCCCAGTGGATGGCAGATTTGGCGGTGGAGGCGGTGGTGGAACGTACGGCTCGGGGGAGTGTCCTGCTTGTCGTGCGGAATGACGAACATGTGTACCCTCGTGAACGTCGCTACTGCTGCCTCCCCGCGGCATCCTATTGTGATTTTTCCCAAGACAACGCAACCGAGATGAGAAAGATTCAAAATAAATTGGGGAAAGCCAGCAAAAGAAGCCCAAAGAAAACCGAAATGACGAAGAAAATACGGCGAATAAAATAGAGTTCTAACATAATTATACATAGACTCATACATGAAAGATAAACAACATGCTAGGTTCAACTACTCTCATACATGAAGCGAAACCTCATGACTCGTACGACTAGACTCGTACATCATCCCGACGACTGCGAATACTCAAAAGCTCTACTGCTCTACTAGCGCTGTGGGCTCCTCTCCTGAAGCGGACTCGGATCCTGAACTGATGAGGTTAACTGAGACCTCCAGGTTAAAGATAACATGACGACGTTGCCTCAAGGGCTCTTCCTCAGGGGCAGGTGTAGGATGAAGCATCGGGGCTTCAGGAGTAGTGAGAAGTGAAACCCACTCAGCAGGAGCACTGATAGGATTCACGGTCGAGGTGCCTGAGCTACTCGGAGGAGTAACCAGTGAAACAGGGGAACTAGAACTGGCTGGAATATAAGGAGTAAATCCCAGAGAGGATGGAGCAGTGACAGATCTAGTAGAGGCTAAAGCAGAATGAGCACGAGTCAGCTCTCGAGCCAGCTCGTGGATCATAAGATAGCTAGCAGTGATATAACGAGAAAGGTGGCTAGCAACACTATCAGACTCTGGATCAATGATAGGGAAACGGATACGACCATTGTCGTGCATAGAAGGATAGTAGTAGAAACCTGGGTTGTTCTGCATTCGGACCTCGTTGTAACGAAGCTCGACAAGGACCTCGAATGCAGCAAACTGGACAGCCTGAGAAGCGGTAGAAGCGTAACTGCTCTGAGAGGTACGAGTGTAAGTGCTGGAATCGGAACTGGTGCGTAGAGTAACCACTGTGTGATACTCATACACTGAGTCTGCTAGACGATCCCGGTACACACGATAGGCTGGGTCATCACCGAGGGGGTACAACCGACGCCACACATTACGAAGGAGATGCGGCGATGTGTACGACATCAGTTGCAACTGGCACGGATATGGCACCAGAGCCATCTACACTCACAACCATTAGCAGCTTAGCATAAAAATAAAACAAGTGCATGCAATGCAAAAACCAGCTACAAATGCTACCGACACTCAACTTAACTCATATCTAACATCTAGTTAACACGTCGTAGTCTAGCGTGGCCTACAGTCAGCGTGGCTCTGATGCCAAGCGTTGTGGTACCCTGGCTTAGAGCAACCGGTTTACCATGCATCGCCAGCCCAGAGACCATGTCTTCTGGCAACACACAACATCTTGGTACAGAAAACAACCGGTTTATTAATGCTAGCGGATCAAAGTTTATATTACAACAGGTGGCGAGGCCAAGCGGCACACTTGGTGTGGCTGAACAATATGCACATTATTCAGTGAACATAAAGGGGCCTCGATCATAACAACTACGCTACAGCGGAACAACGTCGTAGCGGAACTCCATAGCACAGGGACACCGATGTGGACACGATCTAGACTTGGACAGAACTCCTTTCCAACGAGACTTTCCTGAAATTTGGCATGACACGCCAGGTCAGTACATTGAATGTACTTGCAAGCTCACAACAAACATAAACATAATGACAAACAATATCATGATAATTAACCAATTATAATAATGCAACAAGGTAGCCAACATGTTGTGATTATGCTCCTAAGAGAAAAATCTCTCGGACTGGCTTACCAACAGTGATCGCTCTTGGATCACAAACATACCAACCTCAAGGTATTAACTAGAAATATCTCGTCATCTTTCCGGCGATCACAACCACGACCGAGTTTTGGTCTTAAACGGTGATCCTTTCGGTGATCACAACCACGACCAACACTTGGTCTAAAACAACAAGATGACCTTTCCACCATCATCAACAGTGCAAAGTTCATAACTTAGTGTGCAAGATTTATTAAAAGGTTGACTCTGTTGGAGATATGCCCTAGAGGTAATCATGTATGATGATATTTCCTATGCATTGTATGATGACTGTCCTAAAAGGTCCCTAGTCGAAAGGGCTGTGTGCACGCGCAGCCGACCACTACCAAAAAAATACACTTCCGTGATGATACGTGTTTGTCACAGTAGGTCACATTTTCTGTCATGCATGTACATCCATGACGATTTTATGACAGAATCAAGATAGACATACCTGTGCTGTTGTAGAAGTGTTCCATGACATTACCAAAATTATCATCACGGAGGTGTCCACTTCCATGACGATAAATCACGCGTCACATAAGTGCTGTCATCAAGGGTGACCGACACGTGACATCCACCGTAACGGAACGCCGTTAAGCTATCGGGTTGGGTTTTGCATCCGATAACCCGTTAACAGCCCCGACCACTAGGGATTTTCCACGTGTAAAATCATCATTGGCTGGAGGAAACACGTGTCGGCTCATCGTTGGGACAGATATCATCCACTCATTGGACAAAAGGCACCTATGATACGTCGACACGTGGCACGACCCAATAGAGGCCCATTCCTGTGGAAAGGCCAGCCCGTTTGACTTGGTCAAAAGGTGGCGGGCCGGCCCATGTAAAGCCTGTTAACGGCATGTTCGCATATATCCCATTTACAGCCCGCTAACAGAAGGCCCGTTACGCCCTATACGAATTAGGCCCAGTATCGTCATCTGGGCCATCCAATATGATTCCAGCCCGTTTTCACTTCTGGCCCATGTATGGCCCATGACGTCTTTCGGCCCATATGAGGCCCTATGTAACTCTTGGCCTATTAAAGACCTGTGGTGAAACTGGCCCGCAATGAAGAGTGTATCACTTTACACCCATTAATGGCCCGTGGTGAAACTGGCCCGTAATGAACAATGTATCACTTTATACCCATTAACGGCCCATTATTCCATTGGGCCTTTTCCAGTCCATGTTATCTTCCAGCCTTCTCAGAGCCCATTTATTCTGGGGCTCATTTCCAGCATTCGTTTACTTACGGCCCGTTACTTTTTTGCTTGTGTGCCAAATTCAGCCCGTGGTTACAGTCGGCCCGTTAGTGGTCCGTTAATACGTTGGGCCGTTTTCATAGCGTCATCAAATACGGCCTATTAACGATGGCCCGTTATGGTCGGCCCATGAACGGACGATTCCAACTCTAGCCCGTTTATGGCCATAATGCGGCCTGTTATTGGCCGATGTTTGGCCAATCGATCATACTACCCGTATAAGGCCCATTGATGATACGGCCCATAGAAGGCACATTGTTTCTACGACCCGTCGAAGGCCCATTGTTTCTACGGCCCATAGAAGGCCCACTGTTTCTATGGCCCGTAGAAGGCCCACTGTTTCTACGGCCCGTAGGAGGCCCAGTGTCACTACAGTAAATATTAGCCCATGGTTATTGTGGCCTAGTTTTCAAAAATAGGTTATTGCAGCCACTAGCAAACCATGGAAAAGGAACTGCAATGATTACAAGCAAACAAATAAACAAGACAACAAGGAAATAAATAAGCAAGCAACTTACGATAGGCTATCACGGCTATCATACATATTACATCCACTGGGCATCAAAGTTCGCCACCAGTGCAAATAAACGCGCCGACAAAAGAATATACAAAACTGAGAGCACTTCAGAAGGCACTAGGCCTAGCCAGGTCGGGCCCCCCAAATAGCAGAAGAAACTGAGTAGACCTAAGTTGTGTCAACGATAGATGCATCAACACTAGATTTATGGCATGATGGTGCGCACGACAGTCCTCTGACATCTTCATTGCATCTTTGACTTCAAGTCGGAGCTGAGCTGAAGCAAGCCTTTCCGCTTTAAGTTGAGACTGAAGAAGTCGAACTGATTGAGGCCGCGACTGCACATAGGTTGTCTCACACCTGCTGGTGAGTAGCTTCAACTCACTGTCTTCATCCAGACAGGACCTTGGGGTCATCTCGCTGTCCTCAAGATGGTTTGGCTCACTATCTTCCCTAATGTTCTGCCTGGCATAAGAGATACGACTCTGAAAGAGAAACAAGGAGACATGTAACAGGTTTCACAATTATATAAGCAAATAAATGGATCTGTTCTGCATAAGGAACATGTTTTTACAACTACAATTTGAAACTGGTAGTTGTTGCAAACATCCAATCGGATGTAAACAGCAAAGCAAACAGCAGTGGAGGAAATGATGCCTATCCAAATCTATATTAGAACAAAGTTTGAAGGCTTGAGAAGGATGAACTTACATTACATGTTAACACGGGCTGGACAAAGCCCTTCTCCATGTTAATGGAAGGATAATTCAATAAATTCCCTAAAGAAAATTCTTTATAAGCGTTGCCATTATTCTACATTTTCCAAAGAGTAAATATAGATCAAATAATATTGGAAGAAATAGAGGAAAATGAAGCTCAGGTGCAGACTGATGATACATAATCAAATAGAAATTAATGAACTACAATGTTACAAGGCAAAAGGGGCAAAAGGGAGAGTGGTACTGACAAGAGCAATGCAGAGCCCATTATTGTTTTGAGATCGTATGATCTGTTGAGCAAGGAGATTCATCTGAAGTTAGTTTTCATACAAGAGAGAAGGTAAGGCACAAGTAGAAATTTAGGAGTTCAAATTTTGAATTGATATCATAGACAGTACCTAACGCTGGGCTCCCAGCAGTTCTAATAGGGGTTTGGCCACTAGAGTAGGGGTAAAGTGTGGTACAGTTGGGCCTGTGTTTTTTGTGGATGCTGATCTATCTGATTTAACAGGTGTCACTACCTTTTCCAAAGACCTAGTTTGTACTCCTTGAGGATCTTCACTCACCCTCTTCCTTTTGACATCTATTACGAAAGAACAACATTTGACTGGAAAAACATAGTGTGACGACACATGGAATAGGTACAAAAAATGGATAGGTATGGCATATACTCATATATGATGCTTAAACAAAGCAGATGGTGTAATAAAGTAGAAGTAATGCAAGAGGTCAGATGCAAAATATGTGCGAGCAATACAACTTTGCAAAGTTAGAGCAAGCACCTTGATGGGTAAATAAGATAGGCAATCCTCCACCATGCCAAGTTTGTTAGCCAATGGATCGTTCCGCAATATTCCTCTCGTGCGCCCATTCTCATATTCATTTTGACAATTTTCAATATCTGACATGCCACTACAACAGAAACCCCCATATACCAATGCATGTCTAGCAACGATGCTAACATGATGTGTTGTATTTGGCTGAACCTCCCACAATCCCCACGCTTATCTCCCCGTATCCACCTCCCCCTCGCATTCCCCACTTAGCGCTAACCTCCTCCCCGTACCCACCTCCAACTATTCCGTCTCCTTAGTCAGCGTTGGCGCCGTCCCTCTCCTGCACTTTAAACGAGCAACATATCTAGCAGCTTGGGTTCACCACCACCGCCCCCTTTGCCCTCGGC
Source organism: Triticum aestivum (assembly GCF_018294505.1). NCBI lineage: Eukaryota > Viridiplantae > Streptophyta > Magnoliopsida > Poales > Poaceae > Triticum > Triticum aestivum. The sequence continues at coordinate 325,394,666 of NC_057801.1, read as the reverse complement.
CGTCTTCCCCCTGTTCCTTCATCGAGCCTGCCTCTTTTGCCATTTTATCCGCCCATTGGGGATGCACACGACGTCGTCGCCCATCGCTGCATCATCATCGCATCGAGGAAGGTGCTGTCGCCGGCGTTCCTCCGCCTGACCGGAGATGCAGAGGCCCCTGTTCTTCCTCCGTACAGCCAGGGACGATGCAAGCACCTGAAGCCCGCGCCCTCAACTTCAGCAGTTCAGCAGGTCTTGTTCTATCCCTCACTGTCTGCACTTGTATCCCATAAAAGTAATATTCCTCACTGTCCTTGTTCATCCTCGTTTTTTCCTTGCCGACGCCGCCCACCAACACACAACAGACAGTCGGTCGCAGCCCACTGACCCGGGCAGCTCGCAGAGGCCAGCCACCGACCCTGCCCAAAGCAAACGAACACCTCCTCTCGACCTCTCCAATATCTCGAGCCCTGCAAGTGCTTGATTTGCGAGTTGCCCTGCTCATTTGTATCCAGTGCTCATATCTCTTGATAAATTTGCCTTTTTTCAGGAAAGATTATTTGCAAGTGACGTGAGTACTACTTTTTGTGCAGAAGAGCAGACTTTGTGCACGAAAAACACCATAGTCAGGAGTCTATTGTCTATCATTCCTGTCCCCAAATCTATGATTTTTCACTAATCACAAGTGTGAGATACATGGCAAAATTTAGGTGTTTATTACTAATGTCCTGCATCTTCAGTTGGTTATTGTTATTTTTTAAGAAGAATTGAAGCACTTGGGAAGGGTTCCGATTCGTACCTACCTATATCGTTGACATCGACATGGTTGCTCTACTGGCGGGGTTCTTCTAGAATCAACATCAAAACCATCGGAAGTTTGAATTTAGAGGTGATGTTCTTTTGATCCAGTTTCTCAAGGATTTATTTAAATATGTATGCTTGTGTTATCCCTTGAAGAAATTATGCATGCCTGTGTCAACTGTGTTATGCGGATATGTTCAAACAATTGTTCCAAACATCCAATAGATTGGTACGTCATTGGAAGTATATTGGGGTACATGGCAAGAACCATGATTTTCCCTTTGCCATCTCAACAAACTGTAGGTTTGGAACTTTCAATACCTCTACTACAATTCAGTAGTGAAAGCTCCAATTTAGTTACAAAGTTTTGCTATTTCTATTTTTAATCCTATGTCTCCATCTCTTCTTACACTTCAATTCTTTGATAGTATGATTTATAGTTTATTTTCATATTAAGATCTTTCTTTTCAATGTCCCAATATATTTGGTACTACACAGTGTCCTCCTATGAAAATAGCAAGCTGGTGTTTATTGGAGAGCTCCTTATAATGCGCAGCACACATGAAAACTGATCGACTAACACCATTTGACATAGATTAACTTAGTTGTTTCAGGTGTCCGGGGCCAATTTTTTGATGGAAACTAGCAGCAGTTCTGCTGATGCATTAAGTAGCGGAAAGACTGTACAATCAGCTGGTAAACAATATATATCATCGTAACTGGAACCAATGAAACAAGGAACACTCACAACAGCGGGGGCAGGCCCCGTCACAGTGGTAAAAGATTACTTGCGCCTCCACAATCGATTCCCCCAACATCTATTTCTTTCTCCCCGTATAAAATGTATTCTAGACAGAGTTTTACATGATGCAGCCAAGCAGTGTTCAGTGCTGCAGGTTTGGGTACCTCTTGTCCATTTCTTACTGATCTAGTATGTTTCTTGCTCAGCATGTATACCCGTAGGTACTCATCTATAGGCTTATAGTTGGGGCATAGTACAAGAGAGGATTATTGTTTTCCGGTTCAGTTCCTTTTTTGAAGCGACCTCTTTTATCTTTGTTTGTAGTGTAGACCTATGCTGTTTTCTACTAGCAACTGCTTTCCTATATGGTCGGTATTCTGTTTTGCCCAGATAAATACATTAACACAAGATTGTAAGGAGTGGCACTTCGTTTGTAGAGAAACATAAGATTATAAAAATTGGCACTTGATGTACACTGAAATGTAAGATTATATGTTTGAATGATTACTTGTGAAATTGCAACGATACTATAGTGTCATGACATTTTGTTGGATAATTTTTTTAATGTAACATATGAATATTGTAATCATCTAAATATATGTAAATGATAATGATTTTTCATTATGTGCTTCGCACATTTGTGCTTGCAATATGCTTCAAAGTAGAGACTTGTGTTGCATGTACATGATCAGTATTGTTGAAACCATATTTCTATTCCGATTATAAATTAGCCCCATGCTATCTAGTGAAGCTTTGTCATTGCAGTGACATAGTTTAACATGTATCTGCTGCTCCTTTAAATTTCACTTCTCTATTAATATGATTTTCTGCAATGTAAGTTACTCATCTCATATTGTTGGTTTTGTAGATCACCAAGACATTGACGATGAATGGCCCAGATGTTGATTGTAGAAGTGCATTGCAGGGTTAAGAATGGGGCTACTACAAGATAATTAGAATGTCATTGCATGGTCAAGAATTGGGCTATTGATAGATAGTTTCACCTCTTGTAATCTTTAGATCATGTTCTTAGTAATGCAAGTGATAGATAGATTCACCTCTTGTAATCTTTGGATCTTGGTCTTAGTAACGCAAGTGAGAGATAGTTTCACCTCTTGTAATCTTTGGATGATGTTCATTGGAATGCAACATAGTTGATATAATATATGCGATCTTCCTATTTATTATATTGTGGCTCATATGCACTACCGGTATTGATACATAATAATTCTGGCTGACAATATGTAAAATATCACTAATTGTTCATGCTATTTGGTGCAGCTTTTACTCATTGCAGCGAAGGGTTGCCACCAACGCATATGAAGTGTTGTTGAGCTCTAGATTTATATGTTGCTATCTACCAACGCTTCTACATGTCGTTTACCAACGCATGCATATACGTTGTTGTAGACCCTTGCAACGCCACCAACGACAACACATATTAATCCGTTGGTGTAGGCCTTAGCAACACATATATAGACATAAAGCAACGCATTGATGCATTGCTAAAGGGGGGTTCTTGTTGTAGTGTGCATGAAAACATAAAAACAAGTGAGATTTTCTTTGTAATGCAGAAGTGATTCTAATCCAATACTGCCTCTGTAAACCCCTTTGTGCTATCTCTGCAATTCTTGTAAAAGATGCCATGCATGCTGTAATTTGTTGTGTGCATTAATATAATGTGGCCTACTACTCAAAATATGAGAGCTCCAGAAGTGATGACACTTTGCAGATGACAACTTCAACATATAGTAAAGAAGAACAAGCCGACCTGACCTGACAGAATCAACATATACTAAGGGAGAACAACTCGACCTGACCAGTCGACCGCAAGAGAAGAGTATCATCTTAAACAAGAGCAGAAGAGCAAGAAGATTGAAGATATTACAAGTCTTTCAATACAATGTCGATTGGCCACCCATGATGAACCAGAGCGCATAGAGAAATACTATTCTTTCCGGTCTCTCCATATGTGGCTCACATGCATTTCGAAACTAAAGTAGGAACATTTAGCTAACAAATTAAACATCTCTCAGTTTTACTAATATCAGAAATAATATCAGATATGAATTTGTACAACTAAGCTTATTTAGCTCGATGGGTGGAGCAGTGCTATTACGACACGAACCATGTAGGCTGATTGTGGTCATCATAAAATGGGGAAAACATAAGCATGATGAGTACAGTGTTGACCGTGGCAGTGGGATGGCAGATCTGAAGTTGTAAACCGCGCAAAGGGTAGTTAGCAACCGATGTTTGCTTTGAAATAACAACTAAGATTTGGTATGGACAAGAAAGTACGATCAACAAGTGACAAAGAAATGCAATTATGTTGTCTCTATATATGTCACGACGTGCATTTGGAAACTCAAGTGGGACCTTTAGCTAACCAATTAAATGTGTCTGTTAACTAATATCAGTATCATATCACAATCATATTTGAACAACTAAGCTTTCAAATTCTAAGTGTTGTGTTGTTTATCTTGAAGGGTGGAGTAATGCTAGTACGACGGAAAGCACCTACGCAGATCATAATAGAGTAGATAAAAGGGGAAAACCCTAAGCATCAAAAGAAAAATCAGGAAAGTGGAACTAGCTGGACCAGTGGGTGGTGCACATGCTTTTCGAAACAAATATAGGAACATTAGGTGACCAATTAAACATTCTCTGTTTTAGTGATATGAGCATCATATCAGATTCATATTTCAACATGTAAGCTTTGGGTTGAGGTCTTGAGGAGCAGTGCTAGCACGACACGAAGCACCTACGATGATGGTAGTGAATATAAAGGGGGGAACCATAAGCTTTACGAGTATAGTGCCCGTGCCATGGTGTATCTGAAGGTGCAAACTGGACAATGCTACTTTGCAACCAATGTTTGCTTTCAACTAGCCACTACGATTTGGTACGAACAAGAAAAGTACAATAAACAAATTACGATCTATTTTCCAGGGGAGATCAATAAATTAAGCACATATGGAAGAGTACCGCCTCTCTTGCAACACTGTGTAGGCCTATGCTGATACGTTGAGGGTGCTGCGGGTGTGATGGCTGTCGGCGGCGGGGAAGAAGACTTTAGACGGCAGACGGCCAGGTCGGGGGATATATGCTGTTGCCGTGGACGAGGCTGTGGTAGGAGCGGCAAAGGCAAGGTGGACAACGGCGTCGATGAAGCGAGAGGAGGCAATGAAAGGATCCTGAAACAGAGTCGTGGATGAGAGACGTCCATCTCATGCAGTGGACGACGGGGTAGGGGTAGCGGTTCCGGCAAGGTGGAGGATGGGGTGGCAGACGGAGGAGGCTGGCCGCAGTGCGGAGGTTGTCGTGCCGCCGATGGTGTATGAATGGGGAAATGGAGGGGAGAGGGATCTCAAACTTTGGGACGCGCTTCTCTGAAATGGGGGAAAGTTACGAACTTATCCCCCGTTTAAAATTTGGGACATCGCGTCGGTTGGGGATAGGACGGTACTCTCGCATCTCCCAAATATTTTCCGGTAACTATTTCGGGCGAGGAGAGGGTGTTTTGCCGCCCACGGTTGGCGCCCACGGTGTATGAACGGGGCTGACGGGTAGGGCGGTTGTGTCACGTCTGATGGAAGTTACACATCTACCCCTATTTAAAATATTAGCCTACATCGATTTCGGACGAGGAGAGTTTGTTTTGCCGCCCACCGTGTATGAATGGGGAAATGGAGGAAGAGACACATGTCTTTCGGATGAGATTGAATCAAATGTGTTTTGCCGCCCACGTTTGGCACCCACCATGTCTGAATGGGCTCAGAGGTCGTCGTGTCACGTCTGATTGAAGTTACTAGTCAACCCCTATCGACAGCAGTGTAAATCCAGTCGATAAGGATGTCAAGTGTCAGGGGTAGACAGTAATTTCCATCTCGCGAACACTTGCTTCGGGCAGCCCACAAATTATAGTGGGTGTTTAGCCGCTTCGTTCAAAACTTGGGAGAATTAGCATTCACGTTTCCCTGGGCCCTGGCAAACTAAATTCAAATCCAATTTGTATTCGATTATGAATATCCACAGATAATTATATGGTTTGTTATTTATTTCTTCAAAACCACAACAAAGATTTATTCCACCTTTATATATGATTATGATTTAGAAATGACGTGATCTTCGAATTCAGTAGGTTGGATACACTCTGAGTCAAACAGTTATTTCATCCAATACAATATGCTCACACGAAAAACAGTTCACCTTATGTCAATCATACAAGTACTGAGGATTACCTCGCCTAAAAAATTCAGATCATTACAACACATGGACAACATAGGGGGTCTTGCAACATAATCCATTCAGAGACATGACACAACATGCAAGTACAATAATATAATCACAATTTCAACTGCTATCTAAAGAAGAACCGGGATTACCTTGGGCTTCAGATAGCAGAAACAGTAGGACCTCCTCCGTCTTCAAATGCAACATTCTTACTTCCTCCAATTCTTGGGTTGCTTGCATAATGTGTGCCGCTAATTCCATAATTTCCAGCCTCAAGATAAAGATTACCTTATTCATGGCAGCCACCCCATCTCTTTCTGTCTCTAGTAGAGCCTCAAGCACTATAATATATGTGCTCAGACTGCTCTCCGGCGGTGTTGCCTCTGAACTGCTACCATCTAGTAACATGGATGGCGCACTTCTTACACAAATAGATTCTGGGGTTGTACATTGTGTTCTAGTGTGAACGGCATCCTGAAAGGTTTCTGCTGGACATAAGTAAGAGATAGTTATCGTATGATCCAGGCAGTAAGCTTACATGGTAAACAACAGACGAATTATTGCCGAGCATGGCAAACTATATTTAAATGGTCCGAAGCAGCATCAGCTGAAAAGAAATTAAAATGGTAAGATGAAACTAGGGATGTAAGTGGCAAATAAACGACATCTGCCAGTCCCATCTAGTTAGTTTTTGCTACCTCCCTAGTTCATTTTCCTCAAAAAACAAAAACTCTTTTGAACTATCATACCACTAATGGACTTTAATCGGGATTAAACGGGACCTAGTTGACATCCCTAGTTGAAAGGGAGTGTACCACCGCTATATTAAAGTTGCCAAGGCATATAAGCAGTTGAAATAATCTGAGAAAGCACTTAACAGTGTGGCCTCATGTAAACTACGAAGACAGTCTTGTGATGAAGTTGAGAGGAAAATTGAAGGACTCAAATGAAATAGGCATGCATTTCTTTACGATAGTACAGCAGGCACTGCTAACATATTGGCCAACTCAGGTATATCGTAACAACAAACAAGCATTCGAATCAAGCAATACAGCAAAGCAGACAACTGAACTATTTGTAATTCGGTATGATTACAGGTTGAGGGCACAAGCTAAGAAAGCAGCCCACTCGCATTACATTTCACATGTACAAAACACACTGGCTTACCATATGTTGCTGTGAAGCCTCGCTGCTGTTGCAATGTTCTTTGAAGATATCGTCAGCATCCCGTGGTTGCAAATATAGTTGTTGTAGTTTATTCTGCACCCTCTATTTAGGTAAAATTAATTTTAATCGCACGCACTGGTCCGAATTCATCATCGATGGTTCATCTAAACTAATTAAATAAGGGTGTGTGCATGCACGACAATATATCTGCTTCCCTCTATTTTTATGCTTGTTCGAGGTGCCAGCCCCAAAAGAACAAATATTTTGCTTGATGGGGTTGGAGGCTCCATAATTAATAGAAGCATCAAATTAGTCATGCAACTTGGGAAGATCAAGAACACACAAACAAGTAATGAACAGAGGCTCGGAGCAGTGATGTAATAGCTAGCATCAGAAAATGTAGGGTAAAACGAACAAAAAGCAGCGGTACCACATGCTAGTTTGCTGATGTGTAATTAAGCATAGAGAACATTAAGCAGTCTGATGGAACCAACAGGTGGCATCAGAACAAAACTAAAGCATATTAACTATATGTGCACTGGTATGTAATTTAGCACATGTAACATGTTCACTGCCAGAAGTATGGCCCTACAGGTGCAAGCAGAATAACGCATCTCATGAAAAACTGAATGATGCCCTGAAGAAATTGAAAGGTGCGGTGCTTATGCTAGGAAAGTGAACGTAGGCGCCGGCCGTTGGATAATAGTACTGATTCTCGGTGGCGTATGGGTATCGTTTTCATACTTGATAGCTAAGAATCGTCGATAGTGCTCATGTTGCGGTTGAGTTTGGGCCGGCTGTCACCGTCGCTGAAGTGGCTCTGGTGCTACGGTTGCGGCGCCTATCGACATACAAGAAAGCTCATCTGTGGTAAGTGAACAGTTGCATGATAAAGAGAAAAACCGAAGGAGTACAAATCGAAATAACCTGATGAGGCTGCGGCGTCGGTAAAGCAGGGCCGGTGGAGTTGAACATGGCATCCGTGGAGCGGGTCCAGTGCAGTGGACGAAGGCTTCGGCGGGCGCGTTGTACAGTGCTTTCAGTGAGGCGGATCTGTTGTGGCGGATGAGGGCTTGTATGAAGGGCCAGTGAAGGGGCGGACGAGGGAGTCAGTGAAGGGCCTACGCTGTGGTTGACGAGGCTGCCGGTTAAGGAGATCCAGTGCGGTGGACCATGATGGCGGTCAAGGAGATCTGGAGCGGTGAACAAGCCAGACGTTGAAGTGGCTCCGGTGAAGTGGTGAGTTGGCAGTTGGGGGTTCCAAGGTGCGGAAGGTAGATCCGGCGGGGTGTGAGGTCCACCGCTGTGGCGGAGGACTAGATTCGGCGGCTTGCCGTGGTTGGGGGGTCGGGGAGGGGAAGGGGAGGGGCTCTGGGGAAGAATGTTGGGGGCAAAGAGGGGAAAACAATGGAGTTACCAAAGCAGCCCTTTTCCGTTCATGTGGCAGGGGTAAAACAGGAATATCGCAGGCTAAACTTTCGGGCGCGTGATATTTCGATGTGAGCGGGAAGTTTGAAAGCTTTGGCGCCTAAAATTATAAGTATTCTGCTCTCGTACGGCCGACTATGATATCATGGCCGACAATTTGTTTGTTTTGCACGCAAAAAAATGTGCAAGTTTTGAAAATCAATGTCTCCAACTCGAAACTTAGATTGTCCATTCAATTCAAATATGGATCATTGAGCTACTACAAGCAAATACCATCATACGGTCCAATTCAAATGAAATTCCAAATGTGTTTATCCTAAATATGATGACAAAAGCAAAAATGTGTATGTGTATGAATAAAGTGGATGATTATAAAGTTTGAACATGCTCGTATGTGTATATCTCTAGGTTTGATATATGAATTTGAAATCACGAAATCCCGGCTTAAAAAATTTACCTCCGTTTAAATGAATTACAAAAGCTAATGATGGAGTCGAATTCCAAAATTCCAATCTTAGGTTTGTAATTCTGGTACATCAAGGTATATCACGCATGTTCAAAAGTATCGTTATCTCATAGTACAAACTATGAAACAAATTGATCAACCATGAGTGCACAATATCTCAATTACGCTAAAGTCCCTCAAATATAGACACCTCACTCTTTATCTGAAGTCAACCCCCCCCACCACCACCACACACACACACATAGAGAAGTCGTTCTCTCCCCCAAACACCAACACACGAGCACATTAACACCCCTCTCTCTTGTAAAGTCCGGACCCCAACATAGGTCTCTATCACTTTGTCTCTCGGGCATGCACACATCTCTTCCCTCACTCTCTAGGTCTCCCGCTATCTCTCTTACCCAAGCACACGCACTATGTAGAGTGTATATTTCCCATACACACAAAACGTCGCCCCCAAACGTCTATCTCCCTAGTTATGTGGTTCTCGCGCACTCACCTCACACACCACCCCCACTGCAAACAAGCACACTTTGTCTCCTTGTGCACCACTCTCCTCTTTCTATCTCTCCCACATGCGGACCCGCCCCAGCTCCTTCCCTGTATACATATATGTCGTGACTCTTTGCATAGCTCCCTAATGTATAATCGTTCTCGATTTCGCACATTGTTCTCTACACCATCTATTCTAGATCTCTCATGAAGTCCCTATCACACACACGATGACTCGCTTCCCTTGCGTCTCCGTTCATAGGCCAATTTCGGACAACATCAACATTGTCTCCCTATCTATACGCCATTTATGGACACAAACGACCCCTCTCGCCCCTCTCTTCCTCTCTCTCTCTCTCTCTTCCGTCGCTAGCTCTCTCTTATCTTTCTCTCACACCCCTCTCCCACACACACACTCGATGTCTCTTCCCAAATAGTCTGCTCCCCCCGCCCGCACCCATGCTATCCCGCTACTACACATGTCACACCATTCCCCCTTCCCTTATACTATGTTTACATCATCAGTGGTCTCTCTACTCCACATACACTCTCTCCCTCTCACACACAAACGCGTGCACAAACACACAGAGACACGCACAAACACCCATTTATCTGGATCCTCATCTCTCTCCATGTCCGCATGTGTATCTCACACACTAACTCTCTAATTATGTATATGTGTCTCCATGTTACACAACACAAAGCCCCATGTACATGTCTCTATCTATCCTCCACACACATAGACACAAAGAATCTATTATCATTGCCTCAGTCTCTAACATATCACACATGCACACTGTCTCTTTCTCTCGCAAACACGCTCAACAAGGGTTTCCCCGTGAATAACTTACCGTCTATTCATCAACAGTCGTGGCAGTACGGCGAACACGAGACGTGAAAAAGAATAAATCTACACGTGCTTAGACCACCTAGTATGACTACTAGGACTAGAGCGAGCCAAAAAGAACGCCAATGTCACCCCCTCCTTGTCGGCGACGGGAAAATCTTTGTTTTACACGGTCAAGAAGTCATTGTGCTAAGGTCCCACATGCCTAGGCGTTGAATAGAATGTAGATGCTTGTTTACGGAAGCAAGTATCAATAATACGTTTGTATCTCCATACTTATATTTCTTCTCTTATAAAAAACTGAGTTGGTGATGATGGTACGTGTGCCATCTTGCAATGTAGACCGTCTGATCTATACCTGGCGGATGGAAATTAAACTAAAATATACCCGCACCCCTCTCCACATTTGTAGACAAGGCCTTCCCTCGTTCATCCTTATCTCCAACAAACCTCATTGTTAAGCAATTAAGAAAGGAAGCCTCTGGAACAAACTGTCCTGGTGGCCGCTGTCGGCGTCGTCAATCCCCATGCCTCCGCTCAGTCCGACCACTAACCACCACCACACCCCACTCCTCTTCACCTTATCTCATATTTCTTGAGATATCATTAGTTTTTACACATGGGATTACTCCCGCAAGGGTCAATCACGACAAGTGTTTTATAAAAAAACGCATCTTGATGTTCCGTGCAATGCACGGATCTTGCTAGTACTCCTACACAAGACTAAGTTGGTGATGCTGGTGTGTCTGCCATCCGTCGTTTCTGACCATTAGATCTACATCTAACGATTGTGAGGTAAGTTGTTGACTTTTCTCACCAACATCCCACTTGTCTACCAATTTGCAGAAAAACCCATAATTAGTATCTTGAAACCAACCACATCCCTCCCTGACCTCACCAAAACAGCCCAAGGAATATATTGTAATTGAAACATAATATATCTCTAGTGACATATGTATATCAAAATTAGAGTGTTTTGTACCAAGTTTGTGAAAAAGTATTATTCTAATTATGATTCGTTGCAACGGACATGAACATTGCTAGTATTTCCAACCATGCATTTTTTCCCTAGTATTCCATAGTTTCGAGTTTTCCATCAAGATATTAGTCACTCATGGTTGATATTTACTTTCAATCATGTACACATATGCACTATGTAACTAGCCTTGCTTATTGGCTTCCAAAGCTTAACTTTCACTCCTACTTACAATACATAGAGTATTTAACAAAAAACTACCACTTTCAACCAGCCCTAGGAAGAATCTATTGTACAAAAAATAGCAAAAACATACCCAAAATTTCTTAATCCACGCCAAAAACTACTACCTAGTACTCCTACCGATTAGGTTCGTTTAAACCCATTTATGACATGGTTGGCCCACACGTCCGTGCTGACGAGGCAGCTGAAACCAACACATTTTGTTTGACCGTTGACACGAGGGACCCACATCTGAACTTCTATCCTGTTATTCCCCCTCAAATCATTATTTTTCCTGAACATTACTTCAAAAAGTACTGATGCGTGTTCGTCGGTGGCGCCGGTGATGAGCGAGTTGGCCGCTGCTCCGTCGGACGGGCCCGAAGCCGCGCTGGCCTCCACACCGATTGGCAGGCTGGCCCGAGCGTGACTGATGAGCGAGCAAGCTGCTGTGCTGGCCTTCGCTCGAGCCAGATGGCTAGCCTTAGCGCAGCGCGCGTGAGCAAGCCGCCGCGCTGTCGTGCCAATCTAGCTAGCAAACCTTGCAGACAAGCAGCTGGACGGAGCTATCTTGGCTAGCTAGTGGCTGCGAGCGTTGGACGGAGCTGGCATCCGGGCTGCCGCAACATGGGCTCCGCACCGCCGGCAGTTTTGACCTTGCCTTCTGCCCACGGCAGTAGATGTGTCCCATGGCCGAGGATGACTAGGTAGACGGGCCGGAGGTAGGCGGTCACTCGGGGATTTTTGTGCATACTGACATGTAGGTCCGACAAGTCATAACGCCCGGTCGAATAGAAGGTGTTTACTTAATGGGAGACATGGGCCCTATCAGAGGTTCGAGTTAGATTCTAACCCTGAACTAACTCTAACCAAAGTGGTGTTTGGAGGGCAGGGTTAGATTGACAACAAATGTATCCAAATAGGGCCATGGGTTGAAACGTGCCTATAACGACACTTTGTAGAGTAGTCGTTTCTTGGTAGGGATGGTTGGCAATAGCATGTACAATGGTTGATAAGGTAGTATTATCTTAAGTCTGCCACATATGCAAGTGGTAGTAGTTTCTTGGCATTTTAGTGGTTTCTTGCATTATTAGGGGTTTCTTGTAAGGAACAATGTACGTACTACTAGCGACAAAACGCGATTCTAGGTTGCGTTGTACTCCAACGAGTACTACTAGTGGTCGCGGGAGTGTATACCTCATTTTGTGGGTTTGATCCCGGCCAAACGCACGATGGACTTTTAAAAAAAAGTAGTACTACACTTCGCTGCGAGCCAATATTTTACACGAGTAGTTTGAGTTTTGAAGTCAAATGGACGTGCGGCCCCACAATCTGGGTGCACTGGATAGCCTAGCCACGTGAATGGGTTTTCCTTCCCAGCATCCCGTGGCTCGCGTGCTCGCCCTAGCCGCACCTCGCTTGCAGATTCCTCATCAGCTAGTAGCATATTTAAATTAGTGCCTCCCAATTAAGTCCGAGGAGCCGGAAAATCCTGGCGGGGCGTTGGGAACTATGCAATATGGCTCTGTACGTAAAGTGATCTACTACTACTCTGTAGCTTGTGGCGTTGCACGCATGGACTTTACTCCATTATCGGTTCTACTATAAAAGAAATTCCTCTTGACATGTTTTTTTTGAAACGGAGGCAAAAGCTTTGCTTCATCTCAATCATAAAGAAGGAACTACTAACAAAGTTCGACGAGATCCATTACACCTCCACAAATGGAAGCGAAAAGCCTAGTCTTGTTGTATCAAATAACTCAAACGTTCTGCCCCCACAGTAACCGTCGCTGATAAACAGGCTGCTTGTGTGCGTGAGAGGAGCGGCTGAGTAGGCCAGCTACATGAGAGGAGCGGATGAATAGAGCACCGAGAGTACCCACTAGGCCACTACGCAGGTGTACTTTCCCTACATTGATAGTACAGCAATGGTTCTAGAGAACAGTAGTACCTTCCACTTCCAACTGTAGCTCCTTGGCCCTGAGATTCAAGACTTCAAAAATGGTGCACTATACCCGTCTAGACTAGAAGTAGAGTACATCGCACGACTAGTTAAGAAAAGTAGTACTAGTACTGCTACTGTACGAGTACGTACTCCTCCATCACATAATCTAAGACGTTTTTGACACTAGTTGGCGTGTACAAAAAATGGCAAAAACATACCCAAAATTTCTTAATCCACGCCAAAAACTACTACCTAGTGCAAAAAAAATTATTACTAGTGCTATTATTTACAGTGTAATGCAATCCCATAACGTTCCATAATGCTAGTACTAGTAGTAAATAATAGCCTCACCTCTTCGCTGAGGAACGATCTACAGTTGGAAGGGACGAGGCCCTGCAGTTATTACGCTCTTATCTCCTCCTCGCCAGTTCCCCTCCCCCTGAAGAGAAGGTGGTTCGTCGCTGCTCCCATGGATTCGCCAGGTGGTTCTCCTCCTCGTCGGGGCTGGGAGACCTTGGATGACGATCCTCTGGCAGAAATTGCACGTCGCTCCGACGTCCTCACTGCCGCAAGACCTGGTGCTTCCTGCACTAACTTTTTCAAAACGGTGCTTAAACAGGCTTCGGAAAAGGCCATGCTTGTTGGTCTTCCATGCGTCCTCAAGGAGAAGGTTCTTCTATGGGACAATCCTTTGAACAGCCCACCGCTCCCTGGCCATGGTTGCACGTTGACTCCGCTAGAGTTGCCGACGTTGAGAGGTAGTTGGATTTTGTCCGATGAGCAGGTCAGTAATGGAGTTTGATCATGTAGTACTTAGTTATTCCATTTCCATCCCGTATTTTCTCCGCTGCCCACCGTCTTATATACAGGTCTGGGTTGGTGCCAACGAAGATTGGCTTGCACACCTCCGGCCGGATACCACCATCATTTTGCACAACATCCACAGCAGAGCGGCCGTTCCGGTAGACCCCTTCTCCATAATTAGCATCGGCCTTCCGGACTGGCTGGCTTGAATATGTATGATGGTGCCTACATGAGATTGAAGAAGATAGAAATTGCAGACCCACCAACAAGGCAACGCGGCTACAACGATTACTATCTCATCACGGTGTTCGACATAAGGATTGTCATGAATGCAAGAGGCGGTAACGGCAGAGGCAGGCGCATGTTGGCGGTGGCAGATTTGTACCCCTACACGTTCGAAGATGCTGTGCGCCATCTAGGCCGCATCTTCGCGGTGACAAGCCAGGGGACTTGTTTCATCTAGTTGCCATCCTACGGTACGGGAGATTACAAATGGAATGCAGAAACCATCATTTGCATCCCTAACGGTACTCCATTATTTTATAGGGACCAATCATCCCCCGATCAAAATAAGATCGTCAATCCTGGATGTGCATTTGCATCCGCGATTCGGTCTAACCTGGAACTTTGTAGCTGACTTTGGCATTTAGGGATCAACTATCTTAGCAGTCGCTACCCATGGTACCACTGATGTGCAACAAGGTCACACAATCTACCACGATCGGACCGTCACCATCTACCCAGGTATTCCATTTTTTAACCCTCTCGCCTTCTCTTTCATTGTTGTACTAGTAATATACTTAGTAGTACTAGTAGGAGTACTTTTTACCTTGGAGGATGCGTATAGCTAGCTAGGCCCTTGAAGACTTTAACCCACTAGCTACCACCATTTTTGTTTTTCCATGTCTTACTATCTCATCCATGTAGCCAAGAGTGGCTATATATAATAAGCCGGTTATTTTACTTCCTCTATACCGGAGTAGTACTATTTACTGCACAGTATTACTGACCGCCATATTTGAGCACAACATTATTATGCATGGACCTCGACTATGTACGTCACCATGTGTCCAGATCTGAGATGCCGCGTGTACCAGATGAACGGTGCCGAGTTCGACCCCCGTGATGCTACGTGGGTGCCGAGGAACACTCTTGGAGAGTAATCACTTTTCATCGGGGACAGCTACCCCATTGTGAAGCGGATGCCACCTTCCGTGCACGACACGGAAGGCCTGCCGTTCATGAAGCATGGTTGTGTCTTCATTGCGCATCACCGGGTGAACGACATGCTGGGACACGCTATCCCTGATTTATGCCGCTTTAGCTTGGATGAGTCTCCATCGTGTGGAACCGGACTAGAAACCTACGAGAATGATACCCGTTGCCCACCGCTATGGATCGTGCCATCCATGAAGGACACCTGGGACTGGAACCTAGAGGAGGACATGTATCCCATCTATAACGTGTAAGTGGAGTACGGTAATTGTGAACGGTAGCGCTGTGAATATATGTGGACTAGTCGTGCACAAATTTATGACATGAATTGGAGATGAACTTGTGTGGCATACTGGCATTTGTTCTTTAGAATTTATTACTAGTAAATGTGATATGTGTACGTGCAACTTATGTGGTTGTTACACCGGCTCCAACACGCTCTTTGAGAAAAAAGGTGGCACAGCTTTGGATATACGTGACGTGGCGGCATCATACAGTAGCATCGTTCGCTATAGTTGTAGTACACTCCTACTAGGACGACAACTCCTATAAAACCTTGCGCTTGGCTCTTTGCCTCTTTGGGAGGTTCAACAGTTCGTACTCGTGTGAACCTTGCACTTGGCTCTTCGCCTCTTCGGAAGGTCCAACAATGATGATACTACAGTACAATATGCTTCTCGCAATCTAACACCGATTGAACTGCTGCACGTCCACCGCGAGGGCGAGGTCGAGGGCGAGGGAGTGGGAGAGCGCACTGTAGTCAAAACCCTCTACTCGTCCTGCGAACCACCACGCGCGTGGGCGAGGGAGAGGCGTAGTAAGCAAGCTTCTCCTCGTTCGGCGAGTTGACGGGACACATCAAAGCAGTACTTGTACTAGTAGTCCATACTACGTCCTTTCCAATCAATATGGCCTAATTTGAAATGAGAAAAATACACTAGCGGTCAACATATGTAACAATACGCTCTTTACAGTCACTATATATAGTTTTGCGGTGATTATACGATCACTAGCTCATAGTAGAGCACCGTATTGCACCCTACTGACCGACCACATAGTTGACGTGGCACTTTGTTGACTGGTTGAAATGTCACCTGGTTTCTGGGTCCCACCTGTCAGTTGGCAGAGCAAAGAAATCAGTTAAACAAAACTTTACGCAGGCGCGACATGAGTCCAACCCTTGCGCGGGAACCGCCCAGGCTGTGTATGTGAGTGCGTGCACGTGTACCCCCTCGATCTTCTAACAAAGAATGTACATCGGCTATAAAACAAAGAGTGTAGTACATGATGTACATCTACACTTCCAATGCATTTAGCCTTTAATCTAAATCGATATTGATTGACTAATACACCAACTTGTGTTGTAGGTACAGGCTACATGTCTATCCATAATTACAGCATGCAACGTCCTTCATTTAATCTTCTTCTCTCAATGGTCGCATGCACACATAAGTCTGCTACTTTTGGGTGTTAATTATGCCCTGGTCAATGTGTAAATCTCTAAATGTACAGTCTTTCACGAAATTAGGGAGTAGGTTAAGCACTTGAATGTGAGCGTGTGTGTTGCATCGTGTGTTGTGTGCCGCATGCATGCGTGAGTGTTGCGTGCGTCCATGTGTACGTGTGAGTGTTGCATGTTGCATGCATGCATGCATGGATGGGGCTTACTCCCTCCCATTGACATGTTCATATTTCAAGCTTCCTCTGTTCCCTCCATATGGTGATACTCCCTCTATTCCCAAATACAGAGTAAAAGCCTCCCTCTGTTCCCAAATACGGAGTATTTGTCTTTCTATAGATTTCAATAAGTGACTAGGTACGGAGCAAAATGAGTGAAGTGAGCGTAGAGGCATAGGGATACTGTAGAAAGGAAGTCCTCGCGATCCATTATTCCCCATCTCGGTCAGAGAGAACTATTCAACTAGTCTTCGTAGTGAAGTGACAATACACGCTGCAGCAGATGGGACACGTAATTAATAAGCTGAACCAGCGTGTTGGTGTTACTAAATCAGCCTTACCCAGTACTGCCATCATGATTGCCAGTAGAGCACGCTTCCGCAAATACGCCTACGCACCTCTGTCCTCCATTAACTGACATATGGGCCCTCTTGTGGTAGACCCACATGTCATCAGTGTAACTATTTACACTCCGAAGGACGGTATATCCTGGTAGTAGTACTAGTAGAATTGAGATTTAATGCACTTTCTTCCCCATCTTCCACTCTTCTTCCTCCTCTCTTCCCCATTGTCGGCCGCACACCATTTACCCCCGCTCACCGCTCGCCCGCCCGCGCCATCTTCCTTGGTAGCTCGCGCGTACCATATCCCCCCGCTCACTGCTCGGCCGCACGAGGAGAAGCTTCTTCGCTCGCCCGCCGAATCCATTTCCCCGCTGGCTCGCAGGCACCGAAAACCCCAATGGCAGAACCTACTGACACGCAGAGCCGTGATTGGAATTCCCTCCATGATGTTCTCTTGGATCCGTAGTTGTATGGACCTACTCAGCACCGTCCGTCTCGCCGCATGCTCGGTATCTTTGTACCGTCTACTCGTCTGCGACCGGCCGACTCTTTTCAATACACCCTGCTTGCTGATGCCCGATCCTCGCAGGTGGCCCAGACACTGACTTGACGATCCTACGGAGGTTGCCGTGGTGCCCCTCGACATGCTACCACTACCCGTCCACCTGTCCTTCATGTGTGGCCACTACTGGGCGGGCATGAAGGCCAACTGGATCGTCCTCATCCACCACTCCGGGAGTCCATGGCGTCTCGTGGATATATCCAACCATCGAGAGATCACCCTTCCATTGTTGGATACCGCCGCCATCGAGCCTCGCTGCCCGCCTGACACTCCTGCCTACTACGCACGAGACGCGTCAAGCTTTTGGCTCGACCTTTGTTTGCAGAAAGTTGTAATCTGCGAAGTGCCCACACCAGCAGAAGACTACATGGATTACAAGCTCAATGCCTTTTTCAACATGGGATTAGTCTATCTGGAATCCGGTCGCCATACATGGTTATGGCTCATCATCAATCCTATTGAGGCAACATTTCTGTCAGATGCTATAGTGTACGACGGCATCATTTACGCGGTCGACGCACAGATTGGCTGCCTATACTGGTGGAATCTATCGTCATGTAATTGCTCTATCTCATCTCATATTTACCTTATGAATACGATTGCTTGTTCATTTGTTACTAATTTAGATTACATAGCATGTTCATAACCACATCATTTCTATATGTTCCTCTCAGTTCCTAGATTTTTATGACCACACATGTTATTGTTAGAGTTGATATGAGAACAATTGGCATCTAATGGTTGTTAGAATACATATTATGAGCATAACATCATGATTGCTATATGTTACTCTTGTTTACAAGATTTTTATAACAACGCATGTTATTGCTTAGAGTTGATATGAGAATAGTAGTAGTAAGTGCTATGGTATAATATGAGTAGGCGCTGTCATAGTTGTTTTCCTCTCATTGTTACATGATGTTTGAACCATGGCATATTGCTAGAATATGAAAGCCATTGGCTTATTTTTTTTAACTTGGGGTATGATTATGACCATGACATTGCAATTCTCTGTCTATTATATGTGTCACTTTTATAATAATCTTAATCCCACACATACTATGAACATGATTGTTTATTTTTGTCCTTTTGGTCTCCAATTTGAATTGTTGCAGCAGACGCAAATGCGCTGGCCTTTAGGATTCCAGGACCTGGAATCATACTAGCCGACGGGTGGTGGTTTATCGCTCGTTCAGCTAACGGCGGTCATTTGGTGCTCATTCGCACGTACCAAATTT
The DNA here is from genome assembly GCF_018294505.1 of Triticum aestivum. Lineage (NCBI taxonomy): Eukaryota > Viridiplantae > Streptophyta > Magnoliopsida > Poales > Poaceae > Triticum > Triticum aestivum. Next base: position 325,375,525 of record NC_057801.1, on the reverse strand, counting down.
ACCAAACCATTACATCAAACCACATGCAGTACAATGCAGGGGGCGTTCCTGACATTGATGGCTATGGCTGCTTCGTGTTCGAGAAAGATCCCAACTCCGTTGGGCCAGGCGTATTCAACTGGAGGCGGGTTTATAGCCTCGGCAACCACTCCTTGTTCCTCGGGCTCAATTATCCGATCATCCAACCAATCATCAATCATATCACCGGCGATGATTACCGTGCTATGCAACTTCCATTCGCGAGGGGGGACTGTATTTACACATCATACCATGGGTTTCATGAATCACCATATCCAGAGATTCATCGACATAGCTTGTTGCCAGATAATCTTCAGTGTGTGAAAGGCATCAAGCTTCCATGCGATGGATGGCTTTTGCAAACACGACATGTGGCGATGTGGTTCATGCCAACAGCAAATATGCACAACTTGATTCGTGCTGATATCTAGACTGAGCCCTGTATTCGGCTGCTGTAGCACGACCCTCTTTTGTTGGATATGTACTGTTGTTAGTTTGAAGAACTCCTCTGGTTTGAAGGATAGATACCTTCCTGGGATCAAGTGCATCCTAACTCACCTGCGTAGGATGTACTGATAATGATGATGGAGATGTTGTGCAGAAGCCATATATATATATATATATATATATATATATATATCAGTTAGGCTTCAAGTGCGTACTTGTTAGTTAAACCTATGTATAAATTGTGACACTAAATACGACTAGTAAGTAGTACAGTAGCAGTGCTAGTATACGTCGGTCAATTTATTCATCAGGTACACACATTGAATTGACGTGACAACACGCTGCACGTGAGGTGACACAAGAATCCTGGCGGCGTGTTCCAGTATTCTGGACGTCAGATTTGGAGTACCACTTATCTGTCGAAATCTTTCATCATTCACTTAAAACAGTCGATTGATCATACATTGAGTACCATATAACTGGAATTACCGATGCAAGTCGAAGAAGGATTGGCCGGTGCTGCCGGCTGGCGTCAAGTTCGATCCCATGGATCAGGAGCTGATCGAGCACCTGGAGGCCAAAGTGAGTGCTGACAGCGCGAGATTTCAGTCTCTCATCAATTTGTTCATTACAACCATCGACAACGAGCACGACATATGCTACACCCAACCTGAGAAACTTCCAGGTAAGACACCGGTCGGCCGTCTACCTGCACAAACATATTCCTTTGTTTATAGCTCTATTTTTCTTTTTAGAAACAAACCTGGTGAAGCAAATACAATTTGACAGTTAATAAAAAGTGAAACAAGTGACTGCAACATGCCAAAGATGTTATGAAAATGCCAACTACGTACACTAAAACCTGTATTCCACAATACTGCAGGCATCACACTGAGTGGACTAAGGAAGCATTTCTTCCAGCGCAATTCAAGGGCGTTCAAAAGGGGCAAGTGGACGTGTCGCTAGATACAGTCAGAGTGCGGCATGCACGCGATGTGCCACAAGACCGGCAATACCTTGCCGGTGATGGTCAACGGCCGACAGACGGGCAGCAAAAAAGGTTCTGGTGCTGCACGCCAACAAGAACTTCGACTAGCAGAGGACCAACTCGGTGATGCACCAGTACCACCTCTGGGACATGGAGCAAGAGAACGAGCGGGAGCTGGTCCTCTGCAAGATTTTCTACCGGACAAACACTAGGGCCAGGAGTGAAAATTTTATAAGTTAGTTTGGTATTGGTAGTTGTACTACCTTGTCGTCTGCAAGTTGGTATTATTGTTAACAATGTGTTGGTATGAACTTGCATTTGCTTCCAACCATCATGCCGGGTCGACGTGGATATAAAGCTGAATCATTTGTTTCGAAACGAATTTTCAGGCACCTGATTTTTATTTGATGGGTAGCATAAGCACCTGCCGTTCAAATTCCCAGTTCTCCAATTTTTTCAAAACAAGTGCATGCACTTATTATCACGATAAAAAAATAATATCTGTGCTTCATCCCAGTTATCAGTCTGTACTTGCAGAATTCTCTCGTTTATTGAGCATGTATATTGTTTTTTCAGGTCGAGCAAGTTTCAACTGGGCTGTAGACTGCCCAGGGTTGGTTTTGTTTTTAACAGGCCCAGCCCATGACGACAACGGGGCACAACGATCCAGCAGGTATCTACTGGCCTCTGGCCCGCCAGCGTTAGGTATATTTTGTCTTACAACATCCGCAAGCAGTTTTTTTTACTGAATCAAACACACAACCCAGTTCTATTTTCCTCTTGAAACGCATGTCCTACATCCATTTTCTAATCTCTACCTATAGTTTTACTAGTTCATATACACGTATCATTATATTAAAAACACATAAAATTCCCTTTTCATATTTACATCCTTATTTTTGTTGTTTTTCCCACCCAGCGCTGATTTTTTTACCACTGATTTTCCCTTAAACCAACTCAATTGTCCCACGTCTTATTTGCTTACAAAAACAAAACAATTTTTTGGCAAATCAATAAGTTCTTAAAAAAATGTTTATCATTTCAGGATTACAACAGATTGGACTGCACCGAAATATGCAAAATAAATGGGTTGTAATAAATTACTTAAGAATTAGCAAATGGGCTGCAAATTATAAAAAATAGCAAATGGGCTTTATGTTGTCTGCCACAGGTTTGGAGGCTGACTTGTGGGCCTACTAAGTGCATGCATATACAAGGTTTCTCAAAAAAGAAACTTAGTCAACAATCGACTCTACCAACGTCAGACCATTAGATGTCAATCTAACGACAATCGTGCTTCTTCAGTCTCTGATCTTCCTGCCCCAGCTGCCCAAACCAGCGCCGTCGAAACCACCTGCTCCCACCTCCCGTGACCGGCAGTGCTGCCGGGCAGGCCTCACGGCCCCATCATACTCGCATCCCTGGCCTGTCTATCCCTCTACTCACCCACACCTCCTGTTATTTTCCGGCGACGGCAGCCGAACCAGTCAACCCTCGTACTCTCCACCGCGTGGGCAGCCACTGTCGTGTCTTCCCCGGCTCCGGGTCGTTCCCTTCGTAGGCCTCGCCGTCGTCCACCACCCTGGTGCTCTCGGTGCGGCGTGGTCAATGATGTCCATCCAACGGTCGTAGTGCTTCTTCAACCTCTGGTCTTCTTGCCCCAGCCGCCCAAAGCAGCGCCAGTCGTGCCGCATGCTCCTGCATCCCGTGGCCGGCTGTGCCGCCGCGAAGGCCTCACCGTCCCCATACTACTGCCACAGCTGGCCAGGCCATCCCTCCACTCACCCACTCCCCCTGTTATTCTGCGGCGATGGCAGCCTCACACCGCAGCCGAACCAGTGAACCTTCGTACTCCTCTTTGCGTGGGCATCCACTGTCGCGTCTTCCCCGTCTCTGCGTCGTCCCCTTCCTAGGCCTCGCCGTCGTCCACGGCCGTGGTGCTCTCGGTGCGGCGTGGTCAATTTGGTCAACGACCGACTTTCATCGAAAGAGTACTGTACGTGGAGAGGCTGACAGCTGGGTCCACGGTAGCCGCAAGGAAGTGCCTACTTATTATGCGCAAAATAATTGTTCCTCCACCTGACAGCAGGGACCCACCGGACGGGCCACCAGTATTTCGCGAAAAAAACGTTTCCCCCCTGACTGCTGGGACCCACCGAACGGGCCACCGTATTTCTCGAAAGAACATTTGCTCCCGGCTGCTGGGATCCACCGGAAGGACCACCGTATTTCGCGAAAAAAATGCCCCCCCACTGTCAACTCGGACCCACCGGAACTGCCTCCTTATTACGCACAGAAAAATGAATACTCCCCCTACTAGTTGGGACCCACCATGGTGGGGGCTGACTTGTGGGCCTACTAAGTTGACGGGGACGGAGGGCTTTGTCAACTTAGTCAATATGAACGATTCTAGCTCCAATGACCGTACGATGTCCATCCAATGGCTGTCGTGCTTCTTCAATCTCTGCTCTTCCTGCTCCAACTGCTCAGACAAGCGCCGGTGGGACTGCCTGCTCCCTCCTCCACGCGGCTGGCTGGGCTGCCGCGTAGGCCTCACCACCCCACCGTACTCCCATCGCTGGCCTAGCCATCCCTCTACTCACCTACACCTGTTGTTATTCTCCAGCAATGGCAGACGAACCAGTAAACTCTCGTACAGTCGTACTCCCCTCCGCGTTGGAAACAACTACCGAGTCTTCCCTGCCTCCGTGTCGTTCCCTTCCTAGGTCTCGTCGTCATCCACCGCCCTGGCGCTCTCGGCGTGGCCTGGTCAATGTGGTCAACGACAGGCATGCATCTGAAGTGGATTGTACATGGAGAGGTCGACAACTGGGTCCACGGCCGCACGCAAGGAAATGCCTCCTTATTATGCGCAAAATAATGATTCCTCCACCTGACATCGGGGACTCAGCAAAAGGGCCTCTGTATTTCGTGAAAAAAACGGTACTGCCGCTGACAGCTCGGACCCACCAGCTATATCTTCGCACGCAAGGAAGTGCCTCCTTATTACGCACAAAAAAATGAATACTCCCCCTGTTAGCTGGGACCCAGTATAGTGGCAGGCTGACTTGTGGGCCTAATAAGTTTATGGGGACGGAGGGCTTTGTCAACTTAGTCAATATGCACGATTCTAGCTCCAGTGACCGTACGATGTCCATCCAACGTCCGTAGTGCTTCTTCAACCTCTGGTCTTCTTGCTCCAGCCGCCCAAACCAGCGCCGGTCGTGCCTCGTGCTCCTGCCTCCCATGGCCGGCTGCGATGCGGCGGAGGCCTCACCACCCCCTACTACTCCCACCACTGGCCAGGCCATCCCTCTACTCACCCACACCCCTGTTATTCTGCGGCGACGGCAGCCTCACACCGCAGCGAACCAGTGAACCCTCGTACTCCTCTACACATGGGCATCCACTGTCGCGTCTTCCCCGTCTCCGCGTCGTCCCCTTCCTAGGCCTCGCCGTCGTCCACCGCCCTGGTGCTCCCGGCGCGGCATGGTTAATGTGGTCAAGGAACGGCTTCCATCGGATGTGGACTGTACGTGGAGAGGCTGATAGCTGGGTCCACGAACGCAGCAAGGAAGTGCCTCCTTATTACGCGCAAAATAATTATTCCTCCACCTGACAGCAGGGACCCACCGGACGGGCCACTATATTTCGCAAAAAAAACGTTTCACCCTGACTGCTGGGACCCACCAGCTACATCTTCGCACGCAAGGAAGTGCGTCTAGGCAAACAAAATGATTCGCCCCCATGACTGCTGGGACCCACCAGCTACATCTTCGCAGGCAAGGAAGTGCTTGACAGTCGGGACCCACCTGGTCGAAGCGTATGATGCGTTGTCATTCTGGTCGCAAACGTGTACATACATATATACTGGTCGATGTAGAGGCGCGCACGTGTCGTAGTAGAGGAGTGCACGTAGCATGTACACGTACGTATAGCGGCCAGTGTGCAAGAATGAAAATATAGCCACATTTGTGTACATATGGGCGGGGTCTCGAACGCCTACGCGCACATACGTACGGCCAGGGCTCGTGTACATGGCTGGGTCAGAACGGAGAAACAGCGTCGTTGTCGTGTTCATGGGGAGCCAACCGGCTGGGTCGGAACGAAATGTGTGGTCGTGTTCATCGGGAGGGCTTGGACGGAACAGGCGATGGAAACGAGGCCTGGCGTACCGCAAAACGGAGGAAACGGCCTTGTGTTCGACCGACCACATTCGAAACGGGATCCTTTTCGTCGTGAGGGGTCTGGCGTACCACAAAACGGAGGAAGCGGACCTCCTACGATCGAAACAGGGGTCCTGTTGATCGGGAGGGGTGTGGCGTACCACAAAATGGAAGAAACGGACTTGTGATGGGAGCGCTACGATCGAAACGGAGGTCCTGTTGATCGGGAGGGGTGTGGCGTACCGCAAAACGGACGAAACGGACTTGTGCTGGAGCGCTACGGTCGAAACAGGGGTCCTATTCATCGGGAGGGGTGTGGCGTACCGCAAAACAGGACTCCATGGATACTGTTCATCTCCACCGTCAACCTCCTCCAGCCTCCACGGGCTACCGTGGACCTCCTCCAGCCTCCACGAGCTCCTGTTCATCCAGCCTCCACTGCGCGCTACTCCACCGGCTACTGTTCAACCACCCCTCCACGGGCAACCCTCCACCGTCTAGTGTTCATCCAGCCCTCCACGAGGTCGTCCTGTTCATCCAGAGGCAATGCCACGGGGTCCTGCATCCACCCCCACCGCTCACAGTTCATCCAACCCCCCCCCCAATGCTCATTGTTCATCCAGAGAGGCAGCATGGATCTGCTTCAGTTAGCAGGAGTAGCGAAGGAATCGCTCGATCAGGTTCAGTTAACAGCCATCAATCGATCGCTCGAGTTTAGTAACGCGTAGCCTGCAGTGCAATCGCTCGAGTTCAGTTAGAGCCCAATGCCTCGCTCGGGTTCAGTTAGAGCCAACACCTCGCACACACGCGCATACGTGTACGAGAGAAACGCGCATCGCTCGGCCCCCGACCGCCCACCGTAACCGGGAACTCCCCAAAATTTTCCTCGCCCTCGCTTCTACCACGGTTTTTTCCGTCATGGACAACCCAAAGAATGTCATCCAGCTGCGTCTCTGGCCCGCCCAGGACGAAAAGCCCATTTTCTGTCATGATTTTTTGTCATAGAAGTAGGATCCCACCACATCTATGATGATACCGGGTTTTGTCACAATTATCGTCATAGAAGTGTCATATGTATGACAGAAAAAAAATTCGTTCGGCCCAAAATGTCACGGATGTGTCTTTTTTTTAGTGGACTAGACTAGCATATGACACGGTCGATGGCTCGGTCTTACTAGCCATGAAGCATTGGATGCTAACCGGATAATATGGACATGGAAAGGTCTAGTCAGATTCAACGTAGTCGAATCCGAGTCGAGATAAGGCCTGAGTTGGAAAGACCCAACTATGAGATGCAGCAATATGTCATCTGTGAGTCTCTAGTAAAACATACGTTCTATGTCCTAAGACCTGAGGTGACACATGTACTCGGGATGGTGACAGACTTGCTTTGGGCCGACCAAACGCTACTCCTTGACTGGGTAGTTACAAAGGTATGTTTCGGGTTTGTCCAGTCCCATGTCGGGAGACATGGTCGAGAAAGATGGGATTTGCCCCTCCGATCAGGAGAGATATTCTCTGGGCCCCTCATGTGATCTGACCAGCATAAGCATGGCCATGAGACAGGGATTATGAGATAATCCGGTTTGTGGTCGGTATCACTGGCACGAGAAAGAGGTCGGGCTAGCACAATGAGGATAGTCTCGCCTTGAGCCCGACAACATATATCATGAGGCAAAGGGAACGGAAGTGTGACACATTGTACAGGTTTGCCTAACTAGCTTCATGGCCTGCTTGGTGTTTGGCATGCCTTGCTAGAGGCCGCTACCAACCGTGCAGTTCGGAGGTGATCCGAACTATGACCAAGCCGACTTGAACCTAAGGGGTCGCGCGCTTAAGGGAAGGAACCTACAAGTTCGATCCGAGGACACTGGTCGGATGTGATCCAGGCTGTATTCGGATTGTGGCCTAGTAAACTTGTGGGCTTTAGGGTCCGTGCGAGGCCCAAGTGTTGAGCCCGCGATAGACGCCTATATAAAGTGGAGGTGCGGCGCACTTATTTAGTTCATCGCTTCGGTGCTGTCACTAGGGTTTGCATGTGTTGCGAATAGCCACCTCCACTCGCCACCGGTTGTGTGATCGGACCTAGCAGTCCATCGCACGATGTTCCTCCTGCACACACGGATACCATTAGAGGCGTTGCTCTTGCGCCACTCCGGCGAACCTATTCGCGGGATCCGATCTGCTATGTGGGATACCGGCAAGGAGGAGACGAGTCCAAGGACGCGAGGCGACTCTGGGAACGCGCTGCCTCAACTCGACTTCTGCTGCACGGCACTGCGCGTCTAGTGGTAATGATCTATGATCCTTCTCCCGTAGCATGTTCCTGTTATTCTGTGGGTAGGAAAATTTTAATTTGCAGTCGACGCACACTACCGTAGAACCCAAAGTGGTGTCAGAGCCTCTGCTATAGGATTTGGATTCATATCATATGCAAATTAGATATGTGGAGGCAGCAGATGAGATCTGTTGTCCTTAATGAGATCGGCTATGTGCATGGTTGATGAGATCAATTGCACATAGGGATTGAAGAGGCTATGTTTTCTGATGATCGGAGTCGATGAGGTCGGGACCGCCGTGTGCGTAGCTCCATGTATTTCGTACCCGACACACAAACCGGTAGAATATGATTCTATGCATAACTTTGTTTTGCAGGTTTGATGTGAATAGTATGGCTGATGTGTATGTGTGTAATTTATACATGGCCTGTGTGTCATGTTTGTCAGCCTGCAGGAGCCAAAGTGCTGTCATTATATTGTATAATGACCTGCGATGTCGACTTGTGATTCTCTATGTAAAATTCATTACTAGTTGTAGTAGTTGGATAATAGAGATCAGGTTGGTGGCTTGGCATCCCGGCATGACAAACAAGATGGAGTTCCTAGATGGTCATCGGAGTCGGAGCCGACCTAGAAGAACATCCATAAAGGAGCCATACTATTTCACAATATGTTTATTTGTGATTGTTATGCTTCTTTGTTTCTATGCATGTTAGAATGGTAGAATGATCCCTCATGAATATCAAGCGAATTGCCATCCCCGATGTTGCACCTTCGCACGTCAAGTACATCTAGTAGTGGGCTCATAAAATTGGGGTGTTGCTGGGTGTCCTTGAACTGAAGGGTTCGTGTCGGACACGGACATGCACTGCATCAGGTTAACTTGACAAGGCTATCAAAACGGTTTTGGGCCTTGTGGCAAAGAAGGTTGGGAGCCGGGGTATGAGATACCTTCCCGATCGACAGGAGTCGTATAGAGATACGATTAGCAAGGAGTTGCTTACCGGATAGGTATGTTGGCTAGCAGTGATGCTAAAGCTCACTAGTCGCATGTGCTAGTGGGATCCTGAATCACTGAGAGTTTGCGGAGGGATGCTGACTTCAGTGGGAGTATTTCTATTTAGGCTTGAATTACTCTACATAAACACATTGCTTAGCGATTGCATATTTTTCTGTTGTAGATCAGTGGCACCACCTGCTCAACCCAACTTTGCATTGAAATCAATTCTGGAAAAGGATAAACTGAATGGAACAAAGTTTACCACCTGGTATAGAAATCTGAGAATTGTTCTCAAGCACGATAAAAAGGAACATGTTCTAGAGGATCCACTTCCAGAGGAACCTGCCGATAATGCTAATGCCACAACTAAGAATGCCTACCAGAAACTCATTGATGAATCAATGGAGATCAGTTGTCTGATGCTGGCTTGTACGGAGCCCGATTTGCAACAGCATTTTGAAAATGTTGAGGCTTATGATATGATCAAGAGTCTCAAGAGCATGTTTTAGACATAGGCTAGGACCAAAAGGTTCAACGTCTGGCGATCCTTGATGGATTGCAAGCTGAAGGAAGGTGATCCACTGAGGTCGCATGTGATCAAGATGATCGGATATGTGCAAGCTTTGGATCGTTTGGGCTTCCCGCTCTTGGATGAGCTGGTTACTGATGCTGTTTTGGGTTCTCTTCCGCCCAGCTATGCGACGTTCATCTCGAATTATCATATGCATGGCCTGGATAAGAAACTCAATGAATTGCATGGGATGCTCAAAGTGGCAGAGCAAGATATTAAGAAAGGCACGCATCAAGTGTTGATGGTGCAAAAATTGGCTAAGTTCAAGAAGAGTTGGTCCAAGAAAAAGGCTAAGGCAAAGGGCACGGAGATGGTAACCTCCGCCGCTGCGCCGAAGTCTGGAACGGACTCGAGGACCGTTTGCTATCATTGCAAGGAGACCGGTCATTGGAAGAGGAACTGTAGCAAGTGGCTTGCAGAGCATGGTAAGAAGGCCGGGAATGTTGCTTCAGGCAAAGGTACACTTGTTGCATATGTTATAGACATTTACCTTGCTGACATACCTAGTAGCTCTCGGGTATTTGATACCGGATCGGTTGTTCATATTTTCAACTCGATGCAGGGGCTGGTAAGAACTAGGCATCTGGCACAAGGGGAGATTGACATCAGGGTCGGCAACAAAGCAAGAGTTGCTGCGTTGGAGGTCGACACGATGCAGCTCCAGCTTCCTTCCGGATTCATTACGGAATTTAATAATTGTTATTACATTCCTGCACTTAGTCGGAACATTATTTCTGCCTCATGTTTGATGAGTCAAGGTTATGAATTCAAATTAAAGGACAATGGTTGTTCGATATTTTTTAATGGTATGTTCCACGGCTATGCACCCATTGTTGATGGGCTATTTATATTGAATCTAGAACAGGAACCGGTCTATAACGTGAATGTCAAGAGGCATATGCCTAATGAGATAAATCTGACATACTTCTGGCATTGCCGGCTTGGACACATTAGTCTGAAACGGATGAAGAAGCTCCCTGATGGTGGGATCCTAACTTCGTCCAACTTCGGGTCGTTCGAGACATGTGAATCATGCTTGCTCGGCAAGATGACTAAGTCTCCTTTCGCAAAGAGTTGTGACAGGGCGTCTGAGTTGTTGGAACTTATACATAGTGATGTGTGTGGTCCAATGAGCACAACTGCCAGAGGTGGCTATCAGTACCGTGACTTTTACCGACGACTTGAGTAGATATGGATATATCTATTTGATGAAGCACAAGTCATAGACTTTTGAAAAGTTCAAAGAGTTTCACAACGAGGTTGAGAATCAACTCGGCAAGACAATAAAGCTTCTACGATCAGATCGTGGAGGTGAGTACATGACCCAGGAGTTTGATGATCATCTGAAAAGCCGAGGTATTGTACCTCAGCTCACACCTCCGTGTACGCCACAGAGAAACGGCGTGTCGGAATAGAGGAATAGGACCTTGGTTGACATGGTCCGGTCAATGATGAGCAAATCGGATTTACCCTTGTCATTCTAGGGACACGTTCTAGAAACTGCAGCTTTCACACTTAACAGGGTATCATCAAAATCCATAGACAAGACACCACATGAGATGTGGACCAGGAAGAGTCCTAGTTTGTCTTTTCTAAATATTTGGGGTTGTGAAGCATTTGTCAAGCGACTTATGTCAGACAATCTTACACCTAAATCGGATAAATGCACATGTGTGGGATATCCGAGGGAAACCTTGGGATATAGCTTCTACAACCGGGAGGAGAACAAAGTGTTTGTTGCTCGGAATGGGGTTTTCCTTGAGAAAGAGTTTCTCGGTCGGGAGGCCAGTGGGAGGACGGTTCGACTCAAAGAAATTCGAGGACCACTCGGGGACGGCTCGGCTGGTGATGAGATCATACCAGAGTCAGTCAGGGAACCCGTAGTGGAAGCGGCACCGGAACCACGGAGGTCAGAAATATTGCACAGAGTGCGTGATGTATTGTTGCTAGAAAGCGACGAGCCGGCCACATATGCGGAAGCGATGGTGAGCCCAGATTCCGAGGCATGTTTAGAGGCCATGAGATCCAAGTTAAAGTCCATGGATGAGAATCAAGTCTGGGACCTGGTTGATCCGCCACCTGGCGTAACTGCCATTGGTTGCAAATGGGTCTTTAAGACGAAAACCGATGTTGATGGAAATGTTCAGATCCACAAAGTTCGTCTTGTCGCTAAAGGTTATGGACAAGTTCAAGGAATTAATTGTGACAATACTTACTCGCCGGTAGCGATGCTGAAATTGATGAGGATCATACTAGCTATAGCAGCATATTTCGATTACAAATATGGCAGGGATGTCAAAACGGCTTTCCTTCATGGATGTGTAAACGATATAGCCCGATGGTTTTGTCGATCCGACTAGCACTAGTAAGGTATGCAAGCTCAAGAGATCCATTTACGGGTTGAAGGAAGCATCTTGGAGTTGGAACATTCATTTTGTTGAGGTCGTCACTGGTCTCGGTTTCATCAAAAGGGAAGAGGACTCTTGTTTATACAAGAAGTTAAGTGGGAGCTCGATAGTGTTTATGATCTTGTATGTGGATGACATATTGTTGATCGAGAACAATGTTTCGATGCTAAACTGAGTCAAGGAATCATTGAATGGCAAGTTTTTGATGAAAGACCTTGGTGAGGCAGTGTATATTTTAGGCATTAAGATCTATAGAGATAGATCGAGGAGGCTGCTCGGCTTAAGCCAGAGCACGTACATAGATAAAGTGTTGAAGCGGTTCAACATGAGTGAGGCAAAGAAAGGGTTCTTGCCACTCTCACATGGTATAAGGCTAAGCGAGACTCAGAGTCCTTCGACATCTGATGAGCGAAGCAGGATGAGTAGGATTCCGTATGCCTTGGCAATTGGATCCATCATGTATGCCATGATATGTACAAGGCCTGATGTTGCTTTTGCAATAAGCTTAACAAGTAGATACCAGGGCAACCCAGGTGAGAGTCCCTGGGCAGCGGTAAAGATTATTTTGATGTACCTGAAAAGGACTAAAGAGATGTTCCTAGTTTATGGAGGTGAGGAAGAGCTCGTTGTAAGGGGTTACGCTGATGCTAGTTTCCCAACCGACAGAGATGATTGTCGATCATAGTCTGGATTCGTGTATGTCCTGAACGGAGGGCCAGTGCATTGGATGAGTTCCAAGCAGGATACGGTGGCCGATTCTACCACAGAAGCCGAATACATTGCGGCTTGTCAAGATACAAAGGAAGGTGTTTGGATCTGGCATTTTCTGGATGATCTTGGTATTTTCCCAGCCTCGATAAAACCGTTGGACCTTTATTGTGATAATTCTTGTGCCATCGCACAAGCCAAGGAGCTGAAGAATCACCACAAGGTCAGACACATAGATCAGAGATATCACCTGATACGAAAGATCGTAAAGAATGGTGATGTAGAGTTATGCATGATTCACACTGATGCAAATGTTGCAGATCCGTTGACTAAGCCCATTCCACAACACAAGCATGAGGGCACGTTAGAGCTATGGGTTTTCGATGTCTATTTGATTGACTCTAGTGCAAGTGGGAGACTGTTGGAGATATGCCCTAGAGGCAATCATGTATGATGATATTTCCTATGTGTTTATGAATAAAGATAGTCCTCGGACATTATCAATGATGTGTATCAGCAAGTACGTGACTTGTTTGTGGGACTATGCATTGTATGATGACTGTCCTAAAAGGTCCCTAGTCGAAAGGGCTGTGTGGACACGCAGCCGGCTAGACTAGCATATGACACGGTCGATGGCTCGGTCTCACTAGCCATGGAGCATTGGATGCTAATCGGATAATATGGACTTGGAAAGGTCTGGTCGGATTCGACGTAGTTGGATCTGAGTCGAGATAAGGTCCGAGTCAGACAGACCCAACTATGAGACGCAGCGATATGTCATCTGTGAGTCTCTAGTACAACATACGTTCTATTCCTAAGACCTGAGCTGATGCATGTACTCGGGATGGTGACAGACTTGCTTTGGGATGACCAAATGCTACTTCGTGACTGGGTCGTTAGAAAGGTAGGTTTCGGGTTTGTCCAGTCCCATGCTGCGAGACATGGTCGAGCAAGATGGGATTTGCCCCTCCAATCAGGAGAGATATACTCTGGGCCCATCGTGTGATCCGACCAGCATAAGCATGGCCATGCGACAGGGATTATGAGATAATCCGGTTTGCGGTCAGTATCACTGGAACGGGAGAGAGGTCGGGCTAGCACAAGGATGACAGTTTTGCCTTGAGCCCGACAACATATATCGTGAGGCAAAGGGAATAGAAGTGTGGCACATTGTACAGGTTCGCCTAACCAGCTTCATGGTTTCCTTGGTGTTCGCCATACCGTGCAGTTCGAAGGTGATCCGAACTGCGGCATCTGACTTGAACCTAAGGGGTCGCACGCTTAAGGGAAGGAACCTACGAGGTCGAATCCGAGGACACTAGTTGGATGTGATCCGAGCTATATTCGGATTGTGGTCGAGTAGACTTGTGGGCTTTAGGGTCCGTGCGAGGCCGAAGTGTTGAGCCCGTGATGGACGCCTATATAAAGTGGAGGTGCGACGCACTATTTAGTTGATCACTTCGGCGCAGTCACTAGGGTTTGAATGTGTTGCGAATAGCCACCTCCACTCGCCGCCAGTTGTTTTATCGAACCTAGCAGTCCGCCGCATGATGTTCCTCCTACACACGTGGATACCGTTAGAGGCGCTGCTCTTGCGCCGCTCCGGCGAACCTATTCGCGGGATCCGATCTGCTACGTGGGAGACCGGCAAGGAGGAGATGAGTACAAGCATGCGAGGCGACTCCGGGAACACGCTGCCTCAACTCTACTTCCGATGCACGGCATTGCACGTCTAGTGGTAATGATCTGTGATCCATCTCCCGTAGCATGTTCCTGTTGTTCTGCGGGTAGGAAAATTTTAATTTGCAGTCGATGCACACTACCATAGAACCCAACAGACCCATGGTGTGACCTACTTCCGACCGTGTCTGTAAGCGTGGACTCGGCTATTGATAGATTTTAATACACTCTGCAGAGGTAGCGCACTGTACCCACACCACGGAACCCATGGCCTCGCACTCCCATTCGGGTGGACCAACGGCATTCCGACGAAACCCCTCAATTGCCATGACATTCTCTCGGCCACTCCGAATCACTCCCCCCTGGGCTAGTCCTGGGTGGCCCCGTGTCTACCAAAGACACAACGACCACCATCGTGGCCAAAACATAAACGATCCCACATGGGGACCCGGTACCATAAACTCAACAACGGGCACACAAGGTTATGTCTGCTTACCGAGCCAGGGTACCGCACACCCATGACCTTCCCTCGTTGGAGGCACTGACCAGAGGCATGACAACAGACCGAATAAAGGCCTTCCCATAAAGGCAAATGTGGTTGCACTGGGAAAAACTCAATTCAGGGGCACCATGACCCGGTCAACAATATATTCAAGTTGAGTTATTATCAGGTTCAACTTAACGTGAAAATAACCGGTGTCAGAGTATGCCATGAAATGCAACACTAACATATGTATCGCATATTAATGGAAATGACTGAATCAACTATATCCACACTAAACATAACATCCACAACTCATGACACTTCTCTAGTCAAGATTAAACCTCACTTTAAACAGAATCTTTTCTAGCAAATTTTACCATTTTTACTCATGCAAGAAAATAACTCCACTAATTATTTATATCCATAACCATATTATTCTTTCATCACCCAAAAATAAATCATAGTTTCTTTAACAACTAAGTTGACTTCAAACTTTCTGTGAATCAAGCATATTAACTAAAACAAGCAATTAACAGAATATAAATAACATAATAATGATTTAAATGCATGGATTAAATCATTTGTTCAAGTAAGAAAAGCACAAATATTGTAATGGCACCATGAAAATGTTGATGTGGCTTGCCTTAGTGCATATGAGGTTCACAAGCCTCCTGGTGATCCTCAAGACAAGCCTCACCCTCTGAAATTATTTAAAAACAGAAAAAGAAAACATCAAGAACCCTTCTAAAATTCACCAGAAAATCTAGACAACGCAGAAAAATCTCATCTTTGGTGAGTTGTTAGATTTATGTACAAAGAACACAATGCATAAAGAATCAATTCATTTGGACTTATGGTTAAAGAGTAATGGCTGTTTGAAGCTCTATGGATAAATTGAAATTTGAATTTAAATAAAAATAGACTGGGGAGTGACGTCGAAGGCGTAAAGCCTCGGGGCGCCACCAGTCGTACAGCTTCACGCGCGTACTTAGTGGCTGACTAGCGGGCCCCGCTAGTGAGGTGAGGGGGAGAGGGAGAAGGAAATAGAGGACGGCGCGGCTTCGCCGGAGCACACGCCGGTGACGAGGGCTTCTTGGCCAAAACGAGAGGGAGGGATCGAGAGAGGAGACAGAGGCGCACCTGCCCGTACCCATAGAGTACCTAGGGGTGATCGGACGGCGTCTGAATCAACCTCTCTAGCGGAGGCAGAGAGCGTAGGTCGCCGGAGATGAAGACGACGGTGACCAGAGGCAACTCCAAGGGCTCCAACCAGGCAGAACAACACCACCGACAAGCAGCGGAGGCCCTGGAAGGGTTGCACAGGCCTGGGAGGGGCTGGAACCGCGAAGACAACCCGAGGGGATCGCCAGCGAGCTCGAGCTCGGGGACGGCGGCCCGCGCGTGCCCGGCCGGGCTACGGCTTCTACAAGACCGTGGAGTGTGTGGGAGTGGTGGATGGTGCTCGAGGAGGCTGGGAAGGGTCCTATTTATAGCCGAGCATCGAGGGGGGATCGGGCTCCGCCGGTGGACACCTGGACACGGTTCCCGGCGACGAACGGCATCAGTGAGAGGGGGAGAAGGCAACGCAGCTCACACAGGGGTTGTGGGCGAACAGGGACGAGCACAGGGGCACTAGGGGTGACGACGAGCACAGTGCGCACCACACTGTTACATTCGCTGAACTGCGCCCATGCTCGCTGCGGCGAGCTCCAGCATCGGTGAGCACCAGGGAGGAGTTAAGGGGGCTTGGACGAGGATTGTGGCGAAGTTTGGCACGCTTAGGCAGGCGGGGAAGCGAGCACATGCGCAACAGAGCGCTCGGCGGCACTCAGAGCGTGTCGGCTGCATGCCTGCACTCCTGGACGAACGCGGTCACCGCATGAACTTTGCCCTCAGGCCAACCTAAGTCCAAAGTTCATGTCTGGCTTGTTGTTCCTGGTAGTTTCAGTGGTTACCACACTTGGGTTGGGTCTCAGTTGCAGTAGAAAAGATTTCACACACCAGGTAAGTTTTTGGACAGTAACTTTTAAAGCTTACTATGGTCAAACTACTTGTAGCTGGGAGCTGGGCTTTGGAGGCTAGCAATCATCTAGTAAGGTGATGATGCACAAGAAAAATCAGCCACAGTGGAGCAAGTAAAATGGTAGTTGCTGTAGAAACTACCATTTCTGTCGAGAATAGAAAATATTTTCTGTAGCCAAAATGTTCCAAAAGGTGATGAAATATTTTTGCTCAGGAACGTGCCCTAGGGTTCAAATAATAATTGTGAATTTTCTCGGATTTTTGTGGTAAAGAAAAATTGGGGCTGCTTTGGAGCACATTGAGCTAGCTAGGGTTTAAGATAGAGAAATGAATATTTTTCATTTAGGAAAATATTCAATATAATATTTTGAAGTGAACCAGAGATGGAATGATAGTTAGAGAGGGAAATGAGGCACTTGGGTGAAATGAGCCAAGTGGTTGAGTCCATATGAAAAGACTCAAAACTCCAAATTTCAAATTCAAACCAACTGAAAATCAAGCAAAAAGAAAAGGGCAAAAACCGTGCAGGAGGGTGTTGTTCTTACTTGAACAAGCAACCCTCTTACGATTACCCCCTCTCGCAAGCATCCGCAACTATGTAAGCAGAATTAAGATAAATCTAAACCTAGCATGAAACATATGGATCCAACTCAGCCCCTTACAAAAAAACTCATGAACTAGGGTTTAAGATTTTGTCACTCTCGCAACCCATCATCTAGTTATTACTCCCCAATGACTTCCCCTAGGTTGAAACATGGTGAACTGTCATGTAGTCAACTGTCACACAACACCACTATAGAGAAAACAACATACAAATCATCAAAATATTGAACAAATACCAACTTCACATAATTACTTATAACAAGACTTCTCCATGTCCTCAAGAACAAATGTAACTACTCACAAATCAAATTCATGTCCAAGATTAGAGGGGTATTGTATATAATTGAGGATATGAACGTATGATTTTCCACTAAATAAACCGACTACCATCAACTACAAGATGTAATCGACACTACTAGTAACTCACAGGTACCAATCTAAGGTTTTGGGAATGCAAGAGATGAACTAGGGTTTGAGAGGAGATGGTGCTGGTGAAGATGTTGTTGAATATTGGTCCTCACATGATGAGAGGATAGTTGGTGATGTCGATGCCTTCGATATCCCCCTCCCGGAAGGAATTATCCCCAGCAGAATCACTCCGCCGGGGAGCAAAAGTGCTCCTGCCCAGGTTCCCCTCAAGATTGTGGCGCTTTGTCCCGAAAGTCTTTTCTTAATTTTTTAGGGAAAATGGCATCATATAGGAGAAGGAGGGCCATGGAGGCCTGCTGGTGGGCCCACGAGCTCACATGGCGCGCCCCACTGGGGGCACCACCTAAGCTTGTGCCCCTTGGTGGGTCACTCCAGGTGATTCTTCTTCCAATATTTTTTATTAATTCCAAAATTAATCTTCATAAATATTTAGGTCATTTGGAGCTCCGTATAATAACTATCTCTGTTGTAGCTTTTTCAAGTCCAGAATTGCAGCTGTCGGTTTTCCCTCTTCATATATATCTTGCATAAACACAGAGAAAAGTCATTAAAATTGTCTCATGGAGTGAAATATTGACCCAAAACATTTTGAGTAACAGTAGGAAAACATGACACACAATGGATGTATCACATACTCACTTGTGTCTGGGCAGACAATGGTGGATGTCGTCACACTTAGAGTGCCCTAAGAATATCTATCCATCCTCGGAGGAGAAAATCCCACTATTGAGCTATCTAGTCCCTTTGTCAAACTTTTTGATGAACTTGTAAGTCATCATTATGATCACCTAGTTACATATGAAATTTGTGACGAGGTCCAAAACCCGGGGTGTCTGGCGAAAGGGAGCCTACCCTTGATCTTGGCCAGGGCCCACCAGGCCCAAAGGGAATCATGGAACCCTAAGGAGTCGAAGGTGATGAGCTTGCTCCCCAAAATAGAGGGTGGCGGCCGGATTGATCTGATCTCCCCATGTGTAAACCCTAGGCCTCCTCTATCTAAATAAAGGGAGGCCTAGGTCCTTTTTTGCAATACAATATAAAATTCAACTCTCGGTAGACATCTCAAACACCGTTGTAACCCTTTGCATGAGGTATCCCCTCACCATGGATAACAAGACAAAGTAGGATGTAGAGTTTTACTCTTCGGAGGCCCGAACCTAGGTAAATAATGTGTGCAAACCCCGTCTTGGTACTTCTGGTCTCATCATGAACTGTACCAAGGGATCTGACGAGAATTTGCTCCATCAGTTGGCGCGCCAAGTAGGGGCAACATTGACCAAAGAACGAACCCGGCACGGGGAATCGTAGCGGCCGATGATCTGTCGCCAGGCCGTCACCTCATGATCGGCTCTTTTGAGCTGATTGTTGACGGATCAGGATAACTCCTTGACATCTAGCCTTCCCTCTACATCAAGAGCGTGTATGACAGGAAAGGGCAATCCCAAAGGGTGTATGATTACCCCGATCACCTGACATGGAAACGTATCATACGACCTCCACGGTACTATGAGGTTTCCTTTGAGACCTCTGTGAACACGATATTCATGATGGCTGGCACGCGTCGCGACAAGACGCTCACCAGATGTGTGTTGTATGCTATGGAGAACGTAACCAGCGAACGGCCAGCGTTGCCCCAAGAGACGATCACCTTCGACGACAGGGAACACCCCGAAGACGTCGTACAGCCAAGCGAGCATGCACTAGTGCTGAATTCCATCGTAGGGGGTGCCGCCTCTCATGCGTCCTGATGGATAGAGGTAGAGAACTCAACATTACCTTTGTCATCACCCTCGAAAAGGTGAAGATATCCTTGTCAAGACTACGGTGATCGGACATGGATTTCCATGGGGTGGTACTAGGCCGTCGGGCTATCCCTTGGGATGCATCAAACTTAAGGTCATTTTCGGAGATGAGTCAAACTACCAAAGCAAAACTTTCCTGTTCGAGATCGCCCCTTCCAGAGCGGTTACCAAGTGATCTTGGGCAGACTCCAGTACGTAAAATTTATGGCAGTTCTATCCTACGCCTATCTACATTTGAAGATGCTTGGCCCGAACGACACGATCGCCATATGGGGATGGACGAAGAAAGCCTATAAGGCCGAAGTGGCAAACGTGGAGCTGACTGAGGCCACCCTTGCGTCCTCCGAGTTTTCCAAGATAAGAAAGCGCATAGGGCCATCAGAAGACCTGCTCTCCAGAAACCAAGGCCTGTTCCCGTCTTCTAGCTGGCCAGATAGACCAAAAAGTTCCAGGTTCACCCAGAAGATGATGACAATAGAGTGAGTATCGACAGTGACCTCTAGGAGAGACAGGAAGTAGAGCTCCTCGCCTTTCTCCGATCCAATTAGATCATATTCATGTGGAAGTCTGCTAACATGCCAGGAGTACCTGCAGAGAAGATTGAACATTGCCTCAACATCCTCAATGACACGAGGCCGGTAAAGAAGGCTCTATGATGCTTCGCCACGGAAAAGCGAATGGCAATAGGAGAGGAGATAGCTTTCCTGCTTGCAGCTAAATTCATAAGGGAGGTCACGTACTTGGAGTGGCTAGAGAACCCAGTAATGTTGCTAAAGAGAAACAACACATGACACATGTGCATGGACTGCACCGACCTTAACAAGGCATGCCCTAAAGACCCATTCCCGCTACCTAGGATTGATCAGATAAATGATTCCACAGTGGGGTGTGAATGCCTACGCTTCCCGGATGCATACTCTGGATACCACTAGATACATATGAAAGATTCCGACCGAGAGACGGCCTCCTTCATCACGCCATACGGACCTTTCTGCTATATCTCAATGTCATTTGGCCACAAAATGCGAGGGCTATGTACCAGCCTTGGGTTACTGGATAAACTCCTCATGCGACCTCTAATCCATGACTTCCAGCTGTGCTTGGACCCCTACCGAGGTATTTGACAAAAATTCTCTCCGTTAGTTGGCGCGCCAGGCACGGGCAGCGCCGGCTGGAGACCGATCATGGATCTGATCTTTTTATGCTTCCAGCGGCCTACCGCTAGGAGATAGCCTGATCTTGGTCTCTCTGACGTCCACTGCAAACGATGCAAGCCGATTCGACGTCAACCCACCGATTTGCCCCACGCGCATCATCTACATCGCCAATGTTGCCTTCGTCATCAACACAAGCGACGACTTCTGACTATGCCTACCAACCATCCAACCCAAAGGACGCGGCAGGCTCTCAATCCCGGTGGCCTTGGCGATCGCTCGCACCGATCGCTTCCCATTTGGATTAAGGAATGCGGAGGCTGCATACCAGCACTTGATCCGCCACCTACCTACGTATAGGATCTATCAAGCACTGGCATGCTTCCACCATGCACGCAATGTGCTGGCAAGGTCAGCGGCTTCAGCCTCTCCTGGCCACAAAACCCCCGTAGTCTGTTGGTACTTGTGAGCTATGTTGGGATTTCCCCAAAGATGAGGGAACGATGCAGTATAGTGGAGATAAGTCAGTTAAGAACCAAGGTTATCAATCCAGTAGGAGAATCACGTAACACCTCATTAGCAGTACCTGCACAAACGCTAACAAGGGGTTGTCAATCCCTTGACAATTATTTGCAAGATACAATTTTGTAGTGATAGATAGATAAATAAAACACAAAATAAAATAAGTAGAGAAAAATTGCAGCAAGGTATATTTGGATTTTAATATATGATAAAAGTAGACCCGGGGGCCATAGTTTTCACAAGATGCCATATGGTGGGTAAACAAACTACTGTTGGGAAATTGATAGAAAAGCAAATAATCATGACGATATCCAAGGCAATGATCATATATATAGGCGTCACCTTCGAGACAAGTAGACCGACTCATGTTTGCATCTACTACTGTTACTCAACACATTGATTGCAATCCAACATGCATCTAGAGTGTTAAGTTCACAAAGAACAAAGTAATGCCTTAAGCAAGATGACATGATGTAGACAAAGCATACTCACGTATGAGTAACGCCATGTTTTTATCCTTAATAGCAACGATACAAATACATGGCATGTCCCTTTCTGTCACTGGGATTGAGCACCGCAAGATCAAACCCATCACAAAGCACCTCTCCCATTGGAAAAATATCAATCTAGATGGCCAGACCAAATCAATAGATCGGAGAGAAATACATGGATAATCTAATCATAAACAAATAATTCATCGGATCCAAACAAACACACCCCAAAAAGAGATTACATTGAGTAGAACTCGAAGAACATCGGGGAGAACATTGTATTGAAGATAAGAGAGAGAAAGAGAGGGAGAGAGAGAAAGCCATGTAGTTGCTCATTATAGACCCGCAGGTCTGTGGTAAACTACTCACACATCATCACAAGGGCAACAAGGCTTATGTAGATCCCCTCCGTGATTGATTCCCCCAATGGTAGAGTGTCGGAAAAAGCCTCCACATGGGATCTCACGATAATAGGAACTTGCGGTGACGGAAAAGCTATTTTGGGTGACTCTCTGTTGTTATCCCGATTTTACAGAACTTACAGAGGTGGAATTAGGTCAAAGGGAGCAAAGGTGGACCCAGGAGGCACCAGGGTGTTCCTACCCCTTGGCCGCGCACTGGTGGCTCGTGGCCACCTCCTTCATCTTTTGGCCCTCTCCCGAAGCTTCTAGGGTCTCTTTTGTCCAGAAAAAAACTCGAAAATGTCTCATGGCGTTTGGACTTCTTTTGGTACTGATATTCTGAAAAACAAAAACAGGCAAAAAACAACAACTAGCATTGGGCACTAAGTTAATAGGTTAGTCCCAAAAAATGATATATAATTTCTTGTAATTGCATATAAAACATCCAAGATTGATACTATGATAGCATGGAACAATAAAAAATTATAGAAACATTGGAGACGTATCAAGCATCCCCAAGCTTAATTCCTGCTCGTCCTCAAGTAGGTAAATGATAAAATAGAATTTTTTTATGTCGAATGCTACCTATAATATTCATCATATAATATTTTGTGTCATGGGTATTTGGATTTGACTGATTCAAAGCATTAGTGTATAATTTGGCATGAAGATATAAATACTCAAGCCTACTAACAAGCAACCATGTTTTTAAAAATATCAATGCTAAAGAAACTTATCCCTAGCCCATTAGGCTCAGTAATTGATCCATTCATGAACACACTCAATATTAACTACACCCAACGCACAAGTATGACAATACTGCTCTCCAGTTTGTGCTTTATAAGAGAAGATGGAGACTCAAAATAAAAATAAAAATGAATAAAGTAAAATAGATAGGCCCTTTGTAGAGTTAAGCAGAGATTTGCAGAGGTGCAAGACCTCAAAGATTAAAACAGAGATAAAATTATTTTTGAGAGGCATGCTTTTCCTGTCAACATCACGACGGAAAGGTTCCAATATCTCCCATGCTAGACACATTATAGGCGGTTCCCAAACAGAAAATAAAGTTCATTTTCTTTCCACCGTTCTTTCACAATCCATAGCTAGCCATATCAACGGGTGCCTTCCAAACTTTCAACTTCCCGAGGAATTTATTATTATGATTATTTTCATTTCGGGACTGGGTATCCCTATTACCGGACATTTACTCGTGCAATGACAAGTGAAGAAACACTCATCTTGAGAATAACCCATCTAGCATGAAAGATATTGACCACCCACTGTTGCTTCATAAGTAGTACAGGCATACAAAACAGAAAAGGTTTTGAATGACTAGAGTTGCCACATGAAAATTTACTTGGAACGACATGTAAATACCACATATAGGTAGATATAGTGGACTCATTTGACACAACTTTGGATTTAAGGAATTAGATGCACAAGCAATATTCCCACTTAGTACAAATCAAGGCTGTAAATAGATTGAGAAGCAACCAACCAGAAAACGAAAACGGTCATAAACATGCATTTAGATACTAAGACTGAATAATGCACCATAAGTAGGATATAACTTTGTTGCATAACTATTGACTTTGCAACAACTAGCATAACTCACAATTATCATCTCCACATTGCAAAACTATTGCAAGGAATCAAACTTATCATATTCAATCATCTACATGAAAGTTTTTATCATATCCCTCTTGAATATCCATCACATCGGGACCAAATTCACATCTTGTGCAAATTACAATTATGAATATCAAATCTCAAAAAGATATAAGTTAAGCATGAGACTGCAAATATTTCTTAAAAATATAATCATCGCTCTACTAAAAAAGGATAAGTGAAGGACTAGAGCAACTGCCTAGCTCAAAAGATATAAGTTTAGCATGTAGAGTATTCTAACAAATTACGAAAAATGTGTGTCCCTCTAGGATTGGTGTGACTAAAAAGTAGGATCGTGACAAACTAAAAAACAAAAAAACAAAGAATAATATAATACATGACGCTCCAAGAAAAACTCATATCATGTGATGAATAAAAATATAGCTCCAAGTAATATTACCGACGGTCGGTAGAAAAAAGTGGGGCGGCCTTCCGGGGCATCCCCAAGTTTAGTTGTTGGGAGTCCTTGAATATTACCTTGAGATTCCTCTAGCATCCCCAAAAGTAGGCTCTTGCCGCTCCTTATTCCTTCATCCATCGCGATCTCACTAAAAACTTGAAAACTTCAGCACACAAAACTCAACAAACCTTCGTGAGATCCGTTCATATAATAAAGCAAATCACTACTTCAGGTATTGTTGTAAACACATTCAAATTTTATTATTACATTATACCTGCTGTATTCTAACTTCACCAACACTGGTATAGCGAGGTGCTATACAAACGGTTTTTTACCCCCTTTCCGTGAAGACATTCTGAACCGTCGCCGAGTGAGTGTGTGCGATGGGGGGGGGGTTCCTTCTCACACGACCAAAAAAACGTCGGGGAAAGGCCATCCTGGCAGACACGCTCGGCAAAATGAGGTCGTGTGCCACGGGCGAGCACTGAAATGTGATTATACGTACAGTTGTGCTAAAAAATTATACATGCCAAATAGTTTCCGGTCGTAAGTACATCCCACATAATCAGTCCCGGCTAAACATGTATGTTTGTATGTACGTTCCACACAGTCAATCCAAGGAATACATTTCCGTTAGTATGTACATCCAACACAGTTAATCCAAGAAGTACGTTTTCGTTCATATATACATCCCACATAGTCACTCCAAGGAAAACGTTTCCGTTCACACGTACATCACACATAATTTTCCAAATTAAATCATTTGTGATAGCATTGCCATTGTAGAGGATATTAACAATTTTATCGTTTGCATTATTGAATGCATCACACACACTTTTTATGTGGTAAATTTTGCGCAAGGTGGCCTAACGCAAACAGTTTTCAAGAGGAAGTCGTGTGTGATTGTTCATTGATCCAACACGGTTTATTCCTAGAAACGTGTGCATTGCCTGAGGTCGTCGCCCACGGTGTTTTCTCAATAACCATTTGCAATAGAAAAACCCAATTAGGGGGCTAATTGGCCATTAGCAGGCTCATTGTCCTACTATTAATAATCCATTTATTAATCTAATTGACATTTCATATTAAGCACAAAATATATTTAATTTTGGTATTAAGGAAGCAAGATTTCATAATTGAAATACATCAGAGCAACAACATATAGCTTCAACACTCAACTACCCCATTACAAAACTTCACCAGCTCCAAGTTTCACATGCAACATCTATAACCTTTGAAAATTAGCATCATAGACGCTACATGGACAGATGAATGTCATCTAGAAAACTGCTGAAGTGGAAGGCAAATATTGAGCCTTTATTTATGTTGAAGGTCTTTGCAACTTTAGGCCACTACATGTGGATGATTGACCATCCACCCTTCGTCCTCTTCAGGAACACTTCAATATTGAACCATGGGTGCTGTATGAATACCTTCCTCGCCTCCTGACCATACAGGTAGTTTGAGAGGTAATCATCAGTAAACTACTTTGGAATGGCCTGAAAACAAGGATGCGCGTAAATATCTTCTCTAGATTGGAAATGGGACAAAGGAATAAAAAAGCCAAGGTATAATAGTTAGTACTTTCCGGTAATGAACCGATGTCTTCCTCATTATTGAGACATAGATATTGTTTTTTGTCGCTAATTTCTTTATCCTAACAATCTTTCCGAGTTTCTTGACTTGACTGATATTCATGGACAACTCATTTCCCCATATGAAAAAGGGTCGAACAGTGGGTCTAAACCTCTGACAGCAGGACCTACATGTGCAAGAAAAAATTGTTAAAAACCTAACTATTAGAATGGTTCCTACAATTGCACAATAATGTGCTATTAGAATAAGGACCATGCATGTGCAAACCTCGATTGTTAACCTCAGTGCTTCCCATGGTTCCCTCCAACACATATAAGGTAGTTAGTGACAAGGTTAAGTGAGGGTTCACATACTATCAGCAGAATATGTTGATGAAAAATAAGCACATTGCAAATTCATCAGATTAATTCGAGCCACATGAAAAAACCCATTTCCAAACCAAGCATGATTAAGAACTAGAAAATATAGCAATTGTATATGTTTCTCATGTATTATGTGCAGCCAAAATTCTATTTATTCCTCACAAGCGCAACAATACAAAATTCTACCCACGAAAATTGGACATCGCATTGCAGAATTGAACCAAGTAGTTAACTAAACACCACAACAAATGAACCAAACACTAACTAAGCACCACATTGCACAATATAACATACTCCTAATAGAATATCAGATAGTTAACCAAACCAAGCATGCTTAACAACTTGGAAATATAGCAATTGTATATGTTTCTCAGGTATTTAGTACAACCAAATTCGATTTATTTCTCACATGGTATACAATAGAAAAATGCACCCACAACAATCGAACATCGCATTGCAGAATTGAACCAAATAGTTAACTAAAGACTACAACAAATGAACCAAACGTTAACTGAGCACCACATTGCACAATATATAACATACTAGAAGATCAGATAGTTAACGAAACCAAGCATGCTTGACAACTTGGAAATATAGCAATTGTATTTGTTTCTCATGTATTTTCTAAAGATAAATTTGATTTATTTCTCACATGGAAGACAATAGAAAATTGCACCTTGAAGAATTGAACATCTCATTTGCAGAATTGAACCAAACAATTAACTAAACACGACAACTAATTAAC
Source organism: Triticum aestivum (assembly GCF_018294505.1). Lineage (NCBI taxonomy): Eukaryota > Viridiplantae > Streptophyta > Magnoliopsida > Poales > Poaceae > Triticum > Triticum aestivum. The sequence goes on along the minus strand of NC_057801.1, from coordinate 325,348,581 downwards.
CAAACAGTCAATAAGTCAGCACCACATTGCACGACATATAGAACATATACACTAGAGAAACAGATTGCATGGTAAAAATAGATAGGAAAATTCGCTGGAATTTGTTAAGGAAAGGCAAGAGAAGCACAAGAAACGGGTAAACCGGGCATGCTTAACCGGCATAACTAGCAAAATGAACATATGTCCTTATAGTGAACATATGTCGATGATGATTGGATCCTTGGACATGGAAGAGGGCGTGGACTCCACATCATGGGTTCCCTTGTCATAGTGGTGGGTTATCTAAGTCGCTCCGGGTAACAACCTGCTGGCTCTCGAGTTGAGGTAAGCCCGAGCATGCTGAGAAAATACCTCATAGTCTTTGTCGAAGGTATCGACGATGGCCTCGAGAAAACGCAATGAATTGTCGTTTAAAGCAGCCAACTGCGTCGCGACATTGGCGCACGAGGCATCGACGGTACCCTCAACAGCGAGGTGCTCCTCCAGGATCTGAGGGTCGGCACGAATGGCAGCCATTGCGACCTCACCCGTGCATGCAGCCGCGATTTGCTTCTCTGCTACCAAATGCTCCTTGAGCTCCTGGCTATTCTATGTTCTCCATGGCTTAGGGGGTCGCTTATTTGGGGGAGGGGTCGGTGATTTGGGTGGAAGTTGTCATGCCGACAGTCGTGGCATGTCAGATGTGGAAGGAGGAGGAGGATGTGGGTTGGGTGTTGATTACCTGCCTGGATTGACGAGGACGAGCAGTGTGAAGGAGGTTGCCGGCGAGGAGGCGGCGCGGCAAGCAAGGATTGAAAATTTTGGTAGGGGGCGGGGAGGTAGATATTTCCACGGAAGCCGAAAATTTTGGATCGGTGCAGCGACAAACTGGCGCGGAAAGTGTCGTCAGAAACAGTCATTTATTCAGCATTGTGTACGATATGTGAACATCACAATCGATTCATATAGCTTAAACCCGTGTGTGATGAGTTTGAATGTGCAAATTTTGGTCCGAATTTCCTTGGTTACAGTGGTCATCCAGGTCATTGCATAATTTGGGTACACAAAGGAGACTAAATCACACCCACACTTCTTAATCGAGCAAGTTCAGCAATTAAACAGAGCTAGCTAACCTAAACATTACTCTAACAAATTAAGATCGACGCTCTTAATTAAACAAAACAAACAGTAGTACTACGTCTGGTGCTCATCGATCTCCGCCACGTCCTCCATGTCTAGCTCGCACCCAACGATCTCCTGGGGAAGGGGCTCCTTGGCATCCATCACACCATACTGGCCAAGTATCTCGCCATCCGTGACCTCCATCTCTTTGGAAACTGCCGCCATGAGCTGGGCGTGGCCGGCCGCGATCTGGGCTTGTATGCTCTCTATCATGGCAAGGTATGCCGTGGATGAATGGACGGATGCTTGACCGCTCATGACGATTGGAAACTCTTCGGTCGTGGGTTGTTGACCGTTGTCGGAGAAGCTACATTCAATTTTTGCGGTGACCGCCAGGAGCTAGGCGTGGGCGGCCTCCATCAGGGCTAAGGCCGTCGTTACACAACAGACAGCTGTTGTGCTTCTCTCGCCAGCTGCTATCCTCGAGGCAGATGTTGTTACTGCCACCTGAGAAGCAACAGCGGCCGTCTTGGCTGCCTTGGCCGCCCGGTCACAGATTGTTGTCGCACTCAAGTAGTTTGTGAGCACGCGCATGGAAGTTGCGGCTGCGCTCTCATCAGAGTAGGCCGCCGAAGTTGCCCTCACGAAATGGGTCAATGTCCCCATCTTTCACGAGTGACGATTGTATAGTGAAATGATATTTGGGGAGCGAGCTAGTGTGCTTGACACGCCGGCTATGGACTCTAGCTAACGCACCTTCTCACGCAAGCCATAGGCGTACAATACTACGACAGTACTCCAAGTTAGTTTGCGCTACATCTCACACAGTTGGTGATAATAAACTGTGTGGGATTGAAAGTGCAACTATCCCTAGGTGGTTTTGGTAATTCATAACAACATATAGCTCATTGAGCTAATGCTATTCCAAGACAAATATTTCAGGAAAGCTCAATGAATGGCATGGCATGGATGATGAAAGTGGATCCCTCAAAATATCAAGGACAAAGGATTGGCTCAAGCTCAAAAGCTCAAGACTCTACATTTAACATTTTAGTGATCCAAGATCACATTGAGTCTATAGGAAAAGCCAATACTATCAAGAAGGGCTGAGGTGTTGCTTAATGAGCCTCTTGCTTCAAGTGCTTAGTGATATGCTCCAAAAACCCTCAACTACTTTCTCACATCCACATATGACCTAAACCCAAAGTCAAACTCGGCCCCACAGATTCTTTCTATCCGGCGCCACCGAGTTCAAATGTCATAGCCACTGCCACAAACCCTAGGCAAATCGGTCTTACCGATAGGGATCTCGGTCTCACCGATATGGGATTGTAATCTCTTTGTTTCCCTTCGTAATGTTTCGGTCTAACCGAAGTGAGCAATCGGTCCCACAGAGCTTGCAATGTAAACTCTCTGTTTCCCCTTCGTAATGTTTCGGTCCAACCGAGATGAGCGAATCGGTCCCACCGAGTTTACCTAACCAACTCTCTGGTTAGCTAATTACCAAAGTCGGTCTCACCGAGTTTGTGTAATTGGTCTCATCGAGATTACGTTATGCCCTAACCCTAACCATATCGGTCTCACCGAGTTGCATGTCGGTCCCACCGAAAATCCTAACGGTCACTAGGTTTACTAAATCGGTCTGACCGAGTTTGTTGATTCGGTCCCACCGAGTTTGGTAAATTGTGTGTAACGGTTAGATTTTGTGTGGAGGCTATATATACCCCTCCACCTCCTCTTCATTCATGGAGAGAGCCATCAAAACAAACCTAGACTTCCAACTTACCATTTCTGAGAGAGAACCACCTACTCATGTGTTGAGGCCAAGATATTCCATTCCTACCATATGAATCTTGATCTCTAGCCCTCCCCAAGTTGCTTTGCACTAAAATCTTCTTTCCACTAGATCCAAATCCTATGAGAGAGAGTTCAGTGTTGGGGAGACTATCATTTGAAGCACAAGAGCAAGGAGTTCATCATCAACGCACCATTTGTTACTTCTTGGAGAGTGGTGTCTCCTAGATTGGCTAGGTGTCACTTGGGAGCCTCCGACAAGATTGTGGAGTTGAACCAAGGAGTTTGTAAGGGCAAGGAGATAGCCTACTTCATGAAGATCTACCGCTAGTGAGGCAAGTCCTTCGTGGGCGCCGGCCATTGTGGGATAGACAAGGTTGCTTATTCGTGTACCCTTCGTGGGTGGAGCCCTCCGTGGACTCACGCAACCGTTACCCTTCGTGGGTTGAAGTCTCCATCAACGTGGATGTACGATAGCACCACCTATCGGAACCACGACAAAAACATTCGTGTCTCCAATTGCATTTGAATCCTCCAAACCCTTCCCTTTACATTCTTGCAAGTTGCATGCTTTAATTTCCGCTGCTCATATACTCTTTGCATGCTTGCTTGAATTGTGTGAAGATTTCTTGACTTGTCCAAAGATCGCTAAAATATGCCAAACTCTAAAATTGGGAAAAGGTTAAGTTTTTAATTGGTCAAGTAGTCTAATCACCCCCCCACTAGACATACTTCAAGGTCCTACAAGTGGTATCAGAGCTTGGGTATCCATTTGCTTTGATTTCCATAGCTTTTGGTGGTCATAGCCTTGGTTTCACAACCTAGGAGAGTATGGCGTCTAGCGAGGGAAATTATCACCATAGAGGTCCTTACTTTGATGGTACTAATTTTGCTAGTTGGAAGCATCAGATGAAAATGCATATTCTCGGACATAACCCCGCCATTTGGTATATTGTGTGTATTGGCTTGCAAGGTGAATTCTTTGATGGGAGAGAGCCGAACCGTGAAGCTAGCGCAGAAGAGTTGAAGATGCTGCAATACAACGCTCAAGCTTGTGATATCCTCTTCAATGGCTTGTGCCCCGAAGAATTCAACAAAATCAGTCGTCTTGAGAATGCAAAGGAAATTTGGGATACTTTGATTGATATGCATGAAGGTACCGACTCTGTCAAGGAATCCAAGTTGGATGTGCTCCAAAGTCAGCTTGACAAGTTCAAAATGAAGGATGGTGAAGGTGTCACTGAAATGTACTCTAGGCTTGCTCTTATCACAAATGAGATTGCCGGCTTAGGAAGTGAAGAGATGACTGACATATTCATCATCAAGAAGATCTTAAGAGCATTGGATGGAAAGTATGATACCGTGTACACATTGATCCTAATGATGCCAAATTACAAAGATCTCAAGCCAACGGAAGTCATTGGAAATATTGTTGCTCATGAGATGTCACTCAAGGATAAGGAGGAACTTCACAACAAGTCAAGTGGTGCTTACAAAGCCTCATGTGAAGCCCCCACATCATCAAGTGAGAAACAAACCTTCAATGAAGAATTGAGCTTAATGGTGAAGAACTTCAACAAATTCTACAAGAGTAGAAGCAAAGAAATAAGCTCTAAGTCAAGGTCCTACAATGACAAAAGATCTTCTGGTCAAGAGCGCAATTGCTACAATTTTGGGAGACCCGGACACTATTCCAATGAGTGTACGGCACCCTACAAAAGAAGAGAAGATTCTCCAAAAAGAAGAAGTACAAGAGAAGAATCACCACCAAGAGAGAGAAGGAGTAGAGATGATCGTTATGAACGAAGACCCTCAGGGAGAAGCAAGGATTCGGAAAGGAAGGACAAGTCATCAAAGAGCTGCACAAAACGAAGACAGCAAGCTCATGTTGGTGAATGGGTATCCATCTCCGATTCCGACAATCACTCCGAGAGAAGCTATCACTCCGACTCCGAATATACTCAAGATGAAGGTGTTGCCGGTCTAGCACTTGTGTCAACCAACTCCCATGACATATTTGATTCACCAAATGAAGGAATTGGAAGATGCTTCATGGCCAAAGGTCCAAAGGTAACACACCCCGAGTATGTTGATTTCAATAGTGATGAAGATGACTTGTTAGGTGATGATGATTTACTTGTTGACAACTCTAGTGATGAATACTATGATGAAACGTCAATTAATCATGCTAATCAAGATAAAACGAATGACAATGATAAGGAGAAGATTGAGCTTCTAACTAAAGAACTAAACACTCTTAAGTTAGCTCATGAAACTATCTTCGAAGATCATCGAGAACTTTTAAGTGCTCATGAGAAGTTACGCTTTGAAAATCTCAATCTTGAGCAAGAGCATGAGTTCTTAAAGGCAATCAATGATGATCTCTGTAAGAAAAGTTCTTCTTACATTGCCAAGCGTTTACTCTTATCTACTTACATGCCTCAAGTCAAGTCTAGTAACAAGTACAAGAAAGATCCTTCCTCTAGTAGTAACAATAATAATGCCAAATCCAATGTTGTTGCTTCTAGTAGTTATCTTGATTCCACTAATGATTCTCTTAGCCAAGTTACACTTGAGCAAGAAGATAGCTTATTGAAGGGAATTATAGAGAAAGGTGTATACAAGAGCCTTGCCGGGAGTAAGCAATTCGAGGAAATTGTATGCAAGCAAGGAAGGCATCGGAAGAATCAAGGCGTTGGTTTTGAACGAAAGTTCAATGCCAATGGAGTTGAGTGGGAAGAAGATAAACACCCCAAGACGAAGTTTGTTCCTAAACAAGAGAAGTATGATCCTACTTCCTTCAAGGGAACACAAGCACAAGATGATCTTCCACCACAAGACCACAAGAACAAAGGCAAGGACAAGCTTCAAGAGGAGATTGATGTATTTGAAGAAGCACCTAAGGCCTTGGTCAAGTGGGTTCCCAAGACTACGTCAAGTTCTACTTCATCAAATACAACTACAACTCCAAGGATTCCCATCAAGATGATGTGGATCCCGAAGAAGAAGAACTAGAGTGTTCTTGAGGGTGACTCTGCCAACATTCTTCACTCATATCATTATGGCAAGGACAAGTGCAATCAACTTCCAAATCTTGCACTAGTTCAAGGAGTCACAAACCCTCATGTTGGTAAGGCAAGGGACAAGGTAACCTAATGCTTTCATGGACATCATCTTGTGTGTGTATCACTCTATGTCTATGGATATTCTTGTTTGTTCCTTGTGGGACTAACCCATGTAGGTATTGAAAGTGCAACTCACTCCAAAGGATTGCTCCAAATGATCTACATCAACATTGAGCATCCACATCTTCAACACCTACCTGAAGTCATCATCGACAAAACCCAAGGTTAGTTCATCCCTCTAAGGGGGGATCTCACATCTAGGGGGAGCTTAACTCTAAGAATTGAGTCAAAGCAACTCTAATGATGTGAACACATCAATGCATTATGTAAAAGTAGTAACCCCACTTGAGCTTAAACGATGAGTATGACCTATGATCAAATGTTCTCATTTGACTCCTAAGTCAATATACTCATGTATAGATGACCTAGTCATTGCCAATTGTTTGATAGATACTAGAATTGGTTGTGCATGCTTTGCCACATATTTCATTTGCCATTTTATTGTGTGAGCATGTTGGTTGCATATTTTACACATTTGAGGACATCCACTTGTTGTTTTGATTGATTGGATTCTTTTTCTTTTTGCCAAGTGGATGGACAAGAATGCCTAAGAACCTTCTCTAGCTATCTATGCTTTTCTCGCCTCAAACTCTATTCATGCTACATCACAAAATTTGATCAAGTCAGATTCAAACCACTCTGTGTGAGGAGCACTCGGAGTCCCCGATTCATCATAGACTTAAACTTCCAAAACTTCTTTGTGATTTTCGGTCTGACGGATTCCTCCATTTCGTTCATACCGAGATCACTAAGTCGATCTAGGTTTTCAATCTCGGTGCAACCGATTTGAACTTTTCGGTCTCACCGAGTTGCTGTAACTGTCAACAGTTATGCATCTCGGTGCCACCGAGTCGTTCCACTCGGTCACACCGATAGGTCGGGCTATATATTCACATGGGCAAAAATTTGGAAAACTTTCTCCGAACCTCTTCTCCCGCGCATAGCTCGCTCTGCCTGCTAGGTCTCCGGATCGTCGACTTCGTCGCGAGCCGCCTCCTGTCCCTGGTCTCCGCCGCCGTCAACGGATTTTGTCTTCGCCGTTGCTGCCGTAGCGAGTTCATCGCCAAACTACGGTATGAACTCGATCACAGTGCTATCCTCGTCTGATTCTCAGCACATTGTGTTCATTATGATTCTTGCCACGATTGAAACACCTCTATCCAGTCAAAACAATCCTTAGAATAGATTTGATTTGAAAAATTAGGGTTAGGTTTCCGCCGAAACCATCTCGGACCCACCGAGTTGAAAAACTCGGTCCCACTGATTCGGCTAAGGCCATTGCACTAGTAACTCTCGGTCTGACCGAGAATTGCTAATCGGTGTGACCGATTTTAGAACTTTGTGAAACCCTAGTAGTCTCGGTGCCACCAAACTGTGACTCGGTCTGACTGAGTTCACTAGTTTAGGTTCCAAAACTGCTTCGGTATCACCGAGTTTGAAAATCGATTGATCTGAAATGCTTTCTGTGGAAAACTAAAACTAAGTTTTTGAATCATTCTTTTGCAAAAATCTCTACATTTTGTGATGCTCATCCACTCTATCTCATCTATAACTATTCACAGGGTCTGCAGTCAGTGTTTTCAGCATGTCAGACCAAAGTGATAGTCAGAACAGGGAAGAAGAGCAGATTCACATGAGTGAGGGCACTAGTCTCTGTAGCACTTCAGATGATGGCAGTAGGAGCACCCCAATCAATCTTCCTAAGGCTGCCACCAGGACCACGAGGAAAAGAACCTCAGAATCTAAGGATGAGGACTATGTGGCAGTAGAAGATGAGGCCACTTCCAACAAGAAGGTGGTCAAGAAAGAATATGGGTCAGCTGCAGCCACTAAGCCAGTTGTGCAGAAGAAGGCACCTGCAAGAAGGATTTCCATTTCCAAACCCAGGAAGGTTGCCACTGGAGAAACCATGAAGTTTACTATTGAGTCAGAAGATGAAGCTGTTGGTCAAGGTAAAAAGAAGAAAAGAGTCAGAACCACCACTGCCAAAGTTCTTGGCAATCCCTCTATGAGGAGAGACTCTGATGAGGAAGAGGAAGAAGAGGTTGCTGCACCAGCACCCAAGGCACAAAAGCTGATGGGTGATGCTATTAAGTCAGGGGCTGCATCATCAAAGCCCAAAGAAGCACCCAAAGCTGCCCCCAAGCCCAAGAATGCACCAAAGAGGAATACCAGGAGTATACCAGCTGCTGAGAAGAACTAGGCCCTAGTGCCTGAAGTTGCTGCTAAGGAAGATGATGAAGGACAAGTCCTGAGGAAGCTGAAGCCCAAGATTCCAGACCACAATGATGCTCATCATGTGGCTGAGAACATGAAGCAAAGAAAGGATGCAGGATTCAAACAGTGGAGGTTGTCTGATCCCTATGCTATCAGGAGAAGGACTGTTGTTGACTAAAGGTTCCACACAAAGTAACAACAGAATTTCTATGAGACAGTGTTGTTGGACAAGAAGCCTATAGTGTGTGATATGAGGTGGGTCGACTGGACCTACATGAAGGAGAATGAAGAACACTATCCTGGAGTGCAAGATAGTTTCATTGCTTGTGGAGTTGCAGACTTTGTTCGGCAGAAGCTCACAAAGTGGAATGATGAGCTCATTATGCAATTCTACTCCACAACACATTTCTATCCATATGGCAGGATAGTTTGGATGTCTGAAGGTACAAGGTACCAATCAACCATTGAGGAATGGGCAAATCTGATCAATGCACCCAAGGAGCAGGAAGATGACTTGGATGTCTATGCCAAGAAGAAGATGGATCACAATACCATGGCACATATGTACAAGGAGATCCCAGATGCTGCAGTTGAGACACATAAGTTTGGGTCAGTTCATTTCCTTCTGTCAGGGCTGCCAATGATCAACTGGATCCTAAGGCATACTTTATTGCCCAAGTCAGGTGACCACAACATGATAAGAGGCCATGCTATAAACTTGCTACACTTGTTTGATGTGCCACAGAAATTCAAGGTCATGAGCCTCATGGTTGAGACTATCAAGAGGACAGCAGCAGACCAAAAGAGAAGTTGTGGATATGACCCACAAATTCAGGAGTTGATTAACTCAAAGATGGGCACAGGCACATACTTGCTGGACAAGGAACATTTTGCTATCTATCCAGAATTTGAGGACAATCAAGTTGTGATGAATGAGAATGAACCATCATCCGTGCAAGCTCAAGAGAAGAAGGAGAAAGCAAAGAAAGAGAAGGCTGGCAAGATGCCAACTCAAGAGGAGGCATCTGAGTACTTTTTGAAGAACAAGCAGGAGCAGCTTGGTTACTTGATAGCATCAACTCTGAGGATTGAGAAGGGGTTGGCCACCCTAACTAAAAACCAGGAGAGCCTGGAAAGAATCATCGAACAAAAATTCTATGATTTAGATGTCAAAGTAACTGAGATTCAGTCAGTTGTGGAGCAGCTACAGGATGACATGCAGGAGAGGAAGGGCAAGACAACCACTGATGCATTTGCCAGAGTGCCTAGAGCTCAGAGATCAGCTGCAGTGCCTGTGACAGACAAGAAAGACACTTTAGCTGCACCAGCTACAGCTCCTACAGCTCTAGTGCAACCAGCTCCAGCACCTACACCTCCAGCTCCATCCACATCTACTGAAGCCTTCGTCCAAGGAGCCATCTCTACACCACCACCTGAAGACCAAGCCTGAGAGTTGATCTAGTACTATGCATTTTCTATGAAATTTTTGGTAACTTGTTGCCAAAGGGGGAGAAAATGTATAGATCATAGGCTTCGAGAGAGAGAGAGAGAGAGTGTTGCTTTTTGTTCTCTCTTGCTTTGGTGGTTAAACTTTTGATTGCATGAGATACTATGCTACTTTCTGTGAGACATTGATGATCATGTGTTTGATCATAAGCTACACTTATGCTTCTTAGATGATATTATCCTACATATCCTTATATGGTCATTCACTTTGCTTGGTGATGAGTGCATGTAGTCAATCTTTATTATTTTGAGCGCTCCACCAAGATGTATGTGACATGGAAGAGTAACCCATGAGCCTAATTCCTTGTGCATTTGCAGTCCAAAGCAAATCTTAAACTATGCACAAATTAGGGGGAGCTCTTGCTTATCACATACTTCTCAAAGCGACGATGTTTTTCAATCTTATTATCACTTGTCGAAGCTTTGATCTATATGTTGTCATCAATTACCAAAAAGGGGGAGATTGAAAGTGCAACTATCCCTAGGTGGTTTTGGTAATTCATAACAACATATAGCTCATTGAGCTAATGCTATTCCAAGACAAATATTTTAGGAAAGCTCAATGAATGGCATGGCATGGATGATGAAAGTGGATCCCTCAAAATATCAAGGACAAAGGATTGGCTCAAGCTCAAAAGCTCAAGACTCTACATTTTACATTTTAGTGATCCAAGATCACATTGAGTCTATAGGAAAAGCCAATACTATCAAGAAGGGATGAGGTGTTGCTTAATGAGCCTCTTGCTTCAAGTGCTTAGTGATATGCTCCAAAAACCCTCAACTACTTTCTCACATCCACATATGACCTAAACCCAAAGTCAAACTCGGCCCCACCGATTCTTTCTATCTGGCGCCACCGAGTTCAAATGTCATAGCCACTGCCACAAACCCTAGGCAAATCGGTCTTACCGATAGGGATCTCGGTCTCACCGAGATGGGATTGTAATCTCTCTGTTTCCCTTCATAACGTTTCGGTCTAACCAAAGTGAGCGATCGGTCCCACCGAGATTGCAATGTAAACTCTTTGTTTCCCCTTCGTAATGTTTCGGTCCAACCGAGATGAGCGAATCGGTCCCACCGAGTTTACCTAACCAACCCTTTGGTTAGGTAATTACCAAAATCGGTCTCACTGAGTTTGTGTATTCGGTCTCACCGAGATTATGTTATGCCCTAACCCTAACCATATCGGTCTCACCGAGTTGCATGTCGGTCCCACCAAAAATCCTAACGGTCACTAGGTTTACTAAATCGATCTGACCGAGTTTGATGATTCGGTCCCATCGAGTTTGGTAAATTGTGTGTAACAGTTAGATTTTGGGTGGACGCTATATATACCCCTCCACATCCTCTTCATTCGTGGAGAGAGCCATCAGAACAAACCTACACTTCCAACTTACCATTCCTGAGAGAGAACCACCTACTCATGTGTTGAGGCCAAGATATTCCATTCCTACCATATGCATCTTAATCTCTAGCCCTCCCCAATTTTATTTCCACTCAAATCTTCTTTCCACCAGATCCAAATCCTATGAGAGAGAGTTGAGTGTTGGGGAAACTATCATTTGAAGCATAAGAGAAAGGAGTTTATCATCAGCGCACCATTTGTTACTTCTTGGAGAGTGGTGTCTCCTAGATTGGCTAGGTGTCACTTGGGAGCCTCCGACAAGATTGTGGAGTTGAACCAAGGAGTTTGTAAGGGCAAGGAGATAGCCTACTTCGTGAAGATCTACCGCTAGTGAGGCAAGTCCTTCGTGGGCGACGGCCATGGTGGGATAGACAAGGTTGCTTCTTCGTGGACTCGCGCAACCATTATCCTTCGTGGGTTGAAGTCTCCATCAACGTGGATGTACGATAGCACCACCTATCGGAACCACGACAAAAACATCCGTGTCTCCAATTGCGTTTGAATCCTCCAAACCCTTCCCTTTACATTCTTGCAAGTTGCATGCTTTAATTTCCTCTGCTCATATACTCTTTGCATGCTTGCTTGAATTGTGTGAAGATTGCTTGACTGGTACAAAGATCGCTAAAATCTGCCAAACTCTAAAGTTGGGAAAAGGTTAAGTTTTTAACTGGTCAAGTAGTCTAATCACCCCCGCTCTAGACATACTTCAAGGTCCTACAGGGATCTACTTCATTTTTCGCCTTCATTTGAATTACATAATGAGGTCATAGTGGCAAAGGAGGGAGTTTGAATTGCTAGAACTTTTATCTACAGTGAACATGCAATTATAGGTGTGTCATCAAAAAAATTGGAATTATTCACGGTTCATTTGGACATTTTTATACATTAACTTGGTTTTCTAGGCATTTCAGGTGCACAATTCAGAATTAAACAACATGCACAGGCTCCGGTGCACAAAAATGGGTTGTAAAATCATATATGTGTCCATGGGTTGATGCTTATGTCTCATGCAAGAAATGGGGATGAATTTCATACACCACAGCACCGTGGCTCTCCAGCTAACGTTGAGGTACTTACTTTTGTAATTCTAGTAAATCCAAAAGTCGTCTGAAATTCATTAACCTTTCCATGCTATCATGGAATGGCATCAACATGTTGGGGTAAAGAATAATGTCCAATTTGGGGAAGGTTGTGGTATAAGCTTCTCACAAACCAGAGCATCTCACAAGAAGCCTCATGGTTCTGGTAGGGAAACGTGTCACATTTGTGGACAAAAAGATATTCATCGCCTCTTCTTGCTTTCAATTTTTTTCTTGTGTCAACATAGAATAACAGGAGTGGCGTCTTATATTTTGGAATTTTTCGGGGTTCGTTTGGACATTTTTATATATTAACTGAGTTTTCTATGTATTTATGTGCATAATTCAAAATTGAACAACATGCACATGCTCCAGTGCATAAAAACGGGTTGAAAAATCAAATGTGTATCCTTGGTTGCAAGCTTAGGACTGATGCAAGAAATGAGAATGAATGTCAAACACCTTGACACTGTCGCTCGGCCGCTAACATTGAGATACATGGTTTTAGAATTCTAGTAAATCGAAAACTCGTCTATAATTCTTGAAACATGACATGATATCATGGAACGACATCAAAATGTAGTGGTAAAAATATTGTCGCATTTGGGGTAGGTTTGGGTATAAGATTCTCGCAAATGAAAGCTTCTCACAACAAGCCTGATGGTTTCAGTAGGGAACGTGCCACCTTTGTCAACAAAATGATATCCATTGCCTCTTCTTGCTTTCAAAATTTTTCTAGTGTCAACATAGATCAACAAGAGTGTTGTGTCAATTTTGGGGATTTTCGAGGTTCACTTGGACACTTTTATACATTAACTGGGTCTTTTATGCATTTATGTGCATTATTCAAATTTCTACATGCACATGCTCCAGCGCATATAAATGGGTTCAAAATTCAAATTTGTGTCCTTGGTTGCATGCTTAAGTCCAATGCAACAAATGGGAATGAATGTGAAACACCTTGCCACCATTGCTCGGCCGCTAACATTGAGATACATGGTTTTTAAATTCTAGTAAATCAAAAGCGTGTCTCAAATTTATGAAACTTGACATGCTATCATGGAACGACATAAACATGCCGGGGTAAAAATATTGTCCCAGTTGGTGCAAGTTATGGTATAAACTTCTCACAATACAGAGCTTCTCAAAACAAGCCTCGTGGTTACGGTAAGGAATGTTTCACCTTTCAGGACAAAACGATATCTGTTGCCTCTTCTTGATTTCAATTTCTTTTCAAGTGTCCATAGAACAACAGGAATGTTGTGTTAAATTTTGGAATTTTTCGGAGTTCGTTTGGACATTTTTATAAATTAACTAAGTTTTAAATGCATTTATGTGCATAATTCAAATTTTAACTACAGGCACATGCTCCAGTGCATATAAATTGGTTGAAAAAACAAATATATGTCCTTGATTGCATGCTTAGGTCCCATGCTAGAAATGGGCATGAATGTCAAACACCTTGCCACCATCGCTCGGCCGCAAACATTGAGATATATGGCTTTTAAATTCTAGTAAATCCAAAACTCATCTGAAATTCATGCAACTTGGCATGCTATTGTGGAACGGCATCAACATGTTGTGGTAAAAAATGTGTCCCATTTGGGGCATGTCTGGGTATAAGCATCTCACATACTAGAACTTCTGACAACAAGCCTCATGGTTCCAGTAGGGAATGTGCCTCCTTGGTGGATGAAACGATATTCATTGCCTCTTCCTGTTTTCAAAATTATCCTAGTGGCAACATAGAGAAACAGAAGTGTCGTGTTAAATTTTGCAATTTCGGGTTCGTTTGGACATTTTTATACATTAACTGAGTTTTCTAGGCATTTTATGTGCATAATTCAAATTTGAACTACATGCACATGCTCCAGTGCAGAAAAATGGGTTGACATATGAATGTGTGTCTTTGGGTGCATGCTTAGGTCCCATGCAAGAAATGGGAATGAATTTCAAACACCAGGGCACTGTTGATTGCCGGCAAAATGTTGAGATACTTTGTTTTTAAATTCTAGTAAATCAAAAACTCGTCTGAATTCCATGAAACTTGGCATGCTATCATGCAATGGCACCCGAAATGTTGTGGTATTTTTCATGTCCATTTCGAGAGAAGGCACACTCGAATAACAGCCAACAGAGGCATTTTGAAACAAATAGCTGCCACTTTAACATCTCAAACGTTTTGTATTATTTAAATCGTGTCCGTTCTGTTAACCATTCACGTGATGCCATGTGTCACTCTTTTAATGGCTAGGAGGTACCATGCGGACAGGTGCTTGACTAAACGGGACGCGTGCGAGCTGTACTCCAATGCGCAGGCTCACCGGGAAGCGTGCGAGTTGTACACCATGTAGGAACACTGGGAAGTGAGCCCTTTGACTTCCATGGTCGCCCGCCTTGCTCGCATTCTCTCCATTAATGGATCCCAAGCCACAGTTTAATACGGGCGGCCTTACTGTTTGCCTCCCATTCCCCTCCGGCAGACCTCCACTAACGCCCTTGCGTAGAAGGATCATCTTCCACTAGTCTTCCAGTTTGGTGAAGTCGACTCCAAGCGCAGGAGGTCGAAAATAAGGAGGAACAGGAACTCATCGACATTGCCCTAAATGAGCTAGACACAGCGGTTGCTGCCCCCGCGCCCGTCCCAGCTCGCATCCCTCGCCCGCGCCAGCGACCATCCCTGTAGCATTGACGGTCTGGTCACCGAGCCTATCGCAGAGCTAGAATCCATTGGCGTCATCGAGGTTTCCGCATACTCGCGCCAGCTCGTGTACATGCTAGTGCCAGTGCTTGTTCTCGTGCGCGGCCTTGCACCCACCACGGCACCGGTTGTCGCGGGAGGAAGTCTGACAGTAAGAATAGGGGGTATGTAGGAAGAGGCAAGATCCTAGCTACGATGAGGTTGTACATGCAAGTTTATGAGTTCAGGCCCCTCTTGGAGGAGGTAATAGCCCTACATCTCGGTGCCGTGAGGCTTTGTCGACTGGATTATGCATGGATGTTACAAGGGATGTGAACCCTTGTGCCTGATGAGGGGCTGGCTTATATAGACTCCACCAGGACCCACACAACCCTCATTACACAGGGTTCAATGTGAGTTAAGATAGGGGTGTTACTGGTAATGCCAGCCATTAATGATCTTTAAGACTACAGAGTGAATGCCTGACCGTTGCCATCCTAGGGTGACTTTAGATCTTCTATACTCCGAGTGGTTCTTCATATGGTCGAGTGACCCTGTTGTGGTCGAGTTTAATTGGGATATCCGAGTGGAATCTTCTGTCAAGTGGATTGCACTTGAAGGTCATTCCAGTTGGTACTCTCTGTTGGTCTTTGAATGTCTTTGATTATAGGGCAGTGTCCTTGGGTAGGGTGTCTAGGTCAGGCCTAAGACCCTACCCTAGGTACATGTCCTCATGATTAGCCCCTGAATGGATTGAGGTCTGAGTGAAGAAGGGTTGAAGTTGATTCCGACTCGATTCAATGCTTCGGAGGCATTTGACAGAAGTCTGGAAACCACACTGGTATTTTAACCCTGCTTCAGTCGCCTCGATCGATTCCCGTAGCTTAAAACCATGGAGTGAATTAATGTGATAAGTCTTCGAGTGAACCATAATGTGAAATCTTTGACAAAATTGACTTCCCTGTGGTTTCCGGATCTCGTGGGATTCAAAATTTTGGAGAATCGTCGGATAGGGACTCTTCGATTTTCGTGCTGCCTTTTTTGCCACGTCTCGAGCCAGCGTCTACGACGGGATGTGATTGGATTGTTCGGGCCCATCGGTGAGCCACTCAGAACCAGCCTCATAAAAGGCGTCGAAGCCGCTGCGACATACTGTGCCTTCCATTCGATCCCGTTTCCCTCTTCTTCTCCGCCTCTCTTCTCCTACCCTCCATGCTTCCGCTCGGCCCTCCCAAGCTCCACCACAATGGTGAAGGAGAAGACCGCGGCCCTGGAGCGCGTGAAGAAAGTGTCGGCGGTGGTGAAGAGCAAGAAGAAGGCAAGGGCTTTGTCGTCGCGGTCCGGTCTGCTGCCTAGTTGGATCCAGGGAGACTGGATCCGCTCCACAGTCATGAAGGAGGACCTAGACAATCTCGCCCACGATTGCTTGATTGCCCACTGGTCCTGGAGGCTACCGGGGGATGAATCCGAGCCTCAGTCGCGCGATGTTGATTGTGTTCTCCTCACCACCCATGTCGAGCGAGGTTTCTATTTGCCCCTGCACCCATTTTTGGAGGATTCTTGAACTTCTTCCGAGCCCAGATTCACCACTTTCCTCCCAACACAATCTTGTACCTTGCCACATTCGTTTCCATGTGCGAAAACTTCTTGGGATGCCAGCCGCACTAGGTATCTTCAAGCACATATTCACTTGTCATTCTCAAACGGTTAATAAGGCTAACCCAGACGACAAAAAGACACACGTGATCTAGATGTGTGGGGGGTTAGGGATCCAAATGAGGGGTAGGAGCTGCTTTCCTCCTGTAACTTTCCCCGAGTCAGTTACTGGGTGGCAGTCGACCTGGTTTTATTGCAAGGATGTTCCGACTCCTGGTCAGTCGACTGGCCTTCCCCCTTTCACTATGGAGAGACTCTGCACCCATCACTCGCTAGTTGTAGATCCGGAGGAGAAGGAGGAACTGCAAATGCTGGTGGCGGCCGTTGTTGAGTTGGTTAAATTTGGAGTGATGGGGATGGATCTGTTGGAGGTGTTCCTCAGTCGACGGAATCAGCCATTGCAATCCCATGATCAACCCATGTGGATGTACTCGGGCTTAGAGGACACCCCTCGAACTCACCCGGAGGAGGTTAACAAGGAGATGGTGGCTCAGTGGCTCCAGAGAATTAGTGGCAACAAGGACAACCCCAGGGGTTCTAGGAGGATTCTGCCATTCAACACCAACAATGATCCATGAGAGGTCAGACTCAAATATCTGAGTGTTTTTCCCATTGTTTTGCAGTTGTTCTTGGATCCGACTCATATCTACAACTTGTGCCTTGCAGGTTTTCAACAACTTGCACTCGATGCCTAACGGAGAGCTGTACCAAGAAGGAATTGACAATGACAATGAGGGCAGCGACAACCAGTACACCGAAGATAGTGAAGATGAGAGCGAGGACTCAAGCAGCAGCAGCGAAGAAGTCGACTCACCGCTCTGCTCAGAGTGTTGTTCCAAACAGTTGCAGGTGTTACAACAATGTTAACCGCTTCATCATGAGGAATTTCGTAAGCTTAACCTTCACATTGTTCCTCAACGATTCCTTTCCACCTTGGTGGCGAAACCTACCCTTATGGATCAGATCATCAAAGATCAGAAGGTAGATCCGAGGATTTCCCATATCGAAAGAAACATCAAGAAAGGAGTTGCAGATTGTTTCTCCATTGATGATCAAGGAGTCGTATACTTCGGAAGCCGTCTACTGGTTCCCAAGGTGCAAAACCTGAGGCGATTGATCCTTAAGGAAGCTCATGAATCCCCTCTCACTATTCATCCCGGTAGTACCAAGATGTATCAGGACCTACACCAGAGATTCTGGTGGACTAGGATGAAGAGAGAAATTTGTCAGTATATTGCTAACTGCGACGTCAGTCATCGAGTTAAAGAAGAGCATTAACGGTCTGCTGGCACCCTTCAACCTTTAGCTATTCCTGAATGGAAATGGGATCAAATTGGTATGGATTTCATCACCGGTTTTTCCATGAGCAAGAGAGGGAATAACGCTATCTTCGTCGTTATTGACCGTCTATCAAAAGTGGCCCATTTCTTGCCTGTTCGCGAGAGTATAACCGCTAGTCAGCTAACAGACTTCTATATCTTCCGAATAGTATCTCTCCATGGTGTTCCATTGGAAATTAACTCGGATCGAGGAAGTCTCTTCACCTCTCGATTTTGGGAAAGTTTCCAAAATGCTATGGGAACCCGTCTTTCCTTTAGCACCGCCTTTCACCAGCAGTCAAGTGGCCAAGTAGAACGCGTCAACCAGATTCTAGAAGACATGCTTCGAGCTTCTGTTATTTCATTCGGAATGGATTGGGAGAAATGCCTTCCATTTGCTGAATTTGCTTATACCAATAGCTATCAATCTAGCTTGGGTAAAGCTCCTTTTGAAGTTCTCTATGGACGAAGATGTCAAATGCCTCTTACTTGGACAGAAACCGGGGAAAGACAATTCTTTGGCCCGGATAAGATTCAGGAAGCAGAAGAGCAAGTTCGCATCGTTCGTGAAAAGTTGAAAACAGCCCAATCTTGTCAAAAGAGCCAATATGATTGTAAACATAAGGCTATGACTTTTGAGGTTGACGAGAAGGCCTACCTTCGGGTTACTCCTCTGTAGGGAACCCATCGCTTCGGTATCAAAGGCAAATTGGCTCCTCGCTACATTGGACCCTTATGCATTCTTGCCAAACAAGGAGAAGTTGCCTACTAATTGGAACTACCTCCGCACCTCTCTAGAGTCCATGATGTCTTCCACGTTTCTCAACTCAGGTGTTGCTTCTCCGATCCTATCCATGGAGTGGACCACGAAACGCTTGATCTCCAAGATAATATCACATATCGAGAATACCCCGTTCGTATCCTCGATCAAGCCGAGTGTACCACTTGACGCCATAACATCAAGTTCCTCAAGGTTCAATGGTCGCATCATTCTGAGAAAGAAGCAACTTGGGAAAGGGAGGATCGTCTTTGACTCGAGCATCCCGCCTTCTTCCCGGAGGATCCTAAGTCTCGGGACGAGACTTTTTCGGAGAGGGGGTGAGTTGTCACACCCTAGCTAGTTCATGCATTAGAGTGCTTGCATAATGTTTATCTTTCATCAGAAACTTGAAATTGGGATGACAGGACCCCCAGCACCCCCTTGAAACCAACTAGGGTTTACTAAAAATATTTTCAATGAACCTCAAATGCCCTTCTAAAATGTCCATCATCTTTGACTTGGTCTTAAACCACTATCAAAAATGGTGCACAAATTTCTAGGTCATTTTAAGGTCACTTGATTAAATCATTAGCTATTTCAATTTGGGCATTTAAATATTGTAAACTATTTGAAGTGCTAAAATAATCCCAAACTAAAATGTTCCATGTTGGATATATTCCAAATAGTGGCCATGTGCAGTTTGGTGATTTTTGGAGATGCCTAAGTATTTTTAGAAATGTAACAAACTTACAGAAATAAAAAAACAGAAAATAAAAGGAAAAGGGCTTCCCTGGCCGCAACCCACCACCCAGCCCACCTGGCGGCCCAGCACTGTGCTGGCCCATGCCTGCCAGCTGCTTCGTCCCCGCCAGGCAGGCAGGGAGGTGACGCCGATGAGCGCGAGCTCGCCACGGCGCCACCTGCTTGCCGCTTCGCCCATGGATGAGCTGGACGACGTCCATGTCGCCCCCTCGACCCCTTGGGCACATCCATTCTCCCCCATCGCCTCTCCCTCGCTCCCCTCCACCATGGCCGACGCAGCCGCTGCCACCTCGCCGTCATAGACATAGCCATTGCCGTCCCTGTGCCGCTTGACCGTGTCCAGCAACTCCGCCATCATCATCTCCATCGAGAAGGGCGAGTCCCAAGCGCTCGCGTGCCCCAAAGCCACCGCATCGACCTCGCCCGACTCCGCCACCGCCGGAAATCCCCTTCGCCTTCACCGTCGTAGCAGTTCGTCCCCGACCGTGCCTCCTAGCTCATCATCTTCGCCATGAGCTTCTGCCCCTTCCCCTCCCTCTTGTTCTTGATGTCGCCCCCTACTTCGACTGCAACAAGCAGCACCACACCCGCCGCCACCTGAGCTCGAAGCCGACGATGCTCCGGCCAACTAACAGCCACGCCACCATGTCCAACGAGTTCACCTCGTCACGTAGGCCACGTAGGAGCTGGCCTTAAGCCTGCAAGAGCATCACAACGAAGAGCTCGAATTCACCCGAACTCTGGCAGCCGCACAGCTCGTTGCCGGTGTCGTTTCCAGTGACTTGGAGCTCAACCACCAACACCAATCGACGCGGCTCACTCCCAGCTACCCGTAGATGGTCTCCGCCGTCCTTTTGGTCGCCGGAGGGCAAATCCCGCAGCCTCCATCGCGTCTGGACGTCGCCGGCGGCTAAACACTGGCGAGTCAGCATGGTTTGACCACATGTTTGACTCCCCTGAGTCACTGATGTGTGGGCCCTGCCATCTGGTCAAACCTGGATTAGTATTAATCTAATCCTAATTAACCTAATTAACTAACTGAGACACTGACTAATGGGTCCCACTCATCAGGTTTGACCTGGGCACCCCTGTTGACCTGCTGATGCAATGCTGACGTAGTAACTCCTTTTTCCGGATTTATTCTTATTCAGGAAATTCTAGAAAATAGTGTGAACTTCAAAAAATCATAGAAATTAAATGCAAAGTGTTATATATGAAAAATGATCAGAAAAACCCAATCTATCCATCTGTATTGGTTTCATGCATGTTTGAACAAGTTAACTTGCTGTTTAGTGCAAAACATGATAAGGCACTATTTAAGATCATATATGGGTTTGTAATTTGAATCTTTAGCTCAAAATGCTTCAAACTCATCTGGTCATAGTTGCATTAGCCCAATACACTCATTTTGCCATGTCTCATGCATGCATAATATTGTTTCACATTGTTTGGTGTTGATTGTATATCGGTGCTCTCTGTGGCAGGTTCTGCCCCGGAAGAGTATCACGAGTATCGAAACAAGGAGCAATACCAGTCTACGGACCCGCAAGGCAAGCAACCAACCATTTGATCATATCGACACAATCCCATGTTCTCGCTTCTGCTCTCGTTTACTGCATTTAAGACAATGCAATTCAAACTGTTGTGTGCTACGGTAGTCAAACCCATTTCCTCTGCATCACCTGTCATTGCCACAGTAACTAGATGAAATCCACTAGCATGTGTAGGAGTTGGTTGAGCCATGTGTATGTGTTTCCTACCTTGCTATGCCAGGTCTAGTTCATCTGGGTGATGGGCTAGAGTGAAATAATCATGTCGGTAAAGAGAGTGATGTGTTGAATATGATTTGGTAAAGGTATCGATGAGAGGCCATGTTGGAGTACATGGTGGGTTGTTTCATTCGAACCATCCTTAAGCACTGAGATCTGTATGTATAATTTAAGAATCATCTACTACCATGCATTGGAAACCTCGGCCGGACTCCTTGCGGATGGAACCTGGATAGGCGATAAATCTGGACTATAGACTTAGGTGTTTAGGTAGGCTGTGGCCGACACCCACATTGGGTTTGCGCTTGAAGGTTGCCTAGTACATGTCGTGTAAATGGCGATAAGTGGTGGAAGTGTGTGTGAAGAAGTACACCCTGCAGGGTTAACATCATCTATTCGAATAGCCGCGTCCGCTGTAAAGGACTACTTGGTTGCCTATACAGTTCATAGACAAGTAAATGGATACTACTAAAAGCCTCAAGATAAGCGTGAGTGCCGAGGATGGCTCTTCTGTAGGATGACTGAGGTGGATCCCTGGTAGTGTATTGAAGTGGGGTGTAGTGGACTCGAGTGCGCAAAACAATTACAAGTTGGTGTCTCGTAAGATAGCTTAGCAAAGAGTCAAAGCTGGCTTGCTGCAATATTTGCTCCTTTTCCAGCCTAGAATTGCAGCTGCCGGCATTCTCCCTCTTCATGTAAACCTTGTAAAAAAAGAGAGAATAGCCATAAGTATTGTGACATAACGTGAAATAACAGCCCATAATGCAAATAAATATTGTCATAAAAGCATGATGCAAAATGGACATATCAGCCGCAAGCACTCACACGGAAGTGCGCCGCCCCATGGATGGGAAGGGCCTCGACATCGAGGGGAGCTTCTTCGAGCCAGGCGGAGTCTTCGGCGATAAAGACGAGCGCGCCACATGGATCTCGCGGCCCAAAGCCAAACCACCACTGGAAACCATGTTGATGGAGAACGAAATTTGCAACCTCATCGGAAATCGCTCAGACGCCTTCCCCAAAGGTGGGCGCCAACTGTCATGGGAGTAAGTCTGACAGTAAGAATAGGGGGTACATAGGAAGAGTCAAGGTCCTAGCTATGGTGAGGTTGTACACACAAGTTTACGAGTTCAGGCCCTTCTTAGAGGAGGTAATAGCCCTACGCCTCGGTGCCCTGAGGCTTTGTCGACTGGATTATGCATGGATGTTACAAGGGGTGCAAACCCTTATGCCTGAGGAGGGGGTGGCTTATATATAGTGCGCCAGGACCCTCGCAGCCCTCAGTTACATAGGGTTCAATGTGAGTTAAGATAGGGGCGTTACTAGTAACGCCAGCCATTAATGATCTTTAAGACTACAGAGTAAACGCCTGACCGTTGCCATCCTAGGGTGACTTTAGATCTTCTGTACTCCGAGTGGTTCTCCATATGGTCGAGTGACCCTGTTGTGGTCCAGTGGAATTGGGATATCCGAGTGGAATCTTCTGTCAAGTGGATTGCACTTCAAGGTGATTGCAGTCGGTACTATCTGTTTGTCGGGGGTTGGGTGCGACATATGCTAAAGGATGGCTTATCATGGTGGGAGCGAGTAGAACGTCGCCGGTGCCTGGAAGCGGGACGAGGCGTAGGCATGTACGCCGGCGAACTTTACCCAGGTTGGGGGCGCTCCGTGGAGATAATACCCCTACTCCTGCTCTGCGGGGTCTCCGCATGATCACTAAGGCACTAGTGATACAAAGTGCTCCTCGAGCTGTGTCTAGGGGTAGGAGAAGGCAAGGCTAGCTCTTCCCTGCCCTAGGTTTCTGGCTATTTCTATTAGAGTTGTAACCCTTTGCATGGGTGGCCTGGGGGGGTTTATATAGGCCTACCCCCAGGGGTACAATGGTAATCTAGCCGGCTGCCGGGCCCGGCTGTCAGTGTCTCTGGCCTCCGGCTTCTCCGCCGACCGCTGGGGCCCTCCGCCTGGTGGGCCCTGCCAACTGGTTGGTGGCTGTTCACTGTAGCAGTATCCCTAGTGATGGGGGCTTCGTCATGTTTAGCGTGGCTACAGTCCCACCGCCTGGTGGGAGGATACTGTAGCCACACCTGGTCTTTTCAGCTTAATGGCTTTGCTCGCCTCGGGGCAAGGGACGGCCGCCTGCTGGAGGCCGGCCCCTCTCTGATCTGCCTGGTCGAACTTCCGCCGTCTTCCTTGGGGTCACTGTCCGATAGGGCCCGCCTCTGGCTCCGTCGTGGGGAACAGGGCTCCGCCTGCTAGGAGCAACGTCATGATAGATACGGCACAGTGCTCCATCATGCGGAGATCTCCGTCTGTACGGAGCACTGTAGCCATGCCCGTCTCGAGCGTGGGAGGCGACGTGCTTTACTATATCCATACTTCGTCTTGTACTCCTGATAGGAGCTCGGCCGCCCCGTAGTCGTGAAGTAGCCGCCTGCCTGTAGCCGCCCTCTCTGGAGGGCGGCCGCCAGGAGCCGGCCACTCGGAGCGTCGTAGTCTTGGGTCACCCGCCCTCTGGCAGCCGGCCGCCGAGCCAGCCGGCCTCAGAGGGCGGAGTTTTGGCTTGGGGCTCAGCTAGGCGGAGCTGGCCCGAAGTCTTGATAAATCTTGGGCCTCGGGTGAGCTTACCCGTGGACCATTACTCCGACAGTAGTCCCCGAAGCCAGTGATGCATCGTGGTCAAGGGGCCGCGAGGTCTCAGCGGCTTCTCCCCTTCCCGTGCTCGGCGAAAACGTTGACCGCCTGGTGGCTAGTCGGCCGCTCGAGCCAGCCTCTCCAGGCGGAGCTAAATGGTCGATTTTGAACTCTAAGGCGGGAACGGTGGCGTGCCTGTTAACCTTCCCCTGAGCAGCCGCCCGCCGCGGACACGCCACGCGGTGCACGCCAGCCTGACAAGCCTGCCATCCCATGCTCTTGATGGGACTTGACCCGGTCCGCGACTACCACGCCTCGGCAACCGGGCGGATTTACCGTGCCGGAGGGGATGGTTGCCATCCCCGCGACCATTCACGACGGGGTGAATGCGCGCGGGAGACGGGGGGGTCATGGGGACATGGGCGCAGTTAATCCCACGACCCCACGTCCCGCCCCCTTGGCTACATAGCCCGGGCGCTATAAGTAGGGAGGGGGGAGAGGTGCGGCAAAGTTCCTGCGCCCCCTCCCACTCTTCTTCTTCTTCTCTTAGCCTCCGCTACTACTGCTGCCGTAGCGTCGCCGCCGTTGCTCGACGCCGACATGTCTTTCCTCTCCGCGCCACCAGCCGGAGCCATGAGCGACTGGGATGGATCGACCGTGATCGAGGATCACATCGCTTTCCTCCGCGACACGCGCCGTATGCCCAGCGCGGCCTTCGTCAAGGCGCGGGTGCCGCCGGAGACGGAGATCTCGCCGGCGCCACAGGAAGGCGAGCGGGTCGTCTTCCGCTTGCACTTCCTGCGGAGCTTTGGCCTCCCCGCGAGCAATTTCTTCCGTGCCTTCCTCAACTTCTACAACCTCTTCACCCCATCACCTCACTCCCAACGGCGTGACCTTGCTCTCCGCCTTCGCCACGGCGTGCGAGGGCTACCTCGGCATCCTCCCCACCAACAAGATGTGGGGAGCGTTCTTCTATGGAAAGCTCGGCACCTCCGCCAAGGAGACGGCGGCCGAGTGCGGGGGCTTCGTCGCCGTGCGCCGGCCGGCGAAACAGAATGTCTTCCCCGTCATCAAGCTGGCGCAGTCGGTGAAGATGTGGCAGCAGTCCTATTTCTACATCGAGAACGTGGACCCTGCTACCAAGAATCCGGCCACGGCGACCAGGCGGAAAGAGACCGCGGCCAGGGCGACCCAATATCAAAGGCAACCGAAGGTGCCAGTTATGCTGTCGGCGTAAGCATCTTTTCCTTACTCCTTGTTTTTTCATTAATCTGTCATAAAAATCTTCTGACTTGTCTTCTTATTTCAGGGCCCCGCTGACCCTTGAGAAGTCGGGTGCCGGCTCGGTCCTCAGGTCGGCAGCGACCTCCTCGACCAGCCGGCGCATCGACCCGGCCGTCGACCTCCGGGAGGCGACAGAGCGGAATGCGCGGGAGGCACACGACGAGGCGGAGGCCGGCCGCCTGGCCAAGGAGCAGGCGGACATGTCTGCCGCGAGGGAGATGGCGCAGGTGGAAGCTCAGGCCGCGGAGAAGGAACGGCTCACGGAGGCCGCCCGCCGCCGAGAGCCACTATTTGTGGCCCCTCTGAGCACTGCGCCGCCTCTGCCTGATTTCGAGGCGACAGTCGGAGGAGCCGGCAGCGACTACCCAATTCAAGAGCGGGGGGCTGACGTAGCCATGACGGACGTCTTCATGCCTCCGCCCCCGCCGCCTCCTCCTCCAGCCAGCGAGCCGCGGGAAGAACAGCCAGTGGCGCTGCCGGTGCCACCGGTCGAGACCGCGGTGGCAACGGTCCTGGTTCCCGCGGTTCGCATTCCCACGCGCCGCTATCTGGAGAAGGCGGCCTCGGCGCCGCGGCGCAAGAGATCGGCGCCTCGAGCTCGTCGGCCCTTGACACCGAGGCGACCAGTGCCGCGCCCATGGGCTGGGTACGCGGGGGCGGAACTGGTGCCCTGAACGAGGCATCCCATGACGTCCAGGCCAAGCTCCGGGTGGAGGCAGTGGCACTCAAGCGCTGCAACGAGGCCTACTTGGAGTCGCGCACCGCCATCCGAGTAAGCCGTCTTTTGGTTTTCTCTCCGAATGTTCTTCTTTGTTTCTTTCGTGGGGGCGCGCAAGCGCACCCACTGGGTGTAGTCCCCAAGTTTCGGGCCGCCATCTGAGCAGGCGGGTCGGAACTTTAAATTGTAGTCGCTGATTGCTGATTTTCGTTTTGTTGTTTCTTCTGCAGGATTATCATAACCTCCAAGGTTCGGCCGCTGGAGGCGCAGACGGCCCATCTCGCCGAAAGCCGGCGTAAGTCTCTTTCTTCTTTCTTCGCAGGGGCGCGCTGGCGCACCCGCGGGCTGTAGTCCCCGAGGTTCGGGCCGACTGCTGAGCAGTCGGGCCGAATCTCCTTAGTTGTTCTTTTTTCCTTGTTGTCTACTTCTTTTCCGCGGGGGCGCGCTAGCGCGCCCGCGGGCTGTAGACCCCGAGATTCGGGCCGACTGCTGAGTAGTCGGGCCGAATCTCCTCGGTTATTTCTTTCCTTTATCTTGTCCGCTTGACTGATGCCTTCTTCTTTTCTTTCTTTCTTCAGAGGCTAATGCCGATCTGCAGCAGCAGCTGGGCGAAGCCAAGACCGCCCTTCATGGCAAAGAGGTGGAGTGCAGCAAGCTGGCAAAGGAGCTGGACCGCCTGGCCGCCCAACTTGCCGAACAGGCGGAAAACCTCAAGGCGGCCCAGCTGAAGGTGGAGACGGCGGAGACCAGCCTCCTTGCCGAGTTTGATCTCGAGCGCTCTGCCTGGGCCGACAAGGAGGCCCAGGTGACGGCCTGCTTCAGTAGCATTGAGGACTTGGTCGATGGTAAGCCCTATTCTCTTAGGTTCTTATCTAGAGTTATCAGCCCTTGCTCATAGCCTTGGTCTTTTTCTTCCTCTGCCCGGACAGACTTCTTCCCGGGCCATTCTGTAGCTGCCACTCAGATGATCGAGGCCCAGCGTGAGGAGCGAAGGGCAGAGGGTGCATAGATCGCCGTTGATGCCCCCGGGACCCTTGGTGAACAGGTCCTCAGCATTCAGGCCCGGCTTCGGCCCGCTCACCGCTTGTTGCGTCGCCTACACCGCATCGGAGCCCAGGCGGTCTCCTCCCTCTGGCCCGGCTTGCCGGCCCCATGCACCCCAAGTCGGACTGCCGACTGGCTGGAGGTGGTGATGGGCCGCCTGGAGGCCTGGAAGGGCTCAGCAGCCCGGGCAGGAGCGTGCCGAGCCTTGGAATTCGTCAAGGCGTGGTACCCTGGGCTAGATCTAGCCCAGTTAGCCACGTTCCGACTGGAGGCGCAGGAGGAGCTGGTGGCGGTGGAAGCTGAGCTTGTCAGCAGGGCAGCGGCGATCGCCGACTTCACCGACACCAGTGTCTTCGTCTCGGAGGTGGTCGAGGAAGGCGGTGAAGCTCCGCATGAATGGCTAGGGCTAAACCCAGAAGACAGCGAAGACTCCGCTGAAGTCATCGCCTCCAGTGACAAGGGGGAGGACGGGGAGGAGGAAGAGGAGGAGGAGGAAGACGAGAGCGACCTCGACATGCCGGAGGTCGGGGCGGACGGTCAGTCCCAACCTGACCGGGCCTCAAACAACAAGCGACGCACCAAGGTGCCGCCCGCTACTGGAGGCATTCAAGTGGGGGCGGACCTACCGCCCGTTCCTCCGACGGATGCTACCGACTCCATCCTCCAGCACTCCAACGCTCTACCTGCTGCCAGCGATCCCTTTGCTCAGACGGAGCCGCTTGCCGTGCCAGGTGGCGTGGCCGACTCCAACGTTCAGTCGGAGCCCATGGCCACACCATCCGGCACCGGCCAGCCGGAGCCTTCTGCCGCGCCAACTAGCACCGCCCAGCCGGAGTCCTCTGTTGCGCCTTAGGATTTTTTTTGTTTTCTGCTTGCTACTTTGAACACTTTGGTTAAATTCGCACAATTCCACCCGCGGGGTATATATCAAACTCTGTTTGAATGCTGGCTAGAGGCCTTTATCCATGTAAAAATATTTTATCATCGCTTATGCTTACTATGCTGACCTCCACTCTTCTTTTTCTCCTTGGTTTTTTCCTTTGCTGCCAACCCTTTGGCTTTGCTTTCACCGGCCAGGTGGCCGCTCTGCGGACCGTGGCTGGTTTGAGCGTTCTAGCCGTTTGTGAAGGGGGCTAGGTTTTAACCATTCAGAGGTTTGGGTAGTAAGGTGGAGGCCGGCCGTCTGGCCGCCAAGCAGCCAGACGGCTAGGTGCGATGCCGCGTGCTACTATATGCGCTTCCCTCTTTAGTCGTTTTTTCATGTGGGGCACCTCTTTGCGACCTTTGCCCGCCATGCAGTCGCTATGCGAGCTGTGGCTTCTGACAAAGGAAGCTTTTGGTGCCGGCACACTGCTTGTTCGACTGCATGGGCGGCATATTGTAGAAGGCGGTGAGGCTCCGGGCCGACTGGTCGAACCCGGTGCCAGGCGAAAGAAAAAGACTATACATTCTCATAGGAATGATACTTATCATATAGATAAAAGAGGGCAGTCCCCGAGCTCTTCTCGGGGGAACCGGAGTCTTTTTACATAGTACAAAAGGTAGCGTGATACATATTGCTTTCAATTGTAAAACCTTCGGAGGAGGTTTGTTTTCCATGGCCTCTCTGTTTCTTTGCCTGAATCATCTCTCTTACGCGCCCTGGGCTTCTGGGCATCAATCAGGTAGTAGGCATCGCTGCCCAACACCTTACTGATGATAAAAGGGCCTTCCCATGGTGCCGAGAGCTTGTGCTGTCCAGCTGTTCGCTGGATCAGCCGGAGCACAAGGTCTCCCTCCAGGAAGGACCTTGCCTTCACCTTGCGGTTGTAGTATCGGCGCAGGCTCTGCTGGTAGATGGCCGACCTGCTGAGTGCTAACAGCCGGCCCTCTTCCAGCAAGTTGACGCCGTCTTCTCGTGCCTCCTTGGCGTCCGCCTCGGTGTACATGGTGACCCTTGGGGAGTTGAATTCGATATCCATCGGGATGACGGCTTCGGCACCGTAGACGAGGAAGAAAGGCGTGAAGACTGTTAATTTATTTGGAGTTGTGCGCAAGCTCCAGAGGACGGCCGGCAGCTCGATGAGCCAGCAGCCGGCCGAGCGCTCCAGAGGCTCGACCAGTCGGGGCTTGAGGCCGGACAAAATGAGGCCATTTGCGCATTGCACCTGGCCGTTTGACTGGGGGTGGGCAACGGATGCTAAGTCCAGGG
Organism: Triticum aestivum; assembly: GCF_018294505.1. NCBI lineage: Eukaryota > Viridiplantae > Streptophyta > Magnoliopsida > Poales > Poaceae > Triticum > Triticum aestivum. The sequence goes on along the minus strand of NC_057801.1, from coordinate 325,319,480 downwards.
GGATGCCCTGTGTTGCACAGAAACGGGCCAAGGCTCCCTTGGCGAAGTGGGTGCCGTTGTCGGTGATGATACTGTGCGGGACGCCATACCGCATGGTGATGTCGACGATAAAGGTCACGGCAGTCGGCCCATTCAGCTTCTTGATTGGTTTTTCCTCTATCCACTTGGTAAACCTGTCCACCGCAACCAGCAAGTGAGTCAAGCCACCGCGGGCTGTCTTGAATGGTCCCACCATATCCAATCCCCACATGGCGAAGGGCCAGGCTATGGGAATGGTCTTGAGTGTAGAAGCCGACAGGTGTGGCTTGGAGCGGAACCTCTGGCACCCTTGACACTTCTGAACCAGCTCCTTGGCCTCTTCCAGGGCAGTGGGCCAGAAGAACCCATGGCAGAAAGCTTTGGCCACCAGGGCTCTTGAAGCCGCGTGGTGGCCACATTCGCCCTGATGGATATCCTTGACTATTGCTTGGCCTTGGTCCGACTCCACACACCGTTGATAAACCCCTGTTACACTTCGTCGCACCAGCTCTCTGTTGACTATGGTGTAAGCTGCAGCTCGCCTCTGCACCTGTCGGGCTAAGAATTCATCGGTTGGCAGCTCTTTATTCACCAAGAACTTGAGGATTGGCTGGGCCCATGAGGGCGTCGCAATTTCTTTGACTGCGACTACTGCAACTTGAATGAGGGCGGCTAGGAGGGGAGGCGGCGGGTTGGCAGCTGCTTCCCCCTGCTGTGTTGGAGAAGTCCCCGGGCCGACTGCTGAAGTCCCCGGGCCGGGTTTTGAAGTCCCCGGGCCGGGCGCGGCTGTAGCAGTCCCCGGACCGCCTGTCGAGGTCCCTGTGCCGGCCTCTGGGGCCCTCAAGTCAGATTCGACTACTTCGGGAAGGGCCGGCACAAAGATGGAGTCTGAATCAGGGGACGGCTTGATAGATGGCTTCAGAAGGCGGCGTAGGGCGACGCCGGCTGGTATTGCTTGTCGGTTGGAGCCAATCCGTGCCAGAGCATCTGCTTGCTCGTTGTCATTCCTTGGCACATGAAGGAACTCGCACCCATCAAAGTATCCGCTGAGTTGCTGCACGAGGAAGCGGTAGCTTGCCATGTTTGCATCCTTGGCGTCCCAGTCACCTGATGACTGCTGGACCACCAAGTCGGAGTCACCATAGCACAGGATCCGGCGGATGCCGAGTTCCTTGGCAAGCCAGAGCCCATGTATGAGTGCCTCATATTCTGCTACGTTGTTGGAGGCGGCGAAGTGGACTTGCAACATGTATTTGAGCTTGTCGCCTTTGGGAGAGGTGAGGATGACGCCGGCTCCTAGGCCGGTGCGCATTTTCGAGCCATCAAAATGCATCCGCCAATGAGTGGAGTCTGGAGAAGGCGGCAAATGTTGGGTCTCAGCCCAATCAACAAGGAAGTCAGCTAACACTTGTGATTTGATGGCGGTGCGAGGCTGGTAGTAGATGGCGTAAGGGGCCAGATCAATGGCCCACTTGGCCACTCGACCAGAGGCATCTCGGCTCCAAATGATCTCAGCGAGTGGAGCTGTGGAAACAACAGTTATTGGGTGCTCTTGGAAGTGGGGCTTCAGCTTCTTGGCGGCGAAGTCCATGCCGTAACACATCTTCTGGTAGTGGGGGTAGTTTTGCTTGGAGGCAGACAATACTTCGCTCAAGTAATATACTGGTCTCTGGACCGGCAATGCTTTGTCCTTCTCCTTGCGCTCTACCACCATGACTATGCTGACAACCCGACTGGTGGCTCCAATGTAGAGGAGCATGGGCTCCTTCTCAGTCGGAGCCGCGAGGATAGGCGGGGTTGCCAACATTCTCTTGAGTTGGAGGAATGCTTCGTCCGCCTTGTCGTTCCACTCGAAAAAATTGGTCTTCTTCATGAGTTGGTACAGGGGAAGGGCCTTCTCACCTAGCCGACTGATGAAACGGCTGACTGATGCCAAGCAACCGGTGAATTTCTGCACGTCCAGCAGTCGGGTGGGCACTTTCATCATCTCAATTGCTTTCATCTTCATGGGATTGCACTCTATGCCGCGCTCTGAGACCAGGAAACTGAGGAGCTGGCCGGCTGGTACTCCAAAGACACATTTCTCCGGGTTGAGCTTGATCTGGAATCGGCGTAGGTTCTCAAAGGTCTCCTTGAGGTCCTCCAGCAGCGTGCCATGCTTCTCCGTCTTCACCACCACATCATCCACATATACGTGGGCATTTCTGCCAAGTTGCTTGAGGAGGCACTTCTGCATGCAACGCTGGAACATGGCGCCGGCGTTTCTCAAGCCGAACGTCATGGTAAGGTAGCAGAAGGCTCCAAATGGCGTGATGAAGGCGGTCTTCAGTCTGTCGGCCGGGTTCAGTTTTGTCTGGTGATACCCAGAGTATGCGTCCAAGAAACTCAACAGCTCGCATCCGGCTGTGGAGTCTATAACTTGATCAATCCTTGGCAGAGCAAAGGGATCTTTTGGGCAGGCTTTGTTGAGGCTGGTGTAGTCAATGCACATGCGCCACTTCTTGTTCTTTTTCAACACTAGGACTGGGTTGGCCAGCCACTCTGTAAAGAATACTTCCATAATGAATCCGGCTGCTAGGAGCCGGGCTATCTCTTCTCCGACAACTCTTCTCTTCTCTTCTGACAAGCGGTGCAAGGGCTGCCTGACCGGCTTGACGTCAGGTCGGACATGTAGCTTGTGCTCGGCGAAATCCGTCGGAACACCCGGCATGTCTTTGGGAGACCATGCAAAGATATCCCGATTCTCACGGAGGAAATTGATGAGCTCACTTTCCTATTTGCTGTCAAGGCCTGTGCCTACAACAGCGTGCCTCTCTGGGTGCTCCGGGTCCAAGGGTATTTTCTTTGTTTCCTTGGCCGGCTTGAACGAGCCCTCAGCCTCCGACTCCTGGGGGATGAGTGACATTTCCGGCTTCTTGCCTGCCAACTCCACCACCCGTTCAAGGAGCCGCTTCTCTGCAACGATCACGAGGAACTCGGCCAGCCTACTGCTGCTGCAGCGCAGGCGATCGATCTCTTGTAGTCTCCGACTACTGTCAGGATTCCCTTGGTACTTGGCATCTTCATCTTGAGGTAGGCGTAGTGGGGGACCGCCATGAACTTGCCAAGAGCAGGCCGGCCAAGAAGGGCATGGTAGGGGCTCTCAAGGTCCACCACTTCAAACCAAACTGAGTCCCGACGGAAGTGATTCTTGTCTCCGAAGAGGAAATCAATCTGGGTCTTGCCGATTGGTGAGCAGGAAAGGCCAGGGACTATGCCATGGAAAACAGTCCGATTGGGGGTGAGCTGCTTCGGCTTGATTCCCAACTTCTCCATTGTGTCACGGTACAGGATATTGATGTTGCTGCCGCCATCTATCAGGATTCTGGAGAAACGGGCGGCCCGCCTCTCCATTGCAAGGGTTGCCTCCAAGACCAGGGCATACGAACCAGGGGAAGGCATCACTTCCGGGTGGTCGGCCCTGCTCCAACTGATAGGCTTCTCGGACCAATGCATGAACTCTGGAGTACCGGAGGCCACCGCTTGCACTTCTTCTTGTTGTTGTTGTCGTCTGTTGCGCCTGTCATCGGCCACGTTGGTAAACACAACATAGGCTCCGTGCTCCTCCGGGTACTCGTCTTGTATGGCACAGACTGGTCGGGCTGCCGGCTGCTGGGCTGAGGAGGCGGCGTGCCGGCAGGCGGAGGAGGCAGGAGTCCATCTCCCTTGGCAATTCTGGTGAGCCAGTGACACTTGCGAGTGGTGCGGTTGGAGGGCTTCGCGCCACTATGGAACTTGCATGGTGCATCCAAGGTTTGCTCGTAAGAGAAAGCAGGCAACCAATTGGTCTTGCCACCCTTCTGCCGCTTGGGGGCCGGCTGCCCTTTGGGCTGCTGATCTTCGACCGTCGCCACCTACCGGCTGGTGGAAGCCGGCTGGGTGGCCTTCCGCTTGTGATCTCCTGGTTGATGTCGCCGACTAGTGTCACCGGCCGGAGTCTGAGGTGCCTGAGGGGCCACCTTGCCGGACGCATCAACAAGGATTTCCGCCTTCATGGAGGAGTCGGCCGTGGCATGCTTGTCGACGATGACCAGCAGCTCATCGAGGGTCTCGGGCTCGTCGCAGAGGAGTCGGTGCTTGAGGAGGGTGCCCTCTCGGCACTCGGCGGTGAATTACACGATCGCCTGCACCTTGTGCACGCCTTCGCAGGAATGGCGCAGCTCGATCCAGCGCGTGAGGTAGTCGCGAGTCGACTCCGTGGGCCCTTGGACGAACAAGGAGAGCTGTCGGGGCTTGGGAGCCCGCTTGTAGGTGCTGGTGAAGTTGCGGATGAAGACCTCGGTGAAATCAACCCAGCTGTTGATGCTGCGGGGCTTCAGGCTATTGAGCCACGTCCGGGCAGTGCCCTGAAGCATGAGCGGGCCGTACTTCACGGCAACGCGCTTCTTGCTGTTCGCTATACTGACGGCCCTGGAGTAGTCGACCAGCCAGTCCTCCGGCTTCACGGAGCCGGTGTACTTGGGTGTGTCTCGCGGGAGGGTGAAACCTTTAGGGAAGGGCTCATCTCGGATTCAGGGGCCAAAATAGGGCGGGCCCAGCGCATCTTCTTCTTCGAGCGTCAGGGATCGGTTGAGACGATCGATTCGATGGAGAGCATCATTCTCTCCGACTCCCTCCCGACGGCCAAGGCGGTCGCCGAGTGTCGGATGTGTGACAGGAGGCGGAGTGGGGTATCTTGCTCCACGAGGCGGGGGAGGCGGCAGGTCGCGTCGCCGCTCTACTGCGAGAGGGCGGCCGTCCTCGTCCCGCTCGATGGAGAGGTGCGTCCGACTGCGGCTGGCAGTCGGCTCGTTGCCCTTTCCTCCGCGGGCGCCACCAGTCGGCGTCCGGGAGGTCGCCCCATGATCTCGGCGTGGGGGCGGCTCATTGTTTCGTCCGGGTGGGACTTCAGCGCGGCAGGCGGCCTCGTGCTGTTAGGCTGCCGCGTCTAGGAGCTACTGGACTCGCTCCGTCATGAGGCGGCGCTCGTCGCCGTCGCATTTGTCCAACTCATCCATTACCGCCTGGGCGGCCCGGATGTTTTCCGCAGGCATGGCGTAGACGGGGCACTCTACCCCGAACATGCTGGCAACGGTCGCGCCACGCTGCCGAACTGTGCCGAGGCGGCTAGGCCCCTCAGGAGCTGGCGTGCCGCCTATGTCCCGGTCCATCTCGCGCCGATAGGTGTCCGAAAGCAGGCGCGTGTTGGCCAGGCGGCCAGCATTTTCGAGAAGCTGGAGGCGGCATGCCTCCAGCGCCTCAGCGTCCGCGCCCTCGGGAATGGGCACCGTGAGGTCGCGCAGAGCAGCATCGAGGGGATCTTGAGTACGCTCGTCCGAGTGCCCCTCGCTGTTGAGGACGAGCACCTCCGTGACGGTGCTCCCGCCGCTGTACTCGCGAGGAGGCGGCTCGTCGTAGGCCACCACGTTGGTGGGGAACGCGTCGAGCGACACCGTGTCGGAGTCGACGATCATCGGATCGGTCGAGCAGACAGACTCCTGGTCTGCAGCAGGCTCGCTGGCGACATGGAGCTGGTCAAGGAGGCTAACAAGGCGGCTCTCAGGACAGCTTGTGCCCGCGTCAGAGGCCGGCTCATCGGAGAGGTCGATCTCGCCGACGAGGTCAGCGAGGCAGCTTGCCGTGCAGGCGATCTCCGCGCCGTGCAGCGCGTTGGGGCTGACGCCGTCGGGCGTGCTGGGTTGGCTTTGCTTGCCAGGAAGGAACAGAGTTCCCGTCCAGAGCAGATCTCCGGGAGACGGTGCACCTCGCCCCATGGTTGGCGCCAAATGTCGGGGGTTGGGTGCGACATATGCCAAAGGATGGCTTATCATGGTGGGAGCGAGTAGAACGTCGCCGGTGCCTGGAAGCGGGATGAGGCGTAGACACGTACGCCGGCAAACTTTACCCAGGTTGGGGGCTCTCCATGGAGATAATACCCCTACTCCTGCTCTGCGGGGTCTCCGCATGATCACTAAGGCACTAGTGATACAAAGTGCTCCTCGTGCTGTGTCTAGGGGTAGGAGAAGGCAAGGCTAGCTCTTCCCTGCCCTAGGTTTCTGGCTATTTCTATTAGAGTAGGAACCCTTTGCATGGGTGGCCTGGGGGTTTATATAGGCCTACCCCCCAGGGGTACAATCGTAATCTGGCCGGCTGTCGGGCCCGGCCGTCAGTGTCTCCGGCCTCCGGCTTCTCCGCCGACCGCTGGGGCCCTCCGCCTCGTGGGCCCTGCCGACTGGTTGGTGGTTGTTCACTATAGCTGTATCCCTAGTGATGGGGTCTTGGTCATCTTTAGCGTGGCTACAGTCCCACCGCCTGGTGGGAGGATACTATAGCCATGCCTGGTCTTGTCAGCTTAATGGCTTTGCTCACCTCGTGGCAAGGGACGGCCGCCTGCTAGAGGCCGGCCCCTCTCTGATCTGCCTGGTCGAACTTCCGCCGTCTTCCTTGGGGTCACTATCTGATAGGGCCCGCGTCTGGCGGGCCGTACCGACAGGCCGTCGTGGGGAACAGGGCTCCGCCTGCTAGGAGCAACGTCAAGATAGATAAGGCACAGTGCTCCGTCGTGCGGAGATCTCCGTCTGTATGGAGCACTGTAGCCACGCCCGTCTCGAGCATGGGAGGTGACGTCCTTTACTGTAGCCATACTTCTTCTTGTACTCCTGATAAGAGCTCGGCCGCCCCGTAGTGCTTTACTGTAGCCATACTTCGTCTCGAGCGTGGGAGGCGACATGCTTTACTGTAGCCGCCTGCCTGTAGCCGCCCTCTCTGGAGGGCGGCCACCAGGAGCCGGCCACTCGGAGCGTCGTAGTCTTGGGTCACCCGCCCTCTGGCGGCCGGCCGCCGAGCCAGCCGGCCTCAGAGGGCGGAGTTTTGGCTTGGGGCTCAGCTAGGCAGGGCTGGCCCGAAGTCTTGATAAATCTTGGGCCTCGGGTGAGCCTACCCGTGGCCCATTACTCCGACATTGTTGGTCTTTGAGTTTCTTTGATTATAGGGCAGTGTCCTTGGGTAGGGTGTCTAGGTCATGCCTAAGACCCTACCCTAGGTACATGTCCTTGTCACCGGTCCCCGTGCGTTTGCATGCACCCTCCACGCCCGCACTTGTGCGTGCGCCACCCTCAATGGCATGGGACGCCGCCGTCGATTGCAACCTCGCAGCGCCGTGAGTTGTCATCCTCCCGCGCCCCGCCTGTCAATCGCGTGCCGACATGATGTTTTATTTCCAAGTGAAGAACATTCGGTGCTACCTCGAAGACTTCAACAACGGTGACCCAGAGGATGACAACGACAATGCTGGCGCGGCACGCCGCTTCCGCCGCCGCCGGAATTAGTTTTTTAGGTTTAATACTATATCTCGATGATATGGATATAAATTCGTAGAAAGATATGTTCGAACAAATTTGTGTTTTTCTCTCTAAATGTACACACCTATCAAACGATTTTATTTTTAAAAATATCAATGGTTTTTAATTATAAAACACTCATCGCAAACATTTTAGATAGAACACACGTATGCAAACCGACAGCTTCCCCAGGAAACCAAGGGAAAATGTGCCGAGCTGGATTTGTGAAGCTCTTCATCGCAAATGTTTTAGTTAGAACACCCATATGCAAAGTGATAGCTATGGTCTTCCCTAGTAAGCCAAGGGAAAATTCGCCGCATAGGATTTGTGCATCTCTTCAATGCAAACGGTTCAGATTGAATATGGTATACAAAGCAAGACTTTGGCGCTAAGCCAAGAGAAAATCTGGCATGCAGGATCTGTACATCCCTTCAACACAAACGGTTTTTTCAGATGACCCATTGGCAACCATGTATAGACAATTTGGTAAGATTTGCATCCGTTATATTGGGTATATTGCCATTTGTCAAACTGGAAATATTAAAATTTATTGATCTATTAACATTGCCCTTTGTCAACCTTGTAACACTGTCATTTGTCAAAATATGCAGCTAAAAATCACTAGCACTATCTAATTTTTGCAACTAAAATTCAGTAATTAAGAATATATTTCATTCATAGATTAAGGAGTCGTTCTTTATACAAACAGTTCAAACCGACAGCTGAACTGACCAAACTTTTCCCCCAATTGTTGCCAACCACATACTGAAATAGCTAGTATAACTATATATACTGGCTAATTTTAAATACGTTGTACAATTCCACCACATCTATGGTCGGATGAACTGAACAAAATAGCCCCTAAATACTAGTTTTACTACGAGGGGGCTTTGTACTACTTCTAGCAACCTCTTCTCTACTGAGCGCACATAGTAAGAGGCAGAGGAGGAGGAGCCTACCGACGAGTTGGACAACTGTAATACAGTGCCTGCCGCTGTTGCATCTTTAGCGACGCTCACCTCGAATGCCCTCTGCGGAGGGACTCCTCGTAGATGTGGAGGGACTCCTCGTAGATGTCTTGATTGCTTGCCTCTACGGCAGCCTATGTTGCAGCCACAGCGGCGGTAAGACTCTTTGTGTGCTCGACGAGGCGCTCCTCCTCCTCCCACAGGAACTCGATGTAGCACGCAAGGTTGCTAACGCACGTGCAGGCCTCCACCTCCGCATCCCGCCTTCGGGCGGCTGTGGCGGAGCAGGTGATAACCCCGGTGGTTGACGGTGGGTTGGCGGCCACGGCAGCCGATGATGGGTGGCGGCCACGACCACCACCTCCCGCCATTGGGTTGCGGTAGTAGAGCAGGTGATGGCCATGGTGGCCCGCAGTGGGGTGGCAGGCATGACGGCTACCTCCCACATTCAGGCCATGGCGGCAGAGCGAGCAATTGCCCTAGCTTTCGACAGTGGTGTGGCATCGACGGCGGGAAACGGTGGGGTGGCGGCAATGGCGGCCAACAATAGCTGCTACGGGTAGTGGTGGCAGAGCGTGTGTTGGATATTCCACGCACACCTAACAGGGACTTCACGCGCACTACACTACTCTGGGGATTGCACCGCCACCGCGGTGTAGCCTCCCAGCTGGAGCTGTCCTCTAATGATGGCGGAGTGGTTGAGCGATGAAGGTAGACTGGTGCCCTTGGCAATTGTGGGAGAAGTAGACGAGATAAGCTACAGGGAGGGGAAAATGTGATGCAGGACTCGCCGGCCGTGAGGGTTTATATAGCAGGCCGGTAAGCATTAGGAGGACGAAAGGACATGTACACATACGGTTAATAAAAACAAACGTTTGCGATTTAATACCTACTATCCCCATCCTGGTTTATAAGTCATCTTTGTATTTTTGTGCCAAATTTTGACTAGAGATTTAACTAATAAAATACGAATGCATGTCGCCAAAGATTATATCGTCAGATTCGCATTTGAACATGGTTTCCAATTATATAACTTTTATAACATGCATTAACATTTTGATAGTTAAATTTAAGGTCAAAATATGGCACAGGATATAAAGGGGGCGAATAGACCAAGACGGAGGTACTAGCACATGGCCGCTCTCTACGCAGTGTCGCAACTGTCGGTCGGCCTATAGACGACCATTCCCTGCATGTTCGGAGCAAATCACATGGCTTATTAGCAACAATCGTCTATGTTATTATTGGTCTTCGCACACATTTCTTATTATGGACCTGTTTGCCGTGTATCACACACATCTTGTTCAATTAAATTGTTTCTGTTGTCTTGGATTATCACAAACAGTTCATCCGAGTGAACTGTATGCCCTCCATCACACACACCTAGATCTGGCTGACCGTTTCTATTGTGTTTCCTAATCACACACGGTTCATCCTAGTGAACTGTATGCCGTATATTGCACGCACCCTCATCTGGATGCCTGTTTCTGTTGTTCTGCCTCATCGCAAATAGTTCTGCTAACCGTTTGCCACGCATCTCACATGCAACTCTAATCCGAATCACGTTTGATGTCACCGTCATCGCAAACGTTTTGTATCTTTTTTGATAGTTTTATTACATCATCGTTTGTGATTAATGCATCACACACTGTTTCGTTGAAGTGTCTCTAATTGGATTGTCGTGTTTGGACCAACCTCCAGTAGTGCATGGCTTATACCCCTGATACAATCCATAGATTTATCAAGCGAACAACGCAACAAAAACAGAATTTGTCAAAAACAGAATAGTCTGTAGCAATTCGAACAATGACCATACTTCTAGAACTCCAAATAATCTAAAAATTAGGATGACATGGGCAATTTTTATGTCAATCATGTGTATAAAATTCAGAATTTTTCGACACTCCACTGATTTTTAACAATTCTCCTACTGAGCATAAAAGTTTGTATTTTTGCACAGAACCAAAGCAACTATCATCCAAATCATACCAAAGGCTTTACTTGGCACAAACACTAACTAAAACAAAAAAACACAACCATAATAGTAGCATAATTGTGTGCACACAAAAAAACAGAAAAAGAAACTATAGGGGATTTCTCCCAACAAGCTCTTTCTTTATAGCCATTAAGATAGGCGTCAGATTTTATCGAAGCTCACATGAAAGATAATAAGTGAAACATGAAGAGAGCTTCATAAAACATGTGATGAACACATTTAAGTCAAAAATACTTCCTATACATAGGCATTTTTATAGGAAATCAAATTATCAAGGAACCATTAATAATTTCAACATGAAGAGCGGTAGTGTAGTGTCGGGCGGAAGCTGATCCACCAACACCTATGGGGACCGGGCCCCTTTCGGTTCGGTGGGAGGCGGAGAGCGCACAAAGAGCGGATCGAGGCAGTACACGCGAGCAGTTTTTTACCCAGCTTCGGGCCGCACGGATGCGTAAAACCCTACTGTTGCTTGTTTGTGTGTATTGAATTCTTGCTCAGGAGTGATGGACGCTGCCAGACCGAGCGTGAGAGTGTTCCTGATGTTTCGAATGAGTCGAACCTCTTCTACGTTGTGCTTGGGCCTCCTTTTATACTTTCAAGGGGTCACCGACAGGTGGCAACGTAGACTAGAAGGGTAAAAATGGAAAAGGATGCGGTAGGTGCAGCTACCGCTACTGTGGACACAGTGCACCCTACCTAACTCTGACGGCAGGGGACAAGGTCATTGAATGCCCGTCTGTGTCGCCTAAACAGTACCGAAATGGACCGCTAGGGACGCCACCGTTTGCCACGATGGTTATCTTGTCAGCGCTTGCTTGCCACCGCGCACCCCTAGCTGCGCGGCCTCCTGCCACGTGCGCTTGGGACATTCCTAGAGCGACACGTTAGCAGGTGTGCTGGAGCGCGGGCACGAAGTGGGGGTTTTCCCGCGGCAAGCTCCTTGCCGCGGTCGTCGTCTTGTCGTGTTCGGGAGCTTGTCGCTCACCGGGCCTTGCCGGGATGCGCGGCGCGTCGCGGCAAGCTTTCTTGGTATGCCTTGAGTGGCCTTCCCGGCAAGCTCCTCTTGCCGGGGTCTTGTCTCTTCCCGGCAAGATCCTCTTGCCGGGGCCTTGGTTGGCCTTCCCGGCAAGCTCCTCTTGCCGGGGCCTTGGTTGGCCTTCCCGGCAAGCTCCTCTTGCCGGGGCCTTGGTTGGCCTTCCCGGCAAGCTCCTCTTGCCGAGGCCTTGGTTTGAGTACTTTGTTCTTGAGAGTCTTGGCGGTCACCCGGCAAGTCTTGCCGCCGGATGCTGCGACCGCCCGTGCACAAGTTCGGGGTACTAGGGTACCCCTACTCTAGTACACCGACAGGAGCCCCCGGGCCTGGGCCAGACACGGTGCCGAGCGCTGTTGGGCCAGGCCCAAAACAGTGCACGGGCACGCGCGGCCTAGGTCACGCCGCATACCTCCCCTCTCCCACCGCGCACGACTAGAACGGCACGCGTCAAACGCGGCGTCGTGGGTGACTCGGGCGGCATGCGCGGGGCTAAGCCCCTCGAGCATGCGTCAGGCCACGATGATGGGGACGGCCCACGCCCTCCTCCCTAATGGAGGTAGGCGTGGGGGCGTGGTGCATTTACTGGACGGGGCCGGTGCTCGATTTTCGGGACGTCCACTCCCCGCGATCACGAGGCGGAGCGAGGCCACCTCATCCGTCGCCTTGGTTCTGCATCCCCGCCACGCGGCTCCCATGCGCTTGGAGTCGTGGACGGTGGAAGTGGGAAACTGGGCCGTCGCGAGCAGAGGCAGCGGGTTGGCCCTGAATCCCTGCTCTTCCCGTGCCTTGATTCGCTGAGCGGGGCGGCCGAGCCCCCACCTCGCTCCTTTATAAAGAGCGGGAGGGGAGCACAGAAACCCGCACTCTCTCATCTCCTCCTTTCTTCAACTTCTGCTCCCCTTTCTCTCATTCGCCATGGAGAAAGGGAACCCAGGCCCTTCATCGGTGGCGGCGAGGGTCGCCGCCAGACAGCGTACCTCTCCCTCTCCTGCGCCCGAGGTGGCAGAGCCAGCCATAAGGGGAAGAGGGAGGGGGCGAGGTCGCGGACGAGGTCGAGGCGCTCGGGGAAGAGGCGGGCGGGGCGGCGCGCCAGCTCCGCCTCCACCGGCGGCTCCTCCCCCCACGGCGGTCCATAGAGGGGACGACTCTTGCGAGTTCTTCGTCAAGCTGCGCCGGGCGCCTCATCGTCGCCTTCGGCTTCTAGCTCCGTTTGTGAGCGCGATGGAGTTGGACCCGCCCGAGACACTGAGACTGCACATGAGGGGCTGTGGGATCAGCGGCACGCGAGTCCGCGTTGTATTCCCAGCCCCTAATGTGATGTATCTTGATCGAGGGTGGAAGACGTTCGCCCGCATCCACAGCCTGATGGAGGGGTTTACCCTCCATTTTAAGTTGATGGAGGGCGATCTCCTCTTCGTCAAGGTCTTCGGGTGCTTCGGCACTCGGGAAAAGTGCTGCGTGGACAGCTCCTCCAATAGCGAAGACTCCACCTCACGCAAGAGTGACGAGGAGGAGAGCGACAGCGACGATGAGGGTAGCGGGCGGCAGGGTGGCGGGTCCAACTAGGCGTCGGGCACCGCTTCGCGCGGCACCGGTGACCCCATCATCCGTGTCGCCGGCTTCTTGAACTCCCCGGGGTCGTCTCCTTGGGCGGCTGGCGTAGGGAGGCTATGGAAGGGGAAGAGGGCTGGCGACAAGGCCGTCAGGTCGGAGTACGAGGGCGTGGTGCCCTCGACAGCATGCTGACGTCCTGCCGCCCCGTCTTCGAGCCCCGCTTCCAGCGCCGCCATCGCCGTCCAGCCTTCGGACGGCCCCCGGGATGTTCCCTTGGTGTCTTCTGGCACCCGTAGCTCGCCTAGGCGCTCCCTTTGCCCTTTTCGCCTCCTTGACCTGCCTCCTGAAGAGAGGTACAGGAAAGGGATTACGGGCATCTTATCTTTTTAATTTGTAAGCCTTCTGGCCTTAGCTGTATCTAAAACTTGTAATCCTCTCTTTCATGTTTTTCATCCTCTATGGACTGTACCTGAGTGGGATGTTTTTTAATGAAAAGGGGATGCTTGCCGGGTTATTTGTCTCGCGGGTTGAACCCACGCCAAGGAGCAAATCCTTGGTATCCCTCGGACAGACATTTCATCTCCCGGCAACAGGCCCTGCCGCCTTCCCACGTCGCTCGACCTTTCTCACGCCTTTGACGGAGACGGGAACGAGGTGGGTGCGGTCTCCTCGTTTCATCCCTTTGCTGCCGCGACTACGACCAAACTTGGCCCCGGGAACGAGCCCCAGGGCCTAGAGTGGAGGGAGCAGGGCAGTTTTTGGGAAGAAACACGGTTTCGCATTCCCCGGTCCATAAGAGGATGCATGATGAGGGATGAAAGACTTATCTGATATTGCAGCCCCCGGCAACTCTGGTTTGCCGTGGACGATTCTTGGCACTCGCAGCCCCCAGCGATACTGGCTTGCCGGGGCCCAGGTGCCGGCGCTGCCAGTCATGTCATGGGAACACTTTATTAGAGGCGCGACAAGTTATTTTTGTAATATAACTCTATCTTAGGCAAAAAATTATTTGTTACTTACTTTACTCGACTCTTGGCTTTTTATGGTTCTGCCCTACGCTTTCTAGGGAAACTTGCCGGTGCAGGCACCCTTGCCGCGAGCGCCGAGTGCGGAACTTCAGCAGCCTGCTGGCGGGGTTTCTACCGACAAGCAACCTTGTCACAACTAGTTGCAGCTCACTTAAGTTGTTGAGCGGACTCGAAACAAAGTAAGGGCGCAGCTAGCTACGAGTTGGTTCCTCCGCGCACAGGTTTTCCATACAAAGCACGGTCGTTCAAGGAAAATAACTCAAAAACTTAAAAAACTGATTGCTCAAACTTTAGCAACTTAGCTTTTCTGTCGTCTGCTTCCCGGCAAGGAGAGACTTTCTTGAACGGCCTAGTCCACACCATTATCCTCTCCTCCCCCCCCCCCCCCGGTAAACCTTGTGGGCGAGGGAACCTTCCTTCTTTTGAGAGAGAAACAGAGAAATAAAGTAATGATATGGAGCCTTGGGCTCGTTATCACTTACCGGGGTTTGGTGCTGCACAAAGTGTCAGATAACATATGCGAAAAAGGATTATAGCATAAAAAAGAAACTGACAAGATGCGCTGGGCACATGAACTTTACTGGTGCACGGGGTCTGCGCCCGGCTCTGTACAAAGGATTACATGCAACAGCGGCAAGACTTGTACAGAAAGGTGGTTGCCGGACAGGGTCCGACAACCGCGCCTTACGGGTAAAACTTACGAAGATGCTCGATGTTCCAGGAGTTGCTCACCGGAATGCCATCTTCGGTCTCAAGGCGGACAGCGCCGGGCCTAGTGACTCGTTTTACCCGATAAGGGCCTTCCCACTTTGGCATCAACTTGTTGGAATTCTTGGCCGACTGAACGCGCCGAAGAACAAGGTCGCCTTCCTCGAGACTCCTGGCATTGACTCTGCGGCTATGGTAGCGGCGCAGAGCTTGCTGGTAGCGAGCAGCTCGCACAGCAGCCTGGAGACGGTCTTCCTCAAGGAGCAGCGCGTCATCTTGCTGCAGCTGCTCTTGCTCGAGCTCATCATAAGCGAGCACTCGAGGTGACCCGTATACGAGTTCCGTGGGGGTAATCGCGGCAGCGAGGTGCTTGGTTGCCGCGCAGTGTCGCCATTGGCGAAGCCGATGAGGCTTTGGATAGTGGCCCTCCATTCGTCGGTCTTGTCCGTCGTCAGAGGATAGTCTAGGAGCAGTTGAGCTCGCGCCAAGGCTTCTGCTGGAGTGGTGGGCGGCAGAGGTGAACGGCGCGAGGAGTGGGGCGTGCTCGGACTCCTAACCATGTTAGAAGGAGCAGTGCCCCGTCCAGGCGACCGTACTTCGCTCGAGCTAGCATGTTGACGTGCATGTTGGTCTTGAGCGCCACGAGAACCACCAGCTTGATCTTGGCCCAGCGGACGTATGGCGCTGCGAATGCCATGACGCTGCTGGTCCCACGCCTCCTGAGAGGGGCGCGGTGCGCGCATGGACGCCGAGGTCTGTGCCGCCTTGTCCTTGGACTTGGCCGCACTGAGGGCTCCCTCGTCGACGCCCATTCTTCCACCGGCGTCCACTCCACCACCAGTTTGCTCCGGAGGCTGTGAAAGCGACGCAGACGGAACAACTGCCTCCGAATCCTTCTTCTTCGGTGGCATGTCGATGAAGACGATGAAGATTTAGCTCGTGTGCACGCCGGATCGGGTTCGCGCAATCTCAACGCCCCCTACCTGGCGCGCCAAAGATGTCGGGCGGAAGCTGATCCACCAACACCTATGGGGACCGGGCCCCTTTTGGTTCGGTCGGAGGTGGAGAGCGCACAAAGAGCGGATCGAGGCAGTACACGCGAGCAGTTTTTTACCCAGCTTCGGGCCGCACGGATGCGTAAAACCCTACTGCTGCTTGTTTGTGTGTATTGAATTCTTGCTCAGGAGCGATGGATGCTGCCAGACCGAGCGTGAGAGTGTTCCTGATGTTTCGAATGAGTCGAACCTCTTGTACGTTGCGCTTGGGCCTCCTTTTATACTTTCAAGGGGTCACCGACAGGTGGCAACGTAAACTAGAAGGGTAAAAATGGAAAAGGATGCGGTAGGTGCAGCTACCGCTACTGTGGACACAGTGCACCCTACCTAACTCTGACGGCAGGGGACAAGGTCATTGAATGCCCGTCTGTGTCGCCTAAACAGTACCGAAACGGACCGCTAGGGACGCCACCGTTTTCCATGATGGTTATCTTGTCAGCGCTTGCTTGCCACCGCGCAGCCCTAGCTGCGCGGCCTCCTGCCACGTGCGCTTAGGAGAGTCCTAGAGCGACACGTTAGCAGGTGTGCTGGAGCGCGGGCACGAAGTGGGGGTTTTCCCGCGGCAAGCTCCTTGCCGCGGTCGTCGTCTTGTCGTGTTCGGGAGCTTGTCGCTCATCGGGCCTTGCCCGGACACGCGGCGCGTCGCGGCAAGCTTTCTTGGTATGCCTTGAGTGGCCTTCCTGGCAAACTCCTCTTGCCGGGGTCTTGTCTCTTCCCGGCAAGATCCTCTTGCCGGGGCCTTGGTTGGCCTTCCCGGCAAGCTCCTCTTGCCGGGGCCTTGGTTGGCCTTCCCGGCAAGCTCTTCTTGCCGGGGCCTTGGTTGGCCTTCCCGGCAAGCTCCTCTTGCCGGGGCCTTGGTTTGAGTACTTTGTTCTTGAATGGTCTTCAAGGGAACCACGGAGGGTCTCGGCGGTCACCCGGCAAGCCTTGCCGCGGGATGCTGCGACCGCCCGTGCACAAGTTCGGGGTACTAGGGTACCCCTACTCTAGTACACCGACATGTAGTAACGTGAAGATTTTTACAACCATATGTTCCTCTCTCATAATACTTACATGTAGGTTCATAATCAAATTAACAATATAGCTATCATATAAAATTTTCTCTCCATGATGCACATGCATAGAAGTTTTACAATCTTCAAAGGTAGTGGGATTAACATCAACTAAAGTCTTGACCTCTCCAAACCCGATTTTATCAAAAAATTCATAAGATTGAACACTCTCCAATTTTGCGGGATTATTTTTACCTAAAGTTGACGCTCTTCCAAACTCATTTTCAATATTATTGCAAATATTACTATCAATATCATAATCATCATGAGGCTTAAATAAATTTTCAAGATCATAATAAACATTATCACTCCAATCATGATCATTGCAATAAGTAGTGGACATAACAAAATTATGATCTCCAAGCTTGTAGCTTGGCATATCATTAGCATAGTTGTCATTAGTAGAATTTGCAATAACATCATTGTAATCATGCTTTTCATTCAAGGGGCTATCAAGTGTGAGTTCAAAAGCAATAATTTCATGTTTAACAGAAGGAACTATAGCAAGTTCGTCTCCATAAGAATGATTAATACTGGCATCATGGCCATAAGAATAGCAAGCATCAAGTTCATGAAGGGGGATATTTCAATCAAATCAACGGAATCATAATTATCTACAAGTTCATGCATATCATTATTCTCTTCCAAAGCAGCAGACATTCTCCTAATAAATTCACTAACATATGCATTAGAAGCATAGTTTTCATAGCAATATTTAAGCATGGCAAAAAATTTAGATTTGTAGAGAGTAATACCATACTTTTCAATTAAAGAAGCAACTTCATCCCTTAAAAGGAACAATTTTTTTGATTTTTTCAGTATCATAGTACCTATAAACACCTTTGGCATAAAAAGAAAAGATTTCATTATCATTAAATCACATAGGTAGGGAAGGTGTTTTTTAGGGTTTTCCGAGCAACAATTAAAATCATAAATTTCACATAGACTCCAAGCAAAGCATAGCAAAAAAAATTTGATGACATAAGAGTCTTCCTTTTTGTGTCAAATGGACACGCACAAAATGAGCATGCCCATCTATTGGTTTTCCCTCAACTAAAGTAGTTGGGGTTTTAGCACGTGCACAAATGGATGGAAGATGGTCCAAGTAGAAAACTTTAAGGGGATATATAGTCATCTTTATTTTCCTTGTTTCTTTTCTGTTTTTTATTCATGACATGAAGACAATAAAAGCAAGCAACCAAATGAGCAAGAAGGAAAACAAAAAATATTTTTATATTTTGTGAAAACGTTTTAGAAGTGGGGAGATGAAAACAAGAGGCAAATGGCAAATAATGTGAATGCGATGGTACTTGATAGATGTTATGATTGATGGCTCGTGCCCGCGTCAGTATTTCCCCGAAGAGGAAGGGATGATGCAGCATAGCTACAGTAGGTATTTTCCTCAGTTATGAAACCAAGGTTATCGAACCAGTAGGAGAACCAAGCAACACTATGTAAATAGTACCTCCACACAAAGAACAAATACTTGCAACCCGACGCATAAGAGGGGTTGTCAATCCCTCTTGGGTAAATGATAAATTTGTTTGCATGATTTTGGATAAATAGATCTCACGATAAAACAAATTAAATAAATAAACAAAAAGTGCAGAAAGGCATTTTTGGGATTTTAAAATAATGGATCTGAGAACAAAAGAAGATAAAAATAGATCTCAAAGCAAATATGAGAAAGAATAGACCCGGGGGCCGTAGATTTCACTAGTGGCTTCTCTTGAGAAACATAACATATGACGGGTCAACAAATTACTGTTGGGTAGTTGATAGAACTTCAAATAATTATGATGATATCCAGGTAATGATCATTATATAGGCATCACGTCCAAGATTAGTAGACCGATTCCTGCCAACATCTACTGCTATTACTCCACACATCGACCACTATCCAGCATGCATATAGTGTATAAGTTCTTGGAGAAACGGAGTAATGCAATAAGAACAATTACATGTTGTAGACAAGTTCTATTCATGTAGGAGTAGAATCCATCTTGTTATCCTTAATAGCAATGATACATATGTATCTTACTTTCCCTTCTGTCACTAGGAAGGAACACCGCACGATCGAACCCCTCACAAAGCACCTCTTCCCATGGCAAGAAAAATCAATCTAGTTGGCCTAACTAAACCAAAGATTCTAAGAAGAAATACGAGGCTATAAGTAATCATGCATATAAGTTTGTGTTTAGTTGACTCCCCTAGGGTTTATTGATTTTCGGGGTATTTGTAGAGCAAAGAGGCGGTGCGGGAGGCGCCCGAGGTGGACACAACCCACCAGGGCGCGCCTGGGCCCCCAGGCACGCCCAGGTGGGTTGTGCTCCCCTAGGAGCCCCCCTCAGGTACTTCTTTGGCCCAACAAGTGTCTCTGGTCCGGAAAAATTCTCCAAAAAGTTTTGCTACGTTTTGACTCCCTTTGGTACTGATATTCAGCGAAGTAAAAAACAAGCAAAAAATAGAAACTGCACTGGGCACTATATCAATAGGTTAGTCCCAAAAATGATATAAACACTACAAAAAAACACATCCATGACATTTTGGGCCAAGCGAAGAAAATTTATGTCATGCTTATGACACTTCTATGATGATAATTGTGACAAAACCTGGTATCATCATAGATGTGGTGGGCTCCTACTTCTCTGACCAAAAATCATGATAGAAAATGGGATTTTTGTCCTGGGCAGGCCAGAGACGCAGCTGCATGGCATTCTTTGGGTCGTCTATGACGGAAAAACCATGGTAGAATCCAGGGCGAGGAAACTATCGTGGAGTTGCCGGTTACGGTGGGTGGTCGGGGCCGAGCGATGCATGGAGGGATTGCGTTTTCTCTCGTACACATACGCGCGTGGGTGCGAGGCATTGGGCTCTAACTGAACCCGAGCGAGGCATTCGCCTACTGAAGCCGAGCGATTGCACTGGCTACGCGTTATTGAACCCGAGCGATCGATCGATCCCTGGCTGTTAACTGAACCCGATTGAGCGATTCATTCACTACTGCTCCTAACAGAAGCCGATTGAACATGCTGCCTCTTGATGAACAATGAGCATTGTTGTGGGTTGGATGAACAGTTCCCGGTGGGGGCTGGATGAATAGGACCCCCATTGTAGTAGAGGCCATTGCCACTTGATGAACAGGACCCCGATAGAGTCGGTTGGGGGTGGATGAACAAGACCTCGGGGAGGGCTGGTTGAACAGTAGCCGGTGGAGAGCTGGATGAACAGTAGCCCGTGGAGGTTGGTTGAATAGTAGCCGGTGGAGTCTGGATGAACAGGAGCCCATGGATGAACAGTACCTGGTGGAGGAAGGAAGGAGACGTCGTGGATTAATAGTCGCTGGTGGAGGCTGGAGGAGGTCGACGGTGGATGAACAATAGCCCGTGGAGGCTGGAGCGAGGTAGTAGAAGGTGGATGAACAGTATCCTGCAGAGTGCCATTTTGTGGTACGCCACACCCCTCCTGATGAATAGTGCCCCGTTTCGACCGTAGGAGGTTGAAGAGAAGTTTGTTTCCTGCATTTTGCGGTACGCCACACCCCTCCCAATGAACAGGACCCCGTTTAAACCATAAGAGGTTAAAGAGAAGTCTGTTTCCTTCGTTTTGTAGTAAACCAGACCCCTCCCGGTGAACAGGATCTCGTTTCGACCATAGGCGGTCGAACAGAAGACCATTTCCTCCATTCTGCGGTAGGCCTGGCCTCGTTTTGGCTGTTCCATCCAAGCCAGTTGGCTCCTGATGAATAGGATGCATTTTGTTGCCTCTCGATGAACACGACACAGTTTCTCCATTACGACCCAGCCTGTTGGCTGCCAATGAACAGGACGCCATCACTGTACGTGTTCGAGACCCCACCCATAAGTATGTACGTAGTCGTATTTACTTTCTTGCAGCATGGTTGTACGTACATGTACATGATATAGAAGGGACTGTGTGACATGTTACATCCGCGCCTTACTCGGTCACGGTTCATCGCTGCAGAGAGACCATTCGACCAGTATGTACGTACATGTTCGCGACCAGATAGACAACCCTACGTACGGTTCGACTGGGTGGGTCCCAGCTGTCAGGGTGGATAAGGAGGCACTTCCTTGCATGCAAAGATATAGCTGGTGGGTCCCACCTGTCAGGGGGAAGAATCATTTTTTCGTAATATGGACACACTTCCTTGTGTGCGAAGATGTAGCTGGTGGGTCCCAGCTGTCAGTGGTAGGAATAAGGAGGCACTTCCTTCCGTGCAAAGATAAACATGGTGGGTCCCAACTTATAGGGGGAGGAATAATTTTATTTCCGCATAATAAGGAGGCGGTTGCATGCGTGCGTCCATGGACCTGGTGTGTCCCCACTGTCAGCCTCTCCACGTACAGTCCTCTTCTAATGACTCTCGTTTGTTGACCATGTTGACGACGACGCGCCGAGCGCATCCAAGGTGGTGGACGACTGTGAGGCCCCAGACAACAACTAGCCGGAGATGGGAAGACGTGGGAGTGGAGCCACAGACGCAGAGGTATACGAGGCTTAACTAGTTCTGGTGCGGCGTGGTTCGGTAGTCAACGGATAAGAACAGGAGGTGTGGAGGGGTGGAGGGATGGCCTGGCCGGTGGTGAGGTAGCGCTTCACAGCGAAGCGTGCTAAGCAGAGCTGCTAGCAGCATGAGGCGGGAGCAGGTGGTCCCGGCGGCGCTTGAGGAAGAAGATGAGAGAGTGAAGAAGGATGCCGGTCGTTGGATTTAAATACAATGGCTATCGATGACAGAATCATTTGTTGACTAAGTTGACAATGACTTGCGTTGGCTTCGACCTATTGGCCCACATTTAAGCCTCCAAAAATGTGGCACATATTCAACCCATTTTTCAGAATTTACAAGTCCATTTGATCTTCTTTTTAGAATTACAGTCCATTTGTTTGGCTGGGTGAACGAATAATGATGGTCCATGCGGCCCATTTTTTAAAAAACTACAGCCCATTTTCACTTTCTTGAAATACGCGAACTTGCTGGGCTGGCTAAACAAATAATGTAGCATCCATGCGGCCCATTTATTTTTTTCCTAAAAAATTACAGCCCATTTGCACTTTCTAGAAATACATGATTTTGCTGGGCTGATTCTAATTATAATGTTGGGTTGGGCGCAGCAATGTTATCCAAAAATAAACAAGGATGAGCATTTTGTTATAAATATATTTAAATAATAAGTGCTTTATTATTCCATTGGTCCTTAGATCTTACCAAGCTTTTTTACACGATCACCAGGATTTTCATTGCCTTAATGTAAAAAAATCTAAGATTTTATTGTTAATTTTTTTATAAGTTAATAAGACATGGGATATTGCACTGGTACGCGTCGATGCTAGCGGGTCCTTCCGCAACGGCATTTGGAACCGTCGCCAAGTGAGTGTGGGTCATAGGGGGGTCCTTCCCACATGACCCAGAAAACGTCGGGGATAGGCCCTCCTGTCACACAAGCTGGCTCGTGTGCGATCGGGCGAGGCATCGAAACCCAATTGTTTCCGTCCGTATGTACATCCCACATGGTGAATCGTAGAAAAACATTTCCAATCGTATGTATATCACACACAGTCTATCCAAGGAGTACGTTTCCGTTCTTATGTACATCCCACACAGTCAATCCAGGGAAAAAGTTTTTGTTCATATGTACTTCCTACACAGTCAATCCAGGGAAAACATTTCCGTTTGTATGTACATCCCACGTAGTCAATCCAGGGAAAATGTTTTCGTTCGTATGTACATCCCAAACGATTAGGCCGCTATAGTCGTGTGAAAAGGTGGACATCAACATTTAATCTGCCGATATGTTTGTGATAGGTACGTTGTCGCACACGGTTCAAGAATGTAAAATGTGTGTGGTGCCTCTACTAACGCAAACATGTACATTTTCATAACTATGTGCGATTGGTATTCCTATCACATGCACACTGGTTTGAAATGTTTGTTGTATTACCATGAATCGCACACACATATGAGACGAAACCGTGTGTGTGTCCGACGGGCATCGCAAACGTTTCACGTCAAAGAACCGTCTATTTTCTTTTTTCATCACACATGCCGTTTTCTTTCTAACCATGTGCACATTATTTTATTCGCTCCTGTACAATTTTTTTGGCTGTAATTTATTATTCAAATTGGAAATTTTGAAATATGAAACGTGCAATTCAAATTCTCAGCACAATGGTTCAATAACGAATCCATAAATAAAATTGTCAGTACAATATGTTTAGTAATTACAGGATTAGACAACAATTAACTATGATGAACCAGAATATTTACAGGCGGTAAAGGTGAAGAGACAAGTGTAAATCATTTTGACTGCCGATGTTGTTGAAGAAGCGGAATGCCCATAATGTGCCTTCCTGCATGCCATAGGCACAAATAACTTTTGTCCAACCCCTTGTGACGATCGCCCGCTCATCCTTCACCGCCTTCAGGAAGACTTCTAGAGCATTATCATGGTAGCATGAATTATATAATTTAACCTTAGTTGCCTCCACTCCAGTCATGTAGTTTGCAAGGCAATCATCAGTATATAACTTCGGAAACCATTGAAAAGAGAAAAATATCAGAGCACGAGGTCTAATAGAATAACTTGTTGTGGGCAGGGGGACAAGGCAACAGATTACTTACCATCCTAAAGTTCACTGATGTCTTGTACAAAGTGTAAATAAAGAGCTTAATTCCCATCACCCGTTTCTTTCTCCTAACAATCTTTCTTAGTTTCCTCACTTCACGCTTGTTCATGAATATCTCATTGCCCCATACACAAAAGGGATCGAAGCATGGATCAGTAACGCTCATATACGTACCTACAAGCAACCAGTAAATGTTAGAAGCTAAATTAGATTGCACAAATGATGAAAAATATAACTACCTACATTCCTAAGTACAAGTATTTTTAGAGATTTCAATATGAACTACATACGAATGTATATAGAATTATAGATATAGTTTAGATAAGAATCTAGATTCACTCATTTTGCTCCTTATGTAGTCTATATTGGAATCTCTAAAAATACTTAAATTTAGGAATAGATGGTGTATAAGACATGGGATGCAGCTAACCTTGATGGCAAATAACAACATCCCCCATTGTAGCCCTGTGTAAGTACATGGAAAGCCAATGTTAACTACAACAGGGTTAACATCCACCAAAAATAGCAAATGGTAATAAAACGGCAGCATCTGTAGTGATATCTTCATTGCAAAAGAGTAGCATGGTAGCAAAGGGATGGATAAAAAATTGGATACAACTGTTAATTGCAACAGGCTTAACAGCATCCTAGTTCATGTTTTGTAAGTTTGTAGCCATTGAAATACAACTGTTTAAAAATGGATACAACTGTTAATTGCAACAGGCTTAATGGCCATTGAAACCAGTACTGATAAAAATGCAATTGGCAGAGTTAAACATCACAAGGCAGGTGCTGCCAGAGCAGATAATGGCCCAGTTGTCTATAAAAAGGTAGGGAAAAGAGCTAAAACATGTTAGGCATGTTTACTACAAGATACTTAAGACATCGACCATACAAAACATAGCCATTAATTGCAACTGATATTGGTAAGATTGAACTGGTGAGTTCATACTTGGTAAGTCCTAAGAGGTAGTTTCTAGGGCACTTCATCTTAGCCAGAGCCCGCCCAAAGTCAGCGGCGGCGGAGGCGAGCTCTTCCTCCGGGTTGAAGCATGGATTAGTGCCCCCGACATGTGTACCTACAAGAAGCAAGTAAATGTTAGAAGCCAAACTGCAATTGCACAAATGATGTAAAATACTGTTAGACATGGGATGCAGCTAACCTCGAAGGCAAACAACAGCATCGCCTGTTATGGCGCTGCATAAGTACATGGATAGGCATGTTAAGTAAAACAGGGTTAGCATCCACCAAAAATAGCAAATGGGTAGCATCTCTAGTATATCTCCATTGCGGAGAGTAGCATGGTAGCAAAGTTTGTTGCTGGTATTGGTGAAATCGAACTGAACAGTTAATACATGAACATCACACAGTGTGCAGTACTACAATAAACAAGGCACGAACATGCTTAATACATCAACCGTACAAAACATAGCCATTGCAAGTGTATTGGTAAGATTTAGTTGGTCAGATCATACCTGTTAAGTCTTGGGGGGTAGTCGCCGGGGCACATCTTCTTGGCCAGATCTTGCACCATGTCGGCAGCGGCGGAGGCGAGGTGTTCCTCCAGGTCAACACACATAGCGGCCATCGCGCCATGGACCACCATCAGCTCCTCGACCTCCACGTGATATGTGGTTGGGATTGTGCGACGATGCTCGTGAGGTAGGGACGGTGGGGATTTGGAGGCATGAGGATGTTTGGCAGGCGCCATTTAGGCAATCAGGACGGGGCCGTGATAGAGATCGGTGGGTTACATGACTCGATCCGAGCAAAACATAGATGTGGTTAAAGTTATTGTTGCGGCAGCGGCGGTTTGAGCTGCGGTAGGGGGAGGCACGGGGGGAGAGGGGGAAGTGGGGGAGATACTGAGGAAATTTGATGGGTGGGGATGGGGTTGGCGGAATAAATTCTGAAATCGCGCGCCTAATGAAAATTTCACTACGAAACTTGAAACTTGGGCGGGGAAACACGCAACGGAGATGAAGCGCGTAAAATACTCATGTGCGAGAAAACAGAAAATTAGCAGTTCCCATCTCCAAAAAATGTACACGTGTAGTCGATTTTTTTGGCCAATGGTACGTCTGGTTTATTAGGAACCGTTGTACAGGTAACAGACTTATGGATCATTAACGCAAAAACGCACACGGGTACGACATAGAAACCGTGTGTTTTGTGATCTTCTAATGATTAACGCAAAAAGCGCACACAGTCACACATGCTAATCAATGCTCAAAGCCCTCAAAGGATGCTCTTACTGATATTGTACGTTAATACTACAAACTTAAAGCACTACTGGTAGTTTTCTCTAATACTACAAACTTAAACTAATTCTCACATGCTGCCATCGGGGCATGCTGGCCAGACGTCGGTGTTCTCCTTCCCGGCCTTGTAGGCAGCAGCCAACCGTGCTTCCATCTCCTCCAGGCTCTCCTCGCCATGGCATGTGGCCTCTTCTTTCTAGCAGTGGCGGGACTCTCTTTTCTTGACTGATTTCTGCCTTTTCTGATCCTCTTGTGCGGCTTTGGCCGCCTCTAAATCCACCGCCCATTCGGCCATGGCAGCCTCAAAGTCCGCCCACGTAACTGTGTGGCTACCGACGGCGATGAACTCGGCGTGGCGAGATGCCATCGCTTCCTTACCATGTGTGCGTTCGCGGGCGGCGAGGAACGCGGCACCGCGGGATGCCATCGCTTCCTTACCAGTTACTGTGCGCCACGGTGCCATGAACGACGCTAGAAGAGAGCTTTGGGACGAAAGGGGTCGGGCAGCCGTACAGTGCGGTGGTTTTCAAGAGCTCAACGACAAATGACAAAAGAAATTTGGCTTCCCTTACAATTTTGCTCGTTAATTATCGCACACGGTTCATCTCGGCCGCTTCCGGAAACAGTGTGCGCTGAGGCTATTGTGTGTTGCATTACGATTGGCCGGAACCCAAGCCACGCGGATCGCGCGTGTGCACCGTAGGATGCGCCGCGGCAATCCATGTCCCTCACATCACATCCGTGCAGCTGTAGCTGGATTGGATTTATATGTGCCAAATGCCTAGAAAATGCACATAATCCCTTAAATATGGTAAATGAGCCCAGAAAAATGCCAAATTTGAACACAGTGATTTGCAGGGTGTATGTTCTTCGTAGAAAAAAACTCTAGGGCAAAGAACAACGAAAATTTGGATTCCCCTTCAATTTTGGTGATTTCCCTCTCGAAAGCATTGAACTTCCCTGGCGATGGTTCGATTTATGAAGGGCGTGCATGACGACATAAGCCAAACCATCTAAAATTTTCACCAGGGCATGGTGAGGTCATACCATGGCACCATGCCAGGCGTCATGATTTTCAATCATTTATTTCATTTTTCCTATAGTTGAAAACCCAATAAACAAATATTTGTGGTTAACTATTGCCACACATTTGAACGAAATGTGTGTCCAATCCTTGTAAAAGGCAATAGATTTACTAAATGGCATGAGCATCATTTTCCTGACCGTTCTTGTGCACCCTTTCATGCACCGATTGTTTGAAATTGAATTATGTGCATTAATGCCTAGAAAATGCACATAATCCCCTAAATATGGTAAATCAACCCAGAAAAGTGTCAAATTTGAACCCGGTGATTTGTAGGGTGTATGTTCATCTTAGAAAAAAAATCATGGACAAAGGACAAAAGAAATTTGGATCCCCTTCAATCTTGGTGATTTCCCTCTCGAAACCATGAAACTTCCTCGGTGATGGTTCGATTTATGAAAGGCGTGCATGACGACATAAGGATAACATTCTCAAATTTTTACCAGGGCATGGTGAGGCCATACCATGGCACCACGCCAGGCGTCATGTTTTTCAACCATTTATTTCATTTTTTATATAGTTGTTAACCCAGTAAACGACGCGTTTATGGTTGACTATTGCCACACATTTCCTCGAAATATATGTCCATTCCTTGTAAAAGGCATGAGAATTTACTAAATGGCACGAGGATGGTTTTCTAGACCGTTCTTGTGCACCTTTTCATGCATCGATTGTTCGAATCTGAATTATGTGCATTAATGCCTAGAGAATGCAAATAATCCCCTAAATATGGTAAATGAACATGAAAAAGTGTCAAATTTGAACTTGGTGATTTGCAGGGTGTATGTTCATCATAGAAAAAATTCATGGACAAAGGACAAAGGAAATTTGGATCTCCCTTCAATCTTGGTGATTTCCCCCTCGAAACCATGGAACTTCCTCGGTGATGGTTCAATTTATGAAAGGTGTGCATGACGACATAAGGAAAACATTCTCAAATTTTTACCAGGGCACGGTGAGGCCATACCAAGGCACCACGCCAGGCGTCATGTTTTCCAGGCATGTATTTCATTTTTGTATAGTTGTTAACCTAGTAAATGACGCGTTTATGGTCGACTATTGCCACCCATTTCCTTGAAATATCTGCCCATTGCTTGTAAAAGGCATGAGAATGTACTAAATAGCACGAGGATGGTTTTCCAGACCATTCTTTTGCACCTTTTCATGCACCGATTGTTCGAATGTGAATTATGTGCATTAATGCCTAGAAAATGCAAATAATCCCCTAAATATGGTAAATGAGCCGGAAAAATGTCAAATTTGAACCCGTTGCATCTGAGGAAGTATGTTGATCGTTGGAAAAAACTGAATGAGAAACTAGGACGGAAATTTGGATTCCCCTTCAACCTTGGTGATTTCCCTCTAGAAAGCATGGAACTTCCTCGGTGATGGTTCGATTTGTGAGGGTGTGCTTGATGACATTTATCAAACCTTCTCAGCTTTTAACTAGGGCATGATGGCATCATGCCAGGCATCATGTTTTTCAAGAACGTATTTCATTTTTCTATAGTTGCTAACCCAGTAAATGACGCGTTTTGGTTGACTATTGCCACACATTCCCTTGAAATCTCTGCATGTTCCGTGTAAAAGGATTCAGAATTTACTAAATACCACGAGTATGGTTTTTTCAAACCATTCTTGTGCACCTTTTCATGCACCGATTGTTTGAATTTGAATTATGTGAATTAATGCCTAGAAAATGAACATAATCCCCTAATATGGTAAATGAGCCTGGAAAAATGCCAAATTTGAGCACGTTGCATTCGAAGGGGTATGTTGATTGTAGAAAAAAACGGAATGACAAGCTAGGAAGGAAATTTGGATTCCCGGCCCCTTCAATCTTGCTGATTCCCCTCGAAACCGTGAACTTTCCTAGGTGATGGTTCAATTTATGAATGGCGTGCATGACGACATAGGACAAACATTCTCAATTTTTTACCAGGGCATGGTGAGGCCACACATTTATTTAAAATATCTGCCCATTACTTGTAAAAGGCATGAGAAATTAGTAAATAGCATGACCATGGTTTTCCACACCATTCTCATGCACCTTTTCCGATAGTTTGAATTCGAATTATTTGCATTAATGCCTAGAAAATGCACATAATCCCCTAATATTGTAAATGAACCGGAAAAGTGCCAAATTTGAACACGGTGATTAGCAGGGTTAATGTCCATCGTAGAAAAAAACTCATGGACAAAGGATAAAGGAAATTTCGATTCCCATTCAATCTTGGTGATTTACTATCACACATGATTCATCTCCGTCGACTCTGTGAACCAGGTGTGTTCACTCACACATGCAAAAATAAAAAAGGAAACCCTCACCCCCTTCGTCCCCACCAACTTGCCGCGGACTACTTCACAACTCTGCACCTCATCAACTTCTATCGCGGCGGCCACCCTAAGCTTGACGGCGCTGTTGTTGGCGGGCGGAGGTCGCGCTCCAAACGGCACGCGATTTCGCCCCTACCGCTTTCCGCCGCCTATCTGCACCGACATTCTAGACTCTGGTCGACTAAGGTTTTCTGCGGGATTGGCCCGGGGATTTTTCTCATGGAGAAGGTAATCAACTTAGAGAAACATTCACTCAACTCTTACTGTAGGCCGTCCGTCGTCGTTAATCAACCGACGGAAATCGACGTGGAATCATTTTTGTTCTAGCTGATTCTTGGGTGTTCATTCATGTGTCCACAGTGCGAGCATAACTCGGGCAAGTGTGGTCGCGGCCAGTCGGAAACGAACTTCTATCTCACCATTTCGGATGACTTCAGGGAGCGCTCGGTATGTTCAATCTCAACCTACCACGGTCGGCATGGCCTAATTATGTGAACATATACCATCGGTTGCTACATTATCTATATATTTGCATCAAATCTTTGTTACATTATCTATTTTTAATTATATATTTTTGTACTTTGCTTTCATCTATATATTGGTTTGTTCTATCAGTTACTCCCACTTTTGCATCTTGCTCCATTATTTCAATATCTCTAATTTACAATCTTAATTTTCATTTCAAGCAGTACATCCCTTGCTTTGCAAGAACAGGAGTAGAAGGAAATCTTCGGATTTACTTTGTTGATGACTCCCAGGATGTCATATTGACAACGCAACATGGACATACAATGATAATTAGCTTAAAACTTGATAAAGATGGTCACTCCTATTTTAATGCGGAACTTTGGAGAAAAATTTCTAGGTCTTAAACTGAAAGCTGGCAATAAAATTCTAGTGCGTCCACCACATCCTAGTCTAACTAACATGGATGTTTACTTCCCCAACGTCGTCAGCCGATCAAAGTCTGATTGAGGTTACTGTCCTTTCATCTTTCTCCATGCCGTCATATTACTTAGCAAAATCGAGGTATTTTTTCTGACTAATTGATCACTATTTAAGCAACCAATTGTGATTTCATTTTCTAACTCCGTTCATCGGCAATAACAAATTCTATTACCAAATTATGCGCACTATATATTCTTCTGCCATGTTCGGAATAAATAATACATTTCCACCTTTTAAGCAGGATATGTTGGACGCATAGAGAATGATCTGTATGTTACTAAGCATACCAAATTTCACTGGAATACTTGAAGCATGTCATGAACTTTGTCGATAATCTGACAGAGATAGCAAAGCGTATGAACATAGGATTTTGGATGGGATTAATTATACCTATGGTGCACACATTGAACAAGACCAATTGTGTGCACAAAACGCTGGTAAAATGTCTTATTTTAATGTTGATGCTCATAAACTATATGTATCTTCAATGATATGTTACAATTGGTTTTTATTCTACATTTCAACAGAAATTGCCCACTGTAGCAGTTCCTGGTTCGATTTCCCGGGGTGGTCGAATTACACTGGTGCCAGCTAATAATGCCAAAGTGATTGGAAGGTACTGCATTTCCCGCAGAAATGGAACCATTCAAATAAATTGGAGACATTGTTCTACTCATGCTCTATCAAGGCACATGAGGGCTCTTCCTTTTCATTGATGAGATGCCGAGTCACCGTGATCAAGCTGCTTCCAGCGGATAGTTGTGGTTGTTGGCCCTCAGCCTCTTAAAATGTGCTAGTTGTTACTATGTTAAGTATGTAGATATGGACCATATGGTTGTTGGCCGTTAGCCTCTTAAAATGTGATAGTTGTTACTATGTTAAGTATCGATATGGACCATATGGTTGTCAAAACAGTGTTATGAAGATCCTCCTTTTTTATAATAGTGTAACAGCTATATATATATATATATATATATATATATATATATATATATATGTTACTCAAATGTTGTTAGCCAAGTTCTTAAAATTTCATGGAAAGTATTAGTATCGTACACAGTTCTTTGAGTTTAAACATGTGCCCGATGTCCAGAAGGCATTTGCATATCAACTATCCATATTGCAAATTCACAAACATGTTAACATAAGGAAACGTATGTGTAACTTACTAATCATCGCACATGAGTACTCGCAGACGCATCGTGTGCGATACTCCTAGCCACCGCTAGCAACTAGTTTGCATTTTTCAAACTTTTTTGTACAAACAGAATCGCAGACGAACTTACTATAGCAACCGTCTTTGTTATAATTTCTCATCGCAAACAGTTCATCCGAGTGGGTTGTTTGCTTCGTATCACACACATCTGGTTTACACGAATCGTTTGTATTCTTTTGGCTCATCGCAAATGCCGCATATCACACACATCTTGTTAAGATGAACCGTCTATGTTCTCTTACCTAATCGAAAACAGTTTGTCTGACTGAACCGTATGTTGTATATCACACACACCTTGATCTGGCTGACCATTTCTGTTGCATTCTCTAGTAGCACACATTTCATCGGAGCGAACTGTATGCCGTATATCGCACACACATTGATGTGGATGCCTGTTTATGTTGTTCTTCCTCATCGCAAGCAATTATGCTGGATCAACCATATGCCCAACATCGCACACGCAAGTAAAATCTGAACCGTGTTTGATGTGTCTGCCATCGCAAACGTTTTACACCTTTTTTGACGGTTTTTACACAACTGTTTTCGATTATTGCATCGCACATAGTTTCATCGAAGGGTCACTGATCGTATTGTCGCATTAGCAGCATCCTCCAGTAGTGTTGCTTCTTATGTATAAGTATCTGTTAAATATTTGATAACAATAATATATAATAACATATAGAATAATATAAATATATATAATATAGTTAGAAGGGAAACATAAGTTGGACCTGGCATTCCTATTCTTATATAGCAAAGTAGAACAGACCTCTGCATTTTCTTCAATAAAATACATAAGTTGGGTTGCGGATGTTTCAGGAAAAATAAAACCTAGGACGGGAGGTCCATAGGCCAGTCGATACAAGACAGCCCTCAAGAAAATACAAACCGGCATGTCATGGGCTGCGCATGTTAAAAAAGAAATCCTAGATGGGGCATCCCATAACCCAGCTGATACTTGTTGGCCCACTGATAATAAATGATACCTTCCATCTCCCCGACTTCATTGTAAATTTATCTCCTTTAGTAACTACGTTGAAGGACCTCAAAAAAATGTAACTATGTTGGAAAACCCATGGACCCCAGCATCTATATAGCATTAGGAGGAAGTATTTTTTCAATGACGCACTTGCTTGCGTACGTCCATAGACCTTGTGGGTCTCGACTGTCTGCCTCTCCACGTACATTCCTCTCCAGATTCCTCTCGTTTGTTCAGCATGTTCACAATGGCAAATAGCGGCGCCGCGGCGAGCGCACGAAGGTGGAGGACGAGAACGAACTGGAGCCGAGGAAGGCATGATACAGTAATGGTAGATGTTGTGCCTTATTTCTAGCGAAACTATTGAACTAGCCCAGTGGCTAAGTGACACTACCCGACCATTGTTCTGCCCGTGTTTGATTCCACCTGATGCAGTGAAAATATGTCCAAATTTTTTACCTCTGCCATTATTGTCATGTGGGTCCCCATTGTCTTCTACGCACACCACGTCCAACACTTGCCAAAACATCATCCCTTGTATTCTTTGTTTTTCACACACTCGACATTGTGTGGGCATTTTGAAAATAGCATATCTTTTTGACTGTGCATCATATAAAGATATGCTATGCATGAATCTTGATAAGCATGATGTTAACTGGCTGGTAGTTCCATTTTCGACTGTGAATAAAACTTCCAACATGATGTTATTCATGTTTGAAAAGGGCGTGTTAATATAAATGATCTGCCTCTGAAACTTGCAGTTTCTTATCTGAAACTGAAACTTGCAGTTTCTTCTCTGAGAATCACATTGTCTGCACTTTTATATGAAACTACATTTTTGAAGTGCTAAAAATAGATCTCTAGAATTCATAAAATACTTCATATGCTCAATACTGTAAAGCTAAAATTCAAAAGACATTCATATCTGAAAGTACTCTCAAAATACACAACACAAAACACAATTCACAACCTACAAATACTGACAACCCTAAGCTCCTCCTGACAATTCACAACCTGCCTGCCTATTGGGTTGGGGGCAGTCCTCTCCTATTCCTTGGTGGCAGACAACCGCCCCGTGAAACGATGTGAACGGCAAGGGAGAGGATGGCGGGGAAGCGTCGTCGGGCCAACTGCTTTTCTCCTCTTGCGATTGGGTTCGGTTGACGATGACTCCGTCGACTAGCTCTGGCACAACACCCTCCCAAATGGCACTCTAGATGCTCGATCCTTCATTCTCTGGTGGACGCTCCATCTTGGGTTGATACTCCCACCACTGCTGCCTCATGACCGAATTTGATGAACCTGTTTGCTCCATGGCCCAGAGGAGCAGCTCTATGTACTCCCGCGCGACTCCCTTCGGTAGTATCGCTGCCTTTTGACTTTGTTGCAGATATTTGGCCATGGAAGTCACCGTTGTCGCTAGTTGGTCCTTGTTGTCAAATCAAGACTGTATCTCCAACATCCTAGCTAGCTTCACAGGGTCGCTAAGGGAGTCCTGGATTAGGGGGTGTCCAGATGGCCGGACTATAGCCTTTGGTCGGACTCCTGGACTATGAAGATACAAGATTGAAGACTTCGTCCCGTGTCCGGATGGGACTTTCCTTGGCGTGGAAGGCAAGCTTGGCGATACGGATATGTAGATCTCCTACCATTGTAACCGACTCTGTGTAACCCTAACCCTCTTAGGTGCCTATATAAACCGGAGGGTTTTAGTCCGTAGGACGAACAACAATCATACCATAGGCTAGCTTCTAGGGTTTAGCCTCTCTGATCTCGTGGTAGATCTACTCTTGTACTACCCATATCATCAATATTAATCAAGCAGGAGTAGGGTTTTACCTCCATCGAGAGGGCCCGAACCTGGGTAAAAACATCGTGTCACTTGTCTCCTGTTACCATCCGCCTAGACGCACAGTTCGGGTCCCCCTACCCGAGATCCGCCGGTTTTGACAACGACATTGGTGCTTTCATTGAGAGTTCCTCTGTGTCGTCATCTTTAGGCCCGATGGCTCCTCCGATCATCAACAACGATGCGGTCCAGGGTGAGACTTTTTTCCTCGGACAGATCTTTGTATTCGGAGGCTTTGCACTACGGGCCAATTCGCTTGGCCATCTGGAGCAGATTGAAAGCTACGCCCCTGGCCATTAGGTCAGATTTGGAAGCTTGAACTACACGGCTGACGTCCATGGAGACTTGATCTTCGACGGGTTCGAGCCACAGCCAAGCGTGCCGCACTGTCACGAAGGGCATGATCTAGCTCTGCCGCCGGACAGTGCCCTGGAGGTCGCACCAGTGTCCGCTCCGACCCTTAGCTCAGAGCCGACTGTGCCGATCGAGGACGAGTGGCTGGACACTGCCTCGGGGGCTGCTATCTCTACGGTGATTGAGCCGAACACCAACCCTGTCCTTTGCAAAGCTCGTGACTCCAAGGTGCCGGACTCCTCTCCGGACTCCGAACCTTCCGCGCCCCTGCCAATCGAATCCGATTGGGCGCCGATCATGGAGTTCACTGCCACGGACATCTTTCAGCACTCGCCCTTTGGCAACATCCTCAATTCACTAAAGTCTCTCTCTTTATCAGGAGAGCCCTGGCCGGATTATGGTCAGGAAGGTTGGGATGCGGACGACGAAGAAATTCAAAACCCACCCACCACCCACTTAGTAGCCACTGTTGATGATTTAACCGACATGCTCGACTTCGACTCCGAAGACATCGACGGCATGGACGACGATGCAGGAGACGACCAAGAACCAGCGCCTACAGGGCACCGGAAGGCCACCTCGTCATACGACATTTACATGGTGGACATCCCAAAAGATGGGAATGGCAATGGAACAACGGAGGATGACCCCTCCAAGAAACAGCCTAAGCGCCGGCGTCAGCAGCGCCGCTCTAAATCCCGCCACAGCAAAAATGGTGATTCCGGCACGGGAGACAATAACACTCCGGACAGTGACAAAGACAACCCCCTCCAGCAGGACTCAGTGCAGGAGGATGGAGAATCCAGCCCTCATGAGAGAGCGACAGGCAGAGAGGTAGAGGACGATAATTACATGCCTCCCTCTGAAGACGAGGCAAGCCTCGACGATGACGAATTTGTCGTGCCTGAGGATCCCGTCGAACAAGAGCGTTTCAAACGCAGGCTCTTGGCCACGGCAAGCAACCTTAAGAAAAAGAAGCAACGGCTTAGAGCTGACCAAGATTTGCTAGCTGACAGATGGACTGAAGTCTTGGTGGCCGAAGAGTACGAACTCGAATGCCCCTCCAAGAGCTACCCAAAATGCAGGCTGCTACCCCGATTAGAGGAGGAAGCACCAAAACCTACATCACCAGTGCATAATACGGCTGACCAGCCACCTCGTGGCCGCGACAGAGAGGCCTCTCGGCCCTCCACTCAAGACGCACCCTGGCGCCGCACAAAAAATACCAAGGCGCGGGAAAATGTGCCAGACCTGCGGGATATGTTGGAGGACAAGGCAAGACAAACAAGATCGATCTACGGATCGCATGGGCGCCCCATGATGCGTGATGATAACCGTCACGCCAGATATGGCAATTCCGGCCGGGCCGAACAAAGTGGACAAAGCTCATTTGAGCTGCATCGTGATATAGCCCAATACAGAGGCGCCGCACACCCACTATGCTTCACAGACGAAGTGATGGATCATCAAATCCCTGAGGGTTTCAAACCCGTAAACATTGAATCATACGATGGCGCAACAGATCCTGCGGTCTGGATTGAGGACTATCTCCTTCATATCCACATGGCCCACGGTGATGATCTACACGCCATCAAATACCTCCCACTCAAGCTTAAAGAACCAGCTCGGCATTGGCTTAACAGCTTGCCAGCGGAGTCAATTGGTTGTTGGAAAGACCTGGAAGCCGCATTCCTCGACAACTTCCAGGGCACCTATGTGCGACCACCAAACGCCGATGACCTAAGCCACATAATTCAGCAGCCAGAGGAATCGGCCAGACAATTCTGGACACGGTTCCTAACCAAGAAAAATCAAATCATCGACTGTCCAGATGCAGAGGCTCTGCAGCCTTCAAATATAACATCCGCGACAAGTGGCTTGCCCGGTACCTAGGACGGGAAAAGCTGAAATCCATGGCAGCCCTCACAACACTCATGACCCACTTTTGCGCGGGAGAGGACAACTGGCTAGCTCGTAGTAACAATATGACCAAGAGCCCTGGTAATTTGGATACCAAGGACAGCAACGGCAGGTCGCGTTGCAACAAGCACAAGCGCCGCATTAATGGCGATAATGCTGAAGATACGGCAGTCAATGCCGGATTCATAGGATCTAAACCCGGTCAGCGGAAGAAGCCATTCAAAAGAAATACTCTGGGCCTGTCCAATTTGGACCGAATACTCGATCGCTCGTGCCAGATACACGGCACCCCCGAAAAGCCAGCCAATCACACCAACAGGGATTATTGGGTGTTCGAGCAGGCAGGCAAGTTAAATGCCGAAAACAATGACAAGAGGCTGCATAGCGACGACGAGGAGGAGCCCCGGCCGCTGAACAATAGAGGACAGAAGGGCTTCCCCCGACAAGTGCGGACGGTGAACATGATATACGCAACCCACATACCCAAAATGGAGCGGAAGCGTGCACTAAGGGACGTATATGTGATGGAGCCAGTCGCCCCAAAGTTCAATCCATGGTCCTCCTGCCCGATCACTTTTGATCGAAGGGACCACCCCACTAGCATCCGCCATGGCGGATTCGCCGCATTGGTTCTAGACCCAATCGTTGACGGATTTCACCTCACTAGAGTCCTGATGGACGGCGACAGCAGCCTGAACCTGCTTTATCAGGATACAGTGTGCAAGATGGGCATAAACCCCTCAAGGATTAAACCCACAAAGACGACCTTCAAAGGCGTCATACCAGGTGTAGAGGCCAACTGTACAGGCTCAGTTACACTTGAAGTGGTATTCAGATCACCAGATAACTTCCGAAGCGAGGAATTAATCTTCGACATAGTCCCGTTCCGCAGCAGCTATCACGCACTGCTCGGACGAACCGCATTTGCAAAGTTCAATGTGGTGCCGCACTACGCATACCTCAAGCTCAAGATGCCAGGCCCTTGAGGAGTCATTACGGTCAACGGAAACACCGAACGCTCTCTCCGAACGGAGGAGCATACGGTGGCCCTCGCGGCAGAAATACAAAGCAGCCTCTTAAGGCAATTCTCGAGTCCAGCTATTAAACGTCCGGACACCATCAAGCGCGCCCGGAGTAACCAACAACAAGACCGCCTGGCACGTTCTGATCACGGGTAGCAATGCGGCCCCAACCCCAGCCCTCGCGAAATTGCGAAACCAGTACTACGCGTACATAATTACGCTCTGGAAATACCATGGGCATAGGGGGAGGGGCACGACCACGGCAGGCCCAGAATGGGGCTCAACCGCACTAGGGGCTCCCAATTGTGTCATTCTTCTTTTTTCTCTTACTTTCAGGACTCCTTTCTCAAGAAGCCCTGTCCGGTAGTAGAATCGCCGAACACACGATGCAATAGCAAGGGAAGCAGAAAGCTATGTCGAATGTCCAGGTGATCTCTATAACAAGCAGTATACTTGTTTTACATATCATCCCGCAGCTCGCTCCTGGAGGGAGACATGTCAAATAGTCACGTCCCTTGCTTATCGCACTATTTGTATCATTCTACTTTTACCGCAGCTTTTTTGAATAAACAATGCATAGCTTCTGCCTATTATTGCATTCCTTTTTTTCTATACATGTTTACTTATGACATGTTGCATCTGTACGCTTTGGTACGGCCAAATACACCAGGGGCTTAAGTACCCCAAAATATGGTGTGATAAGTCCGAACACTTTCACAAGTGCGGCACCCCGAACTTATAGCATTATATGCATCGACTCCGAATCATGTCTTGGGTCAATAGTTGGGTTTGACCGGCTCCCATGTTTTGGTACCTTACGTTCCGTTATATCGGCTAAGGTAGCGCTGGGAGAACCACTGCGATTGTGCCCCGATTGAGCTGGGTTAAGCACCTCAATGGAGAAAGCTAAAACTGACCGTCATGATAGGGCGAGAGCCGATCGCTGTTCGAGAGGTTTTTTGAGTCCCTAAAGACTTATGCCGCTTAGAGCGAGGAGTCGGCTTTGTCTGGCCCAGGCGTGGATAGCGCCCTGAACTCGGTCTTCTGAATACTAGGGGCTTCATCGAAATTTAAAATTATAGAATACTATGGCTAAGTGAGAGTGTTCAAGCATTATAGTCTGGTTGCCTCGTTCGTTGTGTTGATCGCCTCCCTCTAAGGACCCAAGAATGGGAAAAAGAGCGCTCAAGTTTATACCGAACACCCCAACACTCGCGACATGGGGGCAGAAGCGAACGACTCGCCATCTCTCAAATTTAATAAACAGTCGCACAGAAGGTAATATTTTAAATTCACAAGCGTTGCTTAGCGCATATGAACAAGTTTTCAAGCGTACAGGATAACAAATGCGAGTTTACTCAAAAATTACATCTTTGGAGAATTCACCCTCTATAAGGCGGGCACCCTTCAGGACGCCCGCATAATACATCTCGGGCGTGCGATACTCCTTGCCCGGCGGTGGAGCATCTGTCACAAGCTTCTCAGCGTCCATCTTACCCCAGTGCACTTTAGCACGGGCAAGGGCCCTACGGGCACCTTCGATACAGACGGAGCGCTTGACGACTTCAATCCATGGACGGGCGTCCACCAGCCGCCTCACCAGCCCGTAGTAGCTCCCAGGCATGGCTTCCTTAGGCCACAGCCGAACCATGAGGCCCTTCATGGCCTGTTCGGCCACCTTATGGAGCTCGACCAGCTGCTTCAGCTGGTCGCTCAAGGGCACCGGGTGTCCGGCCTCAGCATACTGAGACCAGAACACCTTCTCCGTCGAGCTCCCCTCCTCGGCCCGGTAGAATGCGGCATCGTCCGACACACTGAGGGGCAGATCTGCGAATGCTCCTGGAGAGCTCCGGATTTGGGTAAGTAATAAGTAATTCACTTTCACGTGCTTGCTTTGCATGAAGAATGCCTTACCCGCTGCTATCTTCTTCCTTGCCTCAATTTCCTGGAGGGCTTTTTGGGCTTCGGCCTTAGCGGCTTTGGCGCTCTCAAGAGCCGAGGCGAGCTCGGACTCTCGAGTCTTTGAGTCATGCTCCAAACTCTCGTGTTTTTCCACGAGAGCCTGGAGCTCTTGCCGCACCTCCGCCACCCGCGCCTCCTGCATCTCTCGCTCGATGCGCACCGTGGCTGCATTGCTTTCAGCCTTGGACACCGCCTCCTTCAGGGTCGCCACCTCATTCGTGGCCCCTGCAATTCTCATGGTATTCCTGTCATTTTTTGCAACCACATCTTTTACATACTTCCATAAGGTATTACTTACCTTCCTTGTCCTCGAGCTGCTTTTTGGCAAGGCCGAGGTCGTTCTCGGACCGCTCGAGGCTCTGCTTCAATGCATTGACCTCCGCAGTCAGTGCGGCAGAGGTTAGCAGTGTAGCCTGCATTCCCGATATTGACATACTTATGTTAGACTCATGTGTACATCTTTTTAGATCCTCAGTTCGGCTTTTCTTTCCGAACACCGAACTGAGCATCAGGGGCTACTATCTATGCGGTAATATTTTTACATATCTTAAATACATACCTCAAAGCCTGTTAGAAGGCTGGCACAGGCTTCAGTCAGCCCTCTCTTAGCGGACTGAACTTTCTGGATCACCACACTCATAACAGTGCGGTGCTCCTCGTTGATGGAGGCGCCGTTAAGCGCCTCCAGCAAATTATCCGGTGCCTCCGGTTGAACGGAGGTCACCGGTGTCGCAGTCTTGCCCTTCTTACGAAGGTGCCGCCTGCCGGACTCCGGAACCACTGAAGGTTCCGGTGCGGAGTCCGGCCCATGGCCGGACTTAGATCCCTTTGGGGTTTGATCCCCCTTATGCCCGGAGTCCGGGAGGTTGCCTTGCGGCGCCTCCGGGACCTCCTCCTCTTGGCTGCGCCCCTTTTGGGACCCCACCTCGGCGTCATCTGCAGCGCAAGGAGAGGAGGCGGCCCGAAGTGAAGTGCTATTCACGTCCGACGGAGCTAGGGAGCCGCTTGTTGAAGTGTCGAGCCCATCCTTGGGCGGGCTGCAGGGTTATATTCGGCGTCAGGAGATTCTACGCGACAAACCAAATGCCATGAGTTATTCTGGTATCTAGACACTTAAGATGTCGCCGAGGGCTTAGCCCTCGGTGGCCACTCCTCTTCGCCATCGTCAGTGTTGGTGGAGTAGTCCGGAGGAAGGGTCCTTCCTTTCTTGGACCCTCCGGCCTCCCCTGTTGGGGCGGCCTTCCTTTTCTTCTCTCCCCCCGCTGGGGGAGAGGCCTCTTTTTCCTCCTCCTCGTCTTCGTGGGAGGAGTCCGCCTCGGAGTCATCGGATGATGAGTCCGACAACACCTGGCGCCGGGAACTCTTTCGAGTTCCCGTGGCCTTCTTATTGGCCTTCTTCTCCGGCACCATGTGAGGTGCCGGAACCAGCAGCCCCGTCAATCGGGCGTCTGCTGGGTCTTCTGGCAAGGGAGCCGGACAGTCAACCCGCCCGGACGTCTTCTGCCAGGCCTGTCAAAGGTAAGGGAGTTTAGATCCCGCATAGAGTCAAACTATGAAAAACAAGGATCCTGTAAAGGGTAAAATAGCTTACCTCATTGGCTTGACGCTGCGAGCTGAATCCACGATCTTCGGTAGCGGATGCGGGAGCCTCGGCGCCCTTGAATAGCACCTTCCAGGCATCTTCGTACGTAGTGTCCAAGAGTCTGCTCAAGGTTTGGTGTTGTGCCGGATCAAACTCCCACAAGTTGAAGGCCCGTTGTTGGCACGGGAGGATCCGGCGGATGAGCATGACCTGGACTACGTTGACAAGCTTGAGCTTCTTGTTCGCCAGGTTTTGGACGCATAATTGGAGTCCGGTCAGCTCTTCCGAACTACCCCATGTCAGGTCCGTCTCTGTCCAAGAGGTTAGCCGTGTAGGGAAGCCAGATCGGAATTCGGGGGCCGCTGCCCATTTAGGGTCACGTGGCTCGGTGATGTAGAACCACCCCAATTGCCACCCCTTTATGGTCTCCACGAAGGAGCCCTCGAGCCATAAGACGTTGGGCATCCTGCCCACCATGGCACCTCCGCACTCCGCCTGGCGGCCGCCCACTACCTTCGGCTTGACATTGAAGGTCTTCAGCCATAAGCCGAAGTGGGGCTGGATGCAGAGGAAGGCCTCGCACACGACGATGAACGCCGAGATGTTGAGGATGAAATTCGGGGCCAGATCATGGAAATCCAGGCCGTAGTAGAACATGAGCCCCCGGACAAATGGGTGAAGTGGAAAACCTAGTCCGCGGAGGAAGTGGGTGAGGAACACCACCCTCTCATGGGGCCTGGGGGGTGGGGACAAGCTGCCCCTTGTCGGGGAGCCGATGCGCGATGTCGCTGGACAAGTATCCGGCCTTCCGCAGCTTTTTGATGTGCCCCTCCGTGACGGAGGAGACCATCCACTTGCCTCCCCCTCCGGACATGGCTGGGGAAGGTTGAGGCGAGATGTGCGGACTTGGGCGCTGGAGCTCGAGTGCGCGGAAATGGATGAGTAAAGGAGGAAGAAGGCGTGTGTGAAAAAGTGGATCCTTATCCCCTTATATGGACGGACGAAGCTATGCGTCCCCACCAGCCTGGTAAAACTCGCTTATCTCCCAAGCGCCGTAATCAATGGCGCGGTTGGGTTACCCACGCCCGTATTGATGAGAATCCCGGAATAAGGGGACACGATCTCTGCTTTGACAAGACGTGCCAAGGAAACCGCCTCGCTAAACGCGCTGAGGTGGGACAGTAAAAACGATTCGAATAAAGGCTTGGCCGTGGTGTGATGTCACGCCACGAAATACGTCAGCAGATTGAATTTGTGTAAATATTATTCTCTCTACGGTGGTATGTGGAACTTATTTTGCAGAGCCAGACACTATCCTTGTGTTCAAAATCTTCTATGAAGTATTCGGAGGAGGAACCCGCCTTGCAATGCCGAAGACAATATGCGCGCCGGACTCGTCGTCATTGAAGCCTGGTTCAGGGGCTACTGAGGGAGTCCTGGATTAGGGGGTGTCCGGATGGCCGGACTATAGCCTTTGGCCGGACTCCTGGACTATGAAGATACAAGATTGAAGACTTCGTCCCGTGTCCGGATGGGACTTTCCTTGGCGTGGAAGGCAATCTTGGCGATACGGATATGTAGATCTCCTACCATTGTAACCGACTCTGTGTAACCCTAACCCTCTTCGGTGCCTATATAAACCGAAGGGTTTTAGTCCGTAGGACGAACAACAATCATACCATAGGCTAGCTTCTAGGGTTTAGCCTCTCTGATATCGTGGTAGATCTACTCTTGTACTACCCATATCATCAATATTAATCAAGCAGGAGTAGGGTTTTACCTCCATCGAGAGGGCCCGAACCTGGGTAAAAACATCGTGTCCCTTGTCTCCTGTTACCATCCGCCTAGACGCACAGTTCGGGACCCCCTACCCGAGATCCGCCGGTTTTGACACCGATAGTCACCATCTGCGATCCTCATGTATCAGTTGTACTCTAGCACCTTTACTCACTGGCAGTGGTTTTTGTATGGAAGAGGAGTGGCGCTGGTTTTGGATTAGAATGGGAGAGGAGCGGCGCTGGTTTTGGATTGGAACAAGAGAGGAGGGGCGGTGGTTTTGAAATGTAAGAGGAGAGGAGCGGTGCTGGATTTGGACTGGAACAGGAGAGGAACGGCGGTGGTTTAACATGAGAGGAGCGGCGCTGGTCTTGGAAGTATTTTTTTTGTTTTGCGTATTTTGTGTCAAAGTTTGACCACGTATTGTATTTGACAAGCAAAATGTGAATGCATGTCACCAAAAATTGTATGGTTCGGTTCGTATCTGAATGTACTTCCAAATTATATTATTTTTGCAACGTATAACATATATTTTATTTGTGAAAATCATTGTCAATTATGACCCAGAATAAAAGGGAGACTAGTTAATGTGGGGTCACTTTCTTAATTGAAGGGTAACTGATTTTGATTTTGAGCCACTCACAGTGCGCCAGCCCTCTCGTCCAATTCTAAATCATTGTCACATGCTCCTCTCCCTCTTCTCCATTGCAAAACCATCTCCTCTCCTCTCCATCATCTCCATTCCAAAACCACCGTCTCGCCTCTCCCTCTTCTCCATTGCAAAACCACCCCCTCTCCTCTCCATAATCTCCATTGCAAAACCACCATCTTGCGTCTCCCTCTTTTCCATTGCAAGACCACTGTCTCTCCTCCCATCTTCCAAAGCTAGCACCAGACCTCTCAGAAGGACATCTATGGAAAGGATGCAGCAGTGAATCGGGCAGATCGCCGGCGGTGACTTTGCGAAGTTAGCCAAGTTGAAGGAGATCCTTACTTGCTTTGACAACGAGTGGGAGATTTCGAGGACGTTGAGGGCCATGTGGCAATGTAATCAAAAGAGCGAGACGGTGCACACATCTTTGCTTCGTGCATGTCCTGCCAGTGTGCGTGAGAGAGGACGAGTACATTCTTCTGGAACCAGCAGCACGTCACCATGATCAATCCACACAAGGAGGTCCCGACAATGACTCCACATGTGCCACGTGGCTTCATGGATGCCCCCACATCATTTTAATCATAATATATTAACTGAAAAAGGAAGTACTAGTAAGGTACACGTGCATTGCACGCATGGGATTTGGCAACCAAATTATGAATACATACCACACTATAGCATGTAAGCTTTGAGTCATATATGCATGATGTAGATGTTCGTTTAATTCTTATAGTTCATCTCATTCAAAATCAATTAGTTTCTATAAA
The DNA here is from genome assembly GCF_018294505.1 of Triticum aestivum. Classification (NCBI taxonomy): domain Eukaryota; kingdom Viridiplantae; phylum Streptophyta; class Magnoliopsida; order Poales; family Poaceae; genus Triticum; species Triticum aestivum. The sequence continues at coordinate 325,275,346 of NC_057801.1, read as the reverse complement.
AAAAGTTAATCTATTTTATGATTCATGGAACTGTGCGTTGTAAAGCATAAATTAAAAACGAATAATGGCAATTCAACTAGAAAAAAAGTCTGGGCAGTTATGATACGGAAGATTCTAGAACAAAGGAGACATACTTGTGTTTTGAGGTTTGTGCATTATGCTTAAGTTCAACCATGGAGTCTTCTAGATTGTACGTGTGGCAGAGTCTAGTGGAGTGTAGATAAGATCCAATGGCCAATAGTGCTCGGATTTGCCATCTCTACACCGTCTGATTGGCTTCATCCAATGACCATCTTTCAAATTTATTCGCACTCAATATAGAGGTATAGATATAGACTAGTTTAGCACATCATCTAAAGGCTTTCTACATGCTCATTTTTTTGTACAAATGTGCTCCGCCGTGCACCCGTGCGTTTGTATGTGGGAACGAGTGCGTGTGTGCACCTCTTCTCTTTCGCACACGTAGTCCATGTGTGTGAGAGATACTAAGATATGGTGAGGGAATCCGTGCCAATGCAAATTGTGTGAAGGAGAGTCCTATATACATACATGTATGTGCATGGGGTCGGGGTGATATACGAGAAGGGAGGGGAGGGTTCAGCCGTGCGAGATATCGATAGAGACAAATAGAGGGAAGAGCTCTATGAGCGTACAAGCACTGGGATATGGGGGAGGGGGGCTGGAAGATGGTGCGAGGGGCCAAGTGGAGGGAGACTATGAAGGAGTGCACAAGTGCGACATCGATATTTGAAGAGAGGGGGCGAGTGCGCGGTTGTGCGCAATGGTGGAGCCATGAAAAATAAATGAGCTAGGGGGCCAAGCATTGCTAATCCTTTGCGAGGTGAGCCAATTCATCAAATTAAACCATTTTGCCAGCAATTGATCTACTGATTACATTAATATTAGCTTCAATATATAGTGGTGTTAGGGGGGGCAGGGCCCTTGCTGCCCCCTGTCTTCACCACTGTGCGCGCGTCTGAGAGATGAAGCGGAAGGCATGGATCATGAGAGGGGGACGATGGATATATAATGTGGGTGTATTAGCTATGTAATCCTATATGGAGAGGTATACATTGATCAATGTGTACGTGGGAAAGAGGGTGAGACCTGACTAGATATATAGAATCTTCCGTATCATAATTGCCCAAAAAATTCTACATGAATTGCCATTATCTGTTGTTACTTTATGCTTTACAACGCACAATTCCATGAATCTTAAAATAGATTAGCTTTTTTATAAAAACTAATTGATGTTGAATAAGATGAACTATAAGAATTAAACGAACATCTACATCATGCATATATGACTCAAAGCTACATGTTATAATGTGGTATTTATTCCTAATTCAGTTGCCAAATATCATGTGTGCAATGCACGTGTACCTTACTAGTCTATACCCCTATATAGTGTGTGAATAACATTGAAAGATGGTCGTTGGATGAGGCCAATCCGACAGTTCAGAGATGTCAAATTTGAGCACTACTGGTTGTTGGATATCATCTACATTCCACCAAATTTTGCCACATGTACAATCTAGAAGACTCCAGGGTTGAACTTAAGCATAATGCACAAACCTCAAAACACAAGAACTTCTTCTTTGTTCTAGAATCTTCCGTATCATAATTGCCCAAATTGTTTTCTACATGAATTGCCATTATTTGTTTTTACTTTATGCTTTGCAACAATTCATGAATCTTAAAATAGATTAACTTTTTTATAAAAACTAATTGATTTTGAATGAGATGAACCATAAGAATTAAACAAATATCTACATCATGCATATATGACTCAAAGCTTACATGCTAATGTGGTATTTATTTATAATTTGGTTGCCAATCTCATGTGTGCAATGCACCTGTACCTTACTAGTCTAAATGGCTTTTGTGTGTGTGTGTTGTGCATGTTAAACACATTGTACGTAGTATCATACATGGCTAAGATTCCGAACATCTAGCTAGAGCATACATGTACTACGATTTGAATTCAACATAAAATGGATACATATATTTAAATTTGAGTCCTATGTACATGTAGTTCGTATTTACATGGGAATTTACTACTCCTATATTCATGGCATGTGTTGTGAATATAATATTTATATGGTTGTATAACTAACCCAAGTACAATCCCATTCAAACAGGGAAAATGTACTCAAATTTAGTCCATATGCTAGACATCATGAATTGTCCCGATTTTTATTATTCAGGGAAGTGCTAATTGATTTGGTACTGTACACGTTATGTTTGTTGTCCTGATTTTTTTAGTTTTGTTGTTGTTCTATTTGAATGCATTATTAGTAACATAGTAAAACGGGACATGGCTCTCTCTAGTGATGAGGTATGAATTGTCTTTTTTATACAAGTTAAGATTGTTCTCCCGAAATTTCTAGCCGTGCCTTGTTATGCCAAAATTTCAAGCTAGCATCTCTTCCTATCATGCTGCGAAACTCCCGTCTCTTCAACCCGCGCTTTGTAACCCCAAAATTGTAAGATATATCTTTATCTCGTTGTGCTCCAAAAACTTCCTCCATCTCAACCCGCGCCTTGCTATCACAAAATTACAACGCATGCGAAAACTCCCACCTCCTGCGAAATCCCGACACGCAAAATGCTCGTGATACCCCTGAACCGAAAAAACTGCCTAGCTCAAATCGGCGGGGGTACTTTCATAAATTACCCCCCATTTCGGACAAGTGCATCCCTAAGCCATGGTTCCCCCTCCTATCCCATCTGCCCACCCATTCATATACTGAGGCCGTGAAACCCCGCGAAGCCCCACACCCTCCTCCTTCCACCACCCAGCCGGAGCCTCTTCCCCAATGACGTCATCCACAGCAACACCTCGATGCCCCTCATACACCGCACTGGATGAGGATCCGTCCTCTATCTCGTTGTCCCGCCAGTTCAGCCACCCCGTCCTCCACCTCCAAGGAGCTTCCCCAACGTTCCACTCGTCTTTGGCGCCACCTCCATTCCCACACTGCCGTCTTCACCTGCACCACCGAAAGAGAAGCATCACGACCGATTCCTTGAATGAAGCTGAGGCCTAATCAGCGCCACCAAAGAAGTTCTACACTAAACGCCACATTTTCTTCATGATTCGATCTCACGATGCTATCGACGCTCAGTCTCGAGCCGACATGGCACGGCTCCATCCACGGCGGCATCGCCGGACACTTCCTCCACGGTGTTGCTCCCTCGGTAGTGACGTCCACATCAGTAGGAGCAGCTGTTGCTTTGGCTCTCGCTCGCATTACTGCTCTGCTCTTGCTCTCGGTCCCCTGCCTAGTCTGCTCTTGCTCTTGCTCTTGCTCACCTAGCTGCTATCGGTCTTGCTCTTGCTAGCGCTGCTGCTCTTGCTCTTGCTCTTGCTTGCGCTGCTGCTCTCGCTCTTGCGCGCGCTACTGCTGCATGAGCAGCAGATCCTGCTCTCGCTCCAGCCCCTGCAGCTACTACCAGAGATGCTGCTACATGACCAACTGCCCCGGCTCTCGCATGAACTGCTGCTGGGGCACTGCTGCTACTGCTTTTCTGCTACTAGTGCTTTTAGTTTCGATAGTAAAATTCAGTTTCAACAGCAAAATCCAGTTTCGATAGTTAAATTCAGTTTCGATAGTTAATTTCAGTTTCGACAGTTAAGTTCAGAGATGAGCGGCTGATGTATTTTACATCTAGCCCTTTGTGGTTTTGTATTTTACGTCATCTGTTGGAGATGCTTTTAGAATTCCACTCAGGTTAACGTTGTCTCTCTTGTCCTGCTTCAGCCTCATCGTCGTACAACAAACAAGAGCTGCTCCAATGACGAAACCCTCCTTCACAGCAGAGCAGTACCCCCCGACTCCATCTCCATATGCCTAAGATCTTCTTCCCCTCCTCCGATAGCCAAATCAGCTGGAGAATCCTCACCCACCAACCCAATCATGCTGAGATTGACATGGCTTCTCCAAAGAGGTTGTACACTTGTTGCATCGCTTTTTTACACTGCATGTTATATATATTGTCCACTGAGCACACGTAGTAACATGAAATATGATTAGTTTCTCCTACTATATGACAAGTAGTGAGGTACCAGGCAACTTAGCTATCCATGATGGACTCTCTTGAACGCCATCATTATTTATCTCTGCGCGTTTGAGCTGCGCATTTGTAGATGGGCCCGGGAGTTGAGTTAGTAGGGCAGTGGACTGGGTCCAAAGTAGTAGAAGTAGCACAAAAACATTTTTTGAGTGTAGGCTTTTCCCTGCTCAAGCCTGCCTACTAGAATCGTCAGTGCTTGAAAGGAAAAGTGAAGGAAAAACATAGGAATTGGAAAGTTTCCTATTGTACTACTATTCATGCTTTTGGTTCGAAGGAATGGAGCAAAGGAAACTTGTAGGATTTGTTCCTTTAGTTTCTCCTTGAAAGGAAGATTGTAGGAATTTTAATATCCACTTGTCCTCCTTTTCAAATTCCTATTCATGAAGCACAAGACTAAGAGATAGTAGCATGATAGCATTATAACCGTACATTTTCTTGTGGCTTGACTTAATCTCACCATGTTTCTTTGCATCATGTGATCTTCCAATTCTTGTGAACCAAACACCCGGATTGGCAAAAATCCTATATTTTTAAATTCTCCAATTTGCACGTGCATTCCTATCCTATTCCTACCCTGCATTGTTAGAATCCTCAAATTCAAACAATCCCTTACCCAATTACTTCTATTACAGATATGTGTCAAAGAAAACCTTGTGTGGTTTGTCCCGCTCCTACTGCGCTGTGTTCAACCCCAGCTCAACTGCTCCAATGAAGGAAGGGTTCACCACAGCAGGAATTAGCCCTCCAGACTGCCTTTCGCCTCCTCAAATCTTCTTCCCACCCACCGGCAGCCACGACAACTACATTACCATCATCAACTGAGCAGATGACCTTGAGGACTACACGGGTCCGCAAGAGAGGTCGCACTCTTTTGTGTCTGCTTACGTTATGCATCGCTTAATATGATGACATGCTACTTTATCGTCCTGTTCACCGACTAGACTCCGAGTCAGGTCCAAACTAATGTTCAAACTTGAGTTTTAAATGGTTGTGGGGTACATATTGAGGAAACAATCAATACTATCTACCTACTATCTGGTTAATCTCGGGTGTCTACTATGAGTTTCATGTTGGGTGGAAACAGACATTAAAGGATCCATTATCTGTATTTTTTAACTAAAACTATTATGTGCTTACTATCATTGGTTTTTGGTCTATCCATAGTTTGCTACCATCACTCTGGATTTGTGCATGCACTCCTTACATAATCTCACTATGTTTTATTCCTATGCATGTTAGTTATTGTACACAATGGTACTGAACATGTAGAGCAAAAGAGGAGAGGCTTGCGTGGCAATAAAATTTCATGCAGACGTTGCTCCATGGTCGGTGCAAAAGAAACCCCCCTCCCCCCATCCAGACCGTAATCAAGAGGAAGATAACAGTTCAGAGGGGAATTCAGAGCCCCTGAGGTCTTTTGCTCTAACTTGGCATGCTGATGTTTGTCATATCATGCATATGGTGCCTTGCATTGCTTACTTTATACATAAAATATGTCATCTGCTTAGTTTAGACATGCGTTGTGTGAATGCCATCTGTTTAGTTTCTATATCATATATGTGAATCATGCAACGCTGTCTTTTTTAGCCAGGCATCATATATGTGAACTTTGTAATGCCACCCTGGTTAGCCAGTCATCTTATATGTGAATTATATCATGCCTTCATTTTTTATTAGGTATTAAATTCGTCAACAATTTTAGTACATTCAATTATTCTTCCTATGCATCAGCCATTCAACACGGTCATGGAAAAATCTGGAGTGGAAACAAGGTCTTCAGAGCAGACAATGCTATCTGACGAAGTGCATGTGTTGCTGGTTATGGATAGCTCCTCAGAGGAGGATTCAAAGACAGATGACCAGTCCTATCTCCCCCCCCCCGAGGTGCATGCTCTAACTTGGTAGGGTTATATTGCTCATATCGTGCATATGGTGTCTTTCATTGGCATGTCATTTTGTTAGTTTAGACATGCTTTGTGTGAATGCCACCTGTTTAGTGTGTAATTACCATGTATGTGAATTTTGCAATGCCATCTTGTTGCAAGACATTATATATGTGGTTATGAAGTGCTATCTTGTTGCAAGGCATTATGTATGTGAATTATGAAAGGCAATGATGTTTAGCCAAGCGTCATATATGTGAATTATATCATGTCGTCCTTTTTTGGTATTACTCATTGCATTTGTCGACAATGTTTGTATATTCAACTGCTCTTCCTGTGCATCAGCCATTTGAATTGGTGATGGAGAAATCTGAAGTGAAAACAAGGTCTTCAAAGCAGACAATGCTACCTGCTGAAGCATATATCTTGCTGGTTACAGATAGCTCCTTAGAGGAGGATTCAAAGGCAGATGACCAGTCCTATTATCCCCCTGAGGTGTATGTTCAAACTTGGCAGGATTATATTACTCATATCATGCATATGTTGTCTTGCAATGCTTAGTTTTTACATCATATACATAATATTGAATGCCATCTCCTTAATTGACACATCATATATGCGATTTCCCTCTGCTCACTTGCTTAGTATATAAATCATATATTTGAATTACATCATGCCATGATGTTTACATAGACAGCATGTATCTGAATTATGGCATGCCAACCCATTTTCCAAAGACATAATATAGTTATATCATCTCATCATGTTTATATAGTCATCCTATTTTGAATTATGCCATTCTATCTGTGAACTATATCATGCCATCATGTTTCGTCGACGGCATGTTTGTGAATTATGGCATTCCAACCACTTTAATAGACACATCGTATAGTTATATCATGACATCATGTTTACATAGTCATCATATTTTGAAGTATGTCATTCTATCATGTTTAGTTAGCCATCATACATGTGAAATTGTGTCATGCTATCCTGTTTAATTAGCTATCATATAGTGCAATTATGCCATGCTATTCTGTTTGGTTAGACAACATAAATGTGAATTATTTCATGCCATGTTTTCTTTCCTACTATCCATTGCACCTGTCTATCTTACAATGTATGTACATTCAATTACTTTTCTTGTTTATCGGCCATTTGAATTGGAGGGGTGATGACAGTATCTATGGGAGTAAAAACACGGTCTTTAGAAAAGATCGTGCTACCTATCAATGCAGATAGAACCACATATGTACTTGCCCAAGAACCAGCCCCACCACACATAACCCAGACTCAAGCAGATTGTACCCCTACCCAGTTGGACAGAGAACCAGCTACACCCCTTCTAACCCCAACCCCAGCAGATAGTAACCCAGTTCTAGTTGACACAGCACCGTCTCCACCACAGAGCACCCAAACACAAGCAGTTAGTAAGGCAACTGTAGTGCCCAAAGCACGAAGACTACCACTCCGTACCCCAAGTCAACACTTAAAGCAGAAGAAGAATTGTTCTGAGGTTAGGTTCCGTAGCTATGGTTCATACTCCTTTGCTCTTGCATCATTGTATTTACTCATACCAACTAATTTCAAATTTGAAGGATGCAATTGAAACTGCAATGGCGCAACAGGTATGTTTTAAACCTGTTTCTTTAAAGTGTTTGCTGTTGTAACTTGCTCTATGTTGATTTCAGTTTCAATTCCATAAACTGTTATGTTCTCATGCCATGCACATTACAAGTGTTGTTATTTGTTGTGTAGTTTCCCACACTTATATTCTGTCTATGTTGCTTTGTCTTAAATAGATATGATTCAACTGTCTCTATCTTGATTTGGCAACAAAAACTAGAATGATATAGAGCATATAGTGACCGTACTACATAGATATCTGTTTGTTTCATGATGTTATCCTGTCCACCTTAGTACTGAACTAGTTTACCAAAATGAGTTTCATATACAACATGGTAAACATGTGATGTGTTCGTTTGTTTCTCTTTTAGAATGCGGATAAAATATTGGAGAAGAGTACCCCGTTATGAAATGGTAAAGGAAGTAATGTAGATAAGGTTCAAGATAGTGAGACATCCCTATTGGTCTCCAAGAAAGCTGATAAAAACTAAACTAAAGATACTCAGACAACCCCAAACTCATGTCTTGATGTAGTGTTCGACCTACTGGCCACTATTGCTGGCACTAGCTCTTCGAACTCACTTCCTGAATCAGTTAGGCTTCTTGAGTCTCAGCTTCAAGTTGAAATACATCGATCAGATGTTTTGCGACAAGAAGCCGAAGGACTGAGGAAGTCCCTGCAAAATTCATATGCATACTTTCTAGTGCAATAGCAAGCGCTGGAGGATTTAAGCGCCAAACAAGAGAAATAATAATCTTCCTAAGCATCTTGCCAGCATTATGGGTACCCAGGATATTGTTTCTTGAGCTCTTATGAAGTGGTTTCAGTTCTGGACTTGTTTTACTGCGGAGTTTATTTGCACTGGCCGCGAACTTTGACAACTAGTGTATGTGATATGCTGCTTTGTTCCCTATATTTGCACTGGTGGCAAACTTTGAATCCCAGTGGATGTAATATGTGTAATAGTCGTGATAGCCTAGCATAAGTTGCTTGCTTATTTATTTCCTTGTTGTCTTGTTTATTTGTTTGCTTGTAGTCAGTGCAGTTCTTTTTCCGCGGTTTGCTAGTGGCTGCAATAACCTATTTTTAAAACTAGGCCACAATAACCATGGGTTACATATTTACTATTGTGACCATGGGCCTCCTACGGGCCATAGAAGCAATGGGCCTTCTACGGGCCATAGAAACAATGGGCCTTCTATGGGCCGTAGCATCAATGGGCCTTTTACGGGCCATAGAAACAATAGGCCTTCTACGGGCCGTAGCATCAATGGGCCTTCTACGGGCCGTATGATCGATTGGACAAACATGGGCCAATAAAGGATCGCATTATGGGCCTTAAACGGGCTAGAGTTGGAATTGTCCATTCATGGGCCGACCATAACGGATTGTCGTTAATCGGTTGTATTTGATGCCGCTATAAAAACGGCCCAACGGATTAACGGGCCACGGACGAGCCGACTGTAACCACGGGTTGAATTTGACCCACGGGCAGAAAAGGCCAGTAACGAGCCGTAGTTAACCGAATGCTGCAAATGAGCCCAAGAATAAATGGGCCCTGAGAAGGCCGAAAGATAACACAGGTTGGAAACGGCACAATGGAATAATGGGCCATTAATCGGTATAAAGCGATACACTGTTCATTACGGGCTAGTTTCAACACGAGCCATTAATGGGCCAAGAGTTACAAAGGGCCTCATATGGGTCGAAAGACGTCATGGGCCATACATGGGCCAAAAGTTTCAACAGGCTGGAATCATATTCGACAGCCCAGATGACGCTACTGGGCCTAATTCGGATAGGCCGTAACGGTCGTGCGTTAGCGGGCTGTAAATGGGCTATATGCGAACAGGCCATTAAGAAGCTTTCTGTGGCCCGACCCGTTACCTTTTGACCAAGTCAAACGGGCCAGCCTTTTCACTAAAATGGGCCTCCGTTGGGCCGTGCCACGTGTTGACGTATCATAGGCGCCTTCAGTCCAATGAGTGGATGACATCTATCCCAATGGTGAGCAGACATGTGGTTCCTCTGGCCATTGAGAATTTTACATGTGGAAAATCGCCATTAGTCCGGGCTGTTAACGGGTTACCAGATCCAAAACCGGACCCGATAGCTTAATGGCGACCCACTACGGTGGATTCCACGTGTCGTTACCCTTGACGAAAGCACTTCCATGACATGCCATTTATCGCCATGCAAGTGGACACTTCCGTGATGATAATTTTGCTAATGTCATGGAACACTTCTACGACAGCACAGGTATGACTATGTTGATTCTATCATAAAATCGTCATGGATGTACATGCATGACAGAAAACATGACCTACTGTGACAAACACGTATCATCACGGAAGTGGTTTTTTTGTAGTGAAAGTTGCTATAAAACGATTGTAAAACATCCAAGAATGATAATATAACAGCATGGAACAAGCAAAAAATTATAGATACATTGGAGATGTATCAGCATCCCCAAGCTTAATTCCTACTCGTCGTCGAGTAGGTAAATGATAAAAACAGAATTTTTGATGTGGAATGCTGCCTAACATGTTCATCACATATTATTTTCTTTTGTAGCATGGACATATGGACTTTTATATGGTTCAAAGTAGTATTCTAGTTTTTACATGAAGATTTCAATACTCAAGTATATCAACAAGCAACCATGTCTTTCAAAATATCAACACTAAAGCAAGTTATCCCTATCCCATTATGCTCAACCATTGATCCATTCATGAAACACATTCACATATTAGCTACATCTAATGCTCAAGTACGATCATAGTGCCCCTTAGTTGATGCTTTATAAGAGAAGATGGAGACTCAAATAAAACTAAAAATTGCATAAAGTAAATAGAAAGGCCCTGCGGAGTGGGAAGTAGGTATTTGTAGAGGTGTCAGAGATCAAGCAAAAAAATAGAGATAAAACATTTTGGGTGGCATACTTTTCCTATCAACAAAAATGACCGAGTAGTTCCCAATACTTTGCATGCAAGATATATCATAGGCGGTTCCCAAACAGAAAATAAAGTTTATTCCTTTTTCCACCGTACTTTCACATTCGACGGCTAGCCGTATACACGGGTACCGTCCATACCAACACTTTCCATGGAATTTATTATTTGACAACATAAAGTACATTCATTTTTCACTTCGGAATTGTGCATCCCTAATAACTTTGTTGTACTCTCGTGCAATGACAAGTGAATAAACACTCATCTTGAGAATAACACATCTAGCATGGAAAAATATCAGCCACCCCCTACCGTTTCATGAGCGGTACGAGCACACAAAAAGGAAATTATTTTGAAAATTAGGGATGTCCCATACAAATTTGCTTAGAACGACACGGGAATACCGCATATAGGTATGTATGGTAGACTCATATGGCAAAACTGGGTATAAGGATTTTGGATGCACAAGTAGTACTCCTACTTAGTACAAGTGAAGGCTAGCAAAAAGATTGAAAAGCATCCAACCAAGAAACGAAAAATTACATAAGCAAGCGTTAAGCATAACTAACACCGAATAATGCACCACAAGTAGGATGTAATTTCATTGCATGACTATTGACTTTCGTGCTTGCATAGGTAATCACAAACCTTAACACCAATATTCTTACTAAAGCACAATTACTCACCAACATGACTCACATATCACTATCATCATATCTCAAAACTATTACAAAGAATCAAGTTTATTTTCTCCAATGATCTTCATGAAAGTTTTTATTAGATCCCTCTTGAATATCTATCACTTAGGGACTAGTTTCATATATTGCAACTGCTTTTGGCAAGCTCAAACAAATTTAAGTGAAGAACATGAGCATAAATTTTTTCATCTCTCAAAATAATATAAGTGAAGCATGAGAGAATTTCTTCAAAATTACTAACTCTCAAATAAGTCTAAGTGAAGAATGAGAGAAGTTCTTCAAAAATGTTAAAGCACACAGTGCTCAAAAAGATATAAGTCAAGCAATAGAGCAATTCCATGGCTCAAAAGAAAATTAAGTGAAGCACATAGAGCAATTCTAACAAATCATAGTATAATTCTGGCTCTCTCAAATAGGTGTGTCCAGCAAGGATACTTGTGACAAACTAAAAAAAACAAGGAAATATTCATATAATACAAGATGCTCCAAGCAAAACTCATGATATGTGACAAATCAAAATATAGCTCCAAGTAAAATATCGATGGTTGTTAGAAGAAAGAGGGGATGCCACTCGGGGCATCCCCAAGCTTAGTTGCTTGTTTCTCCTTGAATATTGCCTTGCGGTTCCATGGGGCATCCCCAAGATTAGGCTCTTCTTACTCCTTATTCCTTCATCCCTTGTGATCTCACCAAAAACATGAAAACTTCAATAACACAAAACTCAACAAAAACCTTCGTGAGATCCGTTAGTATAACAAAGTGAATCACCACTCTAAGTACTGTTGCAAACCCATTCATATTTTATTTTCGCATTATATCTACTGCATTCCAACTATGCTATGTCTTATACCCCCCCCCCCCACCCCGCCTGATAAAGTCCATAGATTCATCAAAATAAGCACACAACACAAAGAAAATAGAATTTGTCAAAAATAGAACAGTCTGTAGCAATCTGAAACACATAGTATACTTATGTAACTCCAAAAATTCTGAAACATTAGGAAAACGTAGGAAATTCATATATCAATCTTGTGTAAAAAAATCAGAATTTTATCACGCTTCTGTAATTTTAAACAATTTTGTCACTGGCGCACAAAGTTTCTGTTTTTCAACAAGATCAAATCAACTATTACCCAACATGATCCCAAAGCTTTACTTGGCACAAACACTAATTAAAACATTAAAAAACAATCATAACAGAGGTATAATTGTGCAAACACTCAAGACAGAAAGCAAAAAGGCAAAAATAAATTTTATTTATTGGTTGCCTCCCAACAAGCACTATCGTTTTACGCACCTAGCTAGGCATAAAGCATAGATTCAAGTATTGTCATCTTTAGTTTCCAACTCCTCAATCAAAAACTTAGAATTCTTGCAAGTAGGGTCTTTTATCACTTCAACAAAATTGGGGTGAATACTAATCATCTTAAGGTCTTCTTTGTTATTATTAGAAGTTGCACCCTTGTTTTTAGTGACTTGAGTAATCTTGCCAATGTTTACGGGATTTTTTTCAATAGTTTTAGTGGAAGAAAAAGTCGTGCTTAGATTACTAAAAATTTCTTCCAACTAATCAATTCTAGTGGGGCACTCCTCTATTCTCTCGTTGAATGTGGGTTCTTTTTCTTTAAGTACTTTAAGAGCATCTCTCGCTTTTGACCCAATTCTATTAGCAAGATTGTGCATCCTTTTATCTAATTTTTAATGTTTTCTTCAGTGAGCATTTTGTTTTTAATAGTTAGCATTTCCATAACATGCTCGATAGTTTAAGTTGTTTCATTAATCATAAGAGGTGGTGAACCCACTAGATTTCCCATAGCATTAAAAGCATCTAGAGAAGGACACATCAAGAAATTCCCATCGGTAATCGTATCAAAGGACAAATCTATACCAAGTAGTGATGCCCACATAAAAACAGTGAAGAAGAACAATGGTAGATTGCTTACGAACAGATCTATTATGAGCATTGCAAATCCAATACCAAGCATCCTTTAGATTCTCCCCTCCCCTTTGTTTGAAATTAAGAACCTCGTTCTCGGGGGTACATGCAATAGAGGAAGAACTATCCATAACGACAAAAAGTGGCAAACAAAATCGCACACAAAAACAGATCTGACAAGAAAAACGGCGAACAGAAAAAGAGGGCGAATAAAACGGCAAATTTTTGTGAAGTGGGGGAGATAAAATGAGAGGCAAATGGCAAATGATGTAAATTGCAAGGAGATGAGATTTGTGATTAGGAACCAGATAGACGTTGATGATGTCTCCCCGGCAACGGTGCCAGAAATCCTTCCTTGATGGCTCGTGTCCGCGTCAGTATTTCCCCGAAGAGGAAGGGATGATGCAGCACAACTACGGTAGGTATTTCCCTCAGTTATGAAACCAAGGTTATTGAACCAGTAGGAGAACCAAGCAACACGATGTAAACGGTACCTACACACCAAGAACAAATACTTGCAAACCGACAGGTAAGAAGGGTTGTCAATCCCTCTCAGGTAAAAGATAGATTGGTTTGTATGATTTTGTATAAATAGATCTCGCGATAAAACCAAATAAAATAAAGAAAGAAAAACTATAGAAAGGAATTTTTGGGGTTTTAGAATAATAGATCTAAAAACAAAAGAAAATAAAAATATATCTCAAAGCGAATATGATAAAGAATAGACTCGGGGCCATAGATTTTACTAGTGGCTTATCTCGAGAAAAATGGCATACGGCGGGTAAACAAATTACTGTTGGGCAATTGATAGAACTTCAAATAATTATGACGATATATAGGAAATGATCATTATATAGGCATCACGTCCAAGATTAGTAGACCGACTCCTGCCTACATCTAATACTATTACTCCACACATCGACCGCTATCCAGCATGCATCTAGTGTATTAAGTTCACGGAGAAATGGAGTAATGCAATAAGGACGATGGGATGTTGTAGACAAGATCTATGCATGTAGTAATAGATACCATATTGTTATCCTTAATAGCAACGATACATGTGTGTCTTGCTGCCCCTTCTATCACTGGGAAAGAACACCACACTATCGAACCCATCACAAAGCACCTATTGCCATGGCAAGAAAATTCGATCTAGTTGGCCTAACCAAAGATTTGAAGAAGAAATACGAGGCCATAAGTAATCATGAATATAAGATATCAAAGAAACACAAATAACTTTCATGGATAAATAGATCTGATCATAAACTCAAAGTTACCGGATCCCAACAAATACACTGCAAAAAGAATTACATCAAATAGATCTCCAGGAGACCATTGTATTGAGAATCAAAAGAGAGAGAGGAAGCCATCTAGCTACTGTACAATGAACTACTCTCGCATCATCGGAGAGGCACCAATGAGGATGATGAACCCCTCTATGATGGTGTGTAGATTAGATCTGGTGGTTCTAGAACTTGCGCTGGCACGAACAGTGTTTCTTTGACTCCCCTAGGGTTTTCGGATTTTTGGGGTATTATAGAGCAAAGAGGCGGTGCGGGAGGCGGCCAAGGTGGACACAACCCACCAGGGCACACCTGGCCCCCCAGGCATGTCCAGGTGAGTTGTGCTCCCCTTGGAGCCCCCCTCTGGTACTTCTTTGGCCCAACAGGTGTATTCTGGTCCAAAAAAATTCTCCAAAAAGTGTTGCTGCCATTGGACTCCATTTGGTACTGATATTCTGTGAAGTAAAAACAAGCAAAAACAGTAACTGGCACTGGGCACTATGTCAATAGGTTAGTCCCAAAAAATGATATAAACTTGCTACAAAATGATTGTAAAACATCCAAGAATGATAATATAATAGCATGGAACAAGCAAAAATTATAGATATGTTGGAGACGTATCAATGGTGTCTCCCCAGCAATGACACCATATATTCTTCCTGCCACTTGTCAGCTGTGTTGGGATTTCCCTGAAGCGGAGGGGATGATGCAGTACAGTAGAGATAAGTATTTCCCTCAGTTAGAACTCCAATAACATCGGGGAGAACATTGTATTGAATATCAGAGAGAGAGAGAGAGAGTCATCTAGCTACTAACTATGGACCCGTAGGTCTATGGTAAACTACGAACACATCATCGGAAGGGCAACAAGGTTGATGTAGAGCCCCACCGTGATTGATTCCCCCTCCAGTAGAGTGCCGGAAAAGGCCCCCAGATGGGATCTCGCGAGAACAAGAACTTGCGGCGGTAGAAGAAGTATTTCAGGTGGCTCTCTGTTGGTTTCCTAATTTTAGAGAAGTTATAAAGGAGGAATTAGGCCAAAGGAGCAAAGGTGGTCCCAGGAGGCACTAGGGCGCGCCCTGGTGGCTCATGGCCACCTTCTTCGTCTTCTGGCCCTCTCCCAAATCTTCTAGGGTATCTTTTGTCAAGAAAAAAATCCCCAAAAAGTTTCGTGATATTTGGACTTCGTTTGGTACTGATATTCTGAAAAACCAAAAGCAAGCAAAAAACTACAACTCACACTGGGCACTAAGTTAATAGGTTAGTCCCAAAAATGATATATAGTTGCTTGTAATTGCATATAAAACATATAAGATTGATATTGTAATTGCATGGAACAATCAAAATTATAGATACGTTGGAGACGTATCATCTACCTCAAAGCCTCGGACATCCTGTGGAGCGTCGACTTCATAGTGCCAAGGCGCGCAGAGCCTGGCGAGCAAATCAAATCCGGTAGCACGGCTACACAGAGAACAAACATCACACAACACGGTTAGGGAAAGTGCAAAAGGCCAGCCACAAAGTGGAAAAAGGGCGCGACGACCTCCAACCGCATCTGGCATGAACGTTGCCCTAGAGATCCCTTGAAGCACGCGTTCCAGCCTCTGCCAACGTGGCATCCCGCACCTTGCAACCCTTCATATGGACTTGGGTGTCCGCGACACGACCTTTGGCGGTCTCCAGCCGTCGTTGCAGGTCGTCCTCCACCTCTTGGCTCTCCCTCAATTGAGCATAGAGACCCTCAGTGATGCCCTGGTTATCAGCAAGCAGGCCGCTATCTGCCTTCAACAGCTCCTGGCAGGAGCCGGCCTCTGCACCCTTGATGCATGCCACCTCTTGCACAAGCTTCGCGGCCCCATGATCGGAGTCCACTTGGGCCTACAGCTGCTCGAAGGTTGTAACCCCGCAAAACAATAAAGAAGCCGACAAAGAATCATTTGCAAACAACTAGCTACAACATGAAGAACTTCTAGTAGACGCCTGCCAGCGACCTATGTAAACAAGCAATCCGCTCTTCCTCCATCGTGACCTTCTACGTTAGGTCACGTGCTCAGCGATCCAAATCCACCGCACAGGTTATCGCGGCCTAGAGAGATGACATGGGACCCTCAAGCACACTACAACCCACAATTTTCTTACTGCTCGGGGGCTATTGGATAACACCTAAGATCCTCTTACCTTGATGTCGGCCCCAGCTGAAGAACCAAGATCAGCAAGAGCATTTTCCAAAGCTTGCCCCAGGGCCTCGCTTTGGCGTACACACGAAAACAGTGCTAGAAAGTTTTCCAAGCTCTCTTCTAACCGCAAGGGAAGAGACGGTAGGTCGCGACTTCCAACAAGCAGGAGCTTGGGGTAGCCAAACGGTTCGGCACCCACAGATCCCGAATTTTTGAATTATTTCTTCTCCGAGGAGGTCATGGCCACTGCAGGCGGTCGACGGCTGGTGGCCTTTTTCCTCCCCGCCATTTTCAGCCTTTGTGGAGGGATATGCGGTGACTGTGACCCCGAAGATGTGCACGCCTGGCTAGGGTCCTCCACCGCGACAAAAGCTCACTGCCACAAGGACCGGAAGACCCAGGCGCCACCTCGATGGCCCTAGGCCGTGTGCTGGCGAGGCGAGAGCACTCCTCTCGGAATGACGGGCTGGTGATGGGCTTCGCTAGAGACCGAGCGCCCTTCGGTGAAGGCGTGTCTTCCAATGTTGACCCTGGCCTCTTAGTTGCACCATCCCGACCGGCCGCAGACCGGTCCACTGAGTCATTATAGTTGCCCTCGACAGGTTGTAGCCCACGGTAGAAATAGGCTGCAACACCAATATGAGGATGCAGAGGATAGGGCTAACGCGTCAGATGCCGCAAAGACTGACAAAGGAGCAGCAAAACGTCAGAGGAATATTGATGAACACATCTCGAGGACATAATGGGGTAGCAAACGCCAAGAAACTCACCGTGGGCCACAGGTTGGCCATGTTATAGGGCTCCACGACTACCTTGGGGCGGAGCTCTTCGAAGGGGAGGTCGGTAAGCAAGTGCAAACTATATTTGATCTTGTTTTTCAAGAGCTACCGCCAGAGCAGACGGTCGGGGTCACACCTCCCGCGACATTCATACATTGGAGCATCGATACGACCCAAAGGCTGGATGTTCGTCTGCACCCAGCTGTTCAAGATCTATAGGCCGGTGAGACCGTGCCCCTGAAGACAGACAACGACATCCACAAGATAGAAAGTTCCCAGGTCAAGGTTAGTTTTTGACCGCCACTTTGGTCTCTGCTAGCAGGGTGTGTCGGCAAACTCTGGCAGCCCTGGGTTACTGGGATCATGGAAGTTATCGGGAGCTTAAAACCACCCTTGTTTCCACGACTCCGTCTCCGGGGCCAGTGCCAAGTCAAAGTAACTAGATCCGTGACGAGGCTGTAGGACGACCCCGCAACAGGAAGGGATTTTCCCATCCTTGAGGTGGGGAACACTTTGAAGAAGTACTGGAAAATGCCAAAGTGGGGCCGAACACCCAAGAAAGACTCCAAATGGGCCACGAAGCAAGAGAGGTGCAGGATGCCGCTTGGGGGTCAGGTGATGCAGCTGAAGACCGTAAAAGGCCAGCACGTCCCTGGTGAAAGAATTAAGTGGAAATCTCAGCCATTGCTCAAAAAAAAAAGAAGAAAAAAAAGTGGAAATCTCAGCCCACTATTGATGAATGCTACGTGCACTACCTGGTTCCAATGAAATGGCAGCCGGACCTTATCCCTCGACCAAGGCGCCATCCAACCCATATCAATGAAACCTAGATGGCGCCCCATCATCACCAATTGCTCCAGCTAGGATCGTGAGATGGAGGAGTGCTCCCAATCACAAACCCATTCGGGCGGATGAGGAAGGCGCCACAACACGATCTCAAGCGGTCCGCCTTGATCGGTTTTTCTCCAGAGGTGGAAGGGGCGGCAGCCATGACTCTTTGACAGAGGGAGGCACAGACTCCATCAATCTAGAGGGAGCTGACAGAGGACCTGGCGGGGGAGAAGAAGGGTTAGGCAGGACCCAATGTCGTCATTAGGCCATCATATTTAAATAGGTTGGCGTATGAACCATATCTGAGACAGTGCCTACGCGGCTAGTCGGCCGGCCAATGGAGCTTTTGGGCCATGTTGTGCAAGAAAAATCAACAACACTGGTGGCGAGAAGAAGGAGAAGATCACCCTACGATGATTCAAGAGACCGGATGCACGAAGAAAGGAGCCCAACGGAGGTCTTGGAGCCCAGATGCTCGCGACCTCCGCCACGCTCGAGGGCTACTGATGGGTTCCTAAATCTAGAGTGTCTGACAAAAGGAATCCCTCCCTCAATCTTGGCCAGGGCCCACCAAGCCCAAAGGGAAACATGGAACCCTAAGGAGGCGAAGGCGATGAGTGTGCTCCCCAAGATAGAGGGTGGCGGCCGAATTGATCTGATCTCCCCCATGTGTAAACCCTAGGCCTCTCTTGTCTATATAAAGAGAGACCTAGGTCATCATTTGTAATCCAATCTGAAACTCAACTCTCGATAGAAATTTCAAACACCATTGTATTCCCCTGCACGAGATATCACCTCACCATGAATAACAAGACAAAGCAGGATGTAGGGTATAATTCCTTGGAGGCCTGAACCTAGCTAAATCATGTGTGCATACCCCGTCTCGGTACTTTCGGTCTTGTCATGAACCCTACCGCGGGATCTGACGGGAATTTGCTCCCTCAGTTTGAGAAACCCCAAAGTCCACCGTACGGTAGGAGGTTTCTACGATACTCTCATGTTATGAGGAACTAAAAACACATGTTAACACTACGTGTTATAACAATTGATTTCAAACGATATTATCTCAAAGTATAACAAACAAGTTTGGGTCGATTCAATATGACCATTCTTCTAACGTCATACTCTCAATGTTGTTTTAGGACTATCACTACACTTAACGATATCCTAAAATCCGGAAAACATGATCACCAACAACATTGGAGCCGGTCTTAGAGGCGAGACTAGGAACCTATTCTTTACCGTCTATCATTCCACACATGCACATGTGTTTTCCACTGAATCACATATTCCAAGATCATAACAGTTATAGCATGCAATATAAACTCTTAATTATGAACACGAAAATATAATAATACAATATTACTGCCTCTAGGGCATATTTCCAACACAAAGGGGAGCCGCGACGACGCCTTCAAGAAGGATGCGACACCCATAGGCGCCGCCGCCGTCAACCTGACAAGGCCAGAATGAATTTTCATCCTAGTGAGCCCACTTCATCTCCGAGACAAAGGGCACCACCACCACCGGCTGTCGCACACTGACTACCATGTCGCCCACACGACCATGGCGGCTAGCCAACAACCAAGTAGCGAGCCCGCCCACGAGCACCATGGCTCCCACCACCACCACCATGGTTGCCGCTCCCGCATCGGAGACCCCCCACACCACCCCACCCGAGGCACGCCTCTACACCGACCGAAGATAAGAGTAGAAAGGACCTCATTCCCCACCCCTGGGTGGCCCCCAGCACAGAGACCCACCTGGGCCATCTAGATCTGGCCCCCACCGCCCTGTCATGCCGCTCCGGGAATGGGATGAGCTTCCCGGTGGCTCCACCACCAGATGGGAGGCCAGGATGATTCTGTGGCCACCTTTGGCCGCGGACTCGTCCCTCAACAGTGGACATCATCTGGGAGAGGACCAACCCTTCAGCGAATGCAGCACTTGGACCACAAGGCCGAAACGGGCCGCCTATGGTCAAGCCAATGCCGCAAAACAGCAGCTATCACCGTAGCCGACCCGTCGAGCTGTCGTGTAGCCTGCACGCCAAAAGGAGGCCACCGTGCCTAGAGGGAAATACCACATCAGGCCGCTGATGGACGGAACAATAGCCACGCCAAACCGTTGCACCCATCCAACGCCGCCCTTCGAGCTCAAGGCGTCAGTTCAGACCAAGCACACACAGCGAGACCACCACCACCGACGTCAACCTTCAGAAAGGCCTCCGCCACCGGTCCATGCTGCCCGACCGTCTGCCAGGTCTGGAGCTCCACCGAGTCGCCCTGGAGGACGCTCGCATCCAAGCCAGGCATCGTGGCCAGTAGCACCAGCACACCTGCCCCGTCGGTTGCTGCCGCCGTGCCCCACTCCACAGCACGGTGTCCTCGCCGAGCGGCCACGCCCCGCGTCACGACCTGCCACAGGAGGAGGAAGAGAAGACTTCGCCACCGCCTATGTCGGTCGGACTTTGCCCGGCGGCGCCTTCGGGCGACAGCGAGGGGAGGGAAACGGGGAGGGGGATGGAGAGGTGGTGGCCAGGGTTCACCCGGCCTCTCGCGGGAGATGAGCTGGGCGAACGACCCACGTTCTGATTTCCAACCTATCCCTTCCAACACATCCCTCGTTCGTAACTTAATATGCAAATACTTTGATGACCTGTTCATCCAAAAAAAATCTCGTGTCGGAAGAGCGCCTATCTTGTTCATAAAAACAAAGGACGTGAATTGTAAAAATTATTGTCTCAGAGTTATTTCTGTGCTCTTCAATTGATGAGATAGCAGCACACAACGAACTTCAACCGCATGTCATGTTGTATATATTACTCAGAGATACTCTAGAACCTTTGACAAAATGTGGAATCTATCATCAACAACATAAGGTTTGCATAGGAGAGGCTTTCCTTTTTATTTTTGAGAATGGTCACCAAGGGCATTCCCTACCTAAATTTCCGTTGCAAAAACCTCCTGAACGAGCATAGATGTTTATAATAAGGACGAGGCATAAGAAGAGAAAGCAATGGGAGATATAGGTTGTGTTCGGTTTCTCTCGGCTCCTTTAACTCCGCTCTGGGAGCGGACCACACTTTAGCTAAATTTGACGGAGCTGCCAAAACCTAGCTCCCCAAATCTTCAGAGCGGAGAAATACCGAACAGGGCCATAGTCAGTCAACTAAAGCACTGCACTCAGGCGTGCGCATGGTTACCCTGGCAACGGTCATACGAACGCCCCAAGCCAGTGCGTCGTCGCGGCACACCCGCCTCAAGAGAGCAAAGTTGCTCCCAGAAGGCTCCAGTCTTGCCATTCTTTCACACGTTCCAGCAGCTAGTACTAAGCTTGAGACACTTATTTTAAAATGGAGGGAGTAGCATATGAAGGTGGACACGTTTTCAGAGTTTTGCACAAGCCGAAAATCCCTCAAAAACTTTGAAGTTTCAACGATGAAACTTATGGTTGTTGCATCTTAAACTGCCAAGTTTCAACCAATTTTACAGATATGATTTTAAGCAATTTTTCCTGTCGGCCATAGACACAAAATAATTAATTTTTATCGACCACTCATACTAAGTTTCAACGTTGAAACTTAACATATATTTTTAAAAGTCATCAAAATATATTCAAAATGGATCTTATTTGAAAGCGCTGGTCATGAGAAATACGAATATGAAAACCGAACTCAATTTGGATTTTCCTCTAAAAAATATAAAACATTAAAAATTGAAAGCCAAAATAAAAAGTACCAGGGACATGCGTGCCCCTGCACTTGCCAACTAAGCAATTTTGATGAATTGATATAGAATTAAATTGAAAACAGATGATCGAGTATCATATTATGATACCGCATCATAATAAATCATGTGCTATTATTGTCATGCATGACAATAAATAAGGTTTTCTATGATACCAACATATAATACTATGCAGTATTGAGGCATAATCATCGATATCATATGTATGATACTCTCTAGCCTTAGGTAAAGGTGTGTCTTTTTTCGAGGTACCAGTGGGAGTTCGAAAAAGACTGGACTTTTATCGATCCCGGTTCTTCTGGCAGAGTGATGACCCGAAGAGAAAGTATAGACTCGCCAAATGGGATATTATTTGTCAACCGAAAGACCAAGGGGTCTAGGTTAAGAACAAGATGTCTTCTCAGCAAGTGGCTGTATAAGCTATCCGTAGAGACGGAGGCCACGTGGGCGCAGATTCTGCGTAATAAGTACCTTCATTCCAAAACTTTATCCCGGGTGAAAGTGAGGCCGACGGACTCGCCTTTTTGAAAGGACTGATGAGAGATAAATCAGTCTTTTTCAACAGGACAAAGTTTATAGTCGGAGGCCACATGGGCGCATATTCTGGGAGGATACATGGCTAGGGGAAACACCCCTCGCGCTTCAATATCCTTCCCTTTATAGCATTGTTCAACGAAGAGATGCTTTCGTTGCGACGGTACTTCAGTCCACTCCTCTTAATATCCAATTCAGGAGAACACTTGCCGGAAGTTTTGGGAAGCTTGGCTCCATCTTGTGAGACGACTGATGGATGTGCAGCTCTCTCAACGACCAGACCAGTTGTGCTGGAATCTAACTAGGAATGGAGAGTTTACGGTTAAATTCATGTATCTGGATGTTATAAACTCTAGCTCTCTTCCTAGTTCGAAACATGTTTGGAATGTCAAAGTACTGTTGAGAGTTAAAGTGTTTATGTGGTTTGTACACAAGCAAGTCATTTTAACTACTTAACAAAACGCAACTGGATTGGTTATACAAGATGTAGTTTTTGTGACTGGGATGAATCCATCAAACACCTCTTTCTGGACTGTCCGATGGCACAAAAATTATGGCGGACCGTGCATATAGCTTTTAATATTACTCCTCCGAATAATATCAACACGTTATTTGGGACGTGGCTCGACGAGATAGATTCCGAATCAGCGAGACACATTCATGTAGGAGTATGTGAACTATGGGCAGTCTGGAACTGTAGAAATGATTTGGTTTTTAACAGCATAACAAATACTCATTTTGGCACGTTATCTTTCGAGCCATAGCGTTGATCCGTATGTGGTCGCTACTCACTCCAACGGAGGCCAGGGAGCGTTTGGTTACTGGATCTATCCGATGGGAGATGGCAGCTCGGGCTATTTTCAACCGATTTGGATGGCGGTCATGTAATAGGATACGCAATTAGTTTTCCAATCTTTCTTTTGCTACCCGGTTGTGGCTTTACTTTTATCCTTCTGCTCTTTGTGAGTTTTTTGGTTCGTTCTTTTTGAGACTTCAAAACCTATGTTGAACTTATTTGCTTTTTAATAAATGTGGCTGTATGCATCGTTCTGATGCAGAGGCCGGGGATCTCCCTTTTTCTAAAAAAAGCTAAAGGTGTGGCTGTATAAAAGACTCTTTTCTATGGTTGGTGGGAGTGACATCACTACTTTGGGAAGCCACCTATCATTTCCGAAGTGACTGGAATAAGGAGAGTGCAAGGTGGAAGTATGTGTCAGTCGAGCTTTTTTCAATCTGAGGTAGCACATTTCAATTTTACAATCCCTAATTCGTTTTAGCATAACACCCTGATCTCACATCAGTCACCAAGCTATGATACTGCTGATATTTTGTGCATACAGCAACCGCAAAATGTGGGATCTGTTCAGTGATTTTATAACTCATATGAGAGTGACCCGTCCAATAATAGATGAAAAAGGTTCCCATCATCCTAATGCATATTCGTACGCAACCGAGGAACTGACTTCTATTTTAACCCCTATTTTATCTCCCATGAGGCAAGTGCTGGAATCAGCAGAGGTGTGTTAGCATTAGATTCCCAGCATATGCCGGCCACCAACAATGGTAATGAATACGCTTAATGCACGCAGTATGGACTTGTCGCACATCACTCCGTCCACCACTCTAATGACATCATTCATTTCGCTAGCAAACAGTTCCATCGATGTGGAGATGTTTATAAATGTGAATACTTTCGTTTGGTCTAAGCCCCACGTACATATGATTAACTATCTCTAATCAAATTAGAGTAGGTTCGCCTTGCATCTTCCCTGGTTTCTTCTCCCCCATACCTGCTTGATTTTCTGTAGATTTTTTTGTTAGTCTCCGCATAAAACAAAAGCCAATGTATATAAAATAACTTAAATAATTTAAACCAATTCGATACTTTTCCCTTGTCCTACTCATTTTTGTAAAACAAAAAACCCATCCATTTATGCAAAGCATCATCTAGCGTTGGATGGAAGGATCAAATTAATTATGGAAAGTAACTTTTTTTTATGGTTTTCACTATAGGATGAGTATCTTCCTTTACGGGATTCCTCCATGACGATAGGTACGCTTAGAACTCAAACTATAGAGCTTAGCTCATACTCTCCACGTTCGAAAAAACTTGTCCGAAATTTGTCCTTCGAATGGATGTTTCTAGTACCAAATTAGTGCTAGATACATCCATTTTAGGGACAAACTTTTCTGAACGGAGGGAGTATATCTTTTCTTGTGGATCCCTTCATTGAAGATAGCTCCTCATAAAGATGAAGGCATCCCGGGGGGAGACTCCGAGGAGTATTATGGCTACATACGAGTAAAGATTCCTCCATGAAAATCAAGTCTTCCTTGTCTTAGGACTTGGGGAACAACCCTATCTTGTTCCATTTTTAAAAAATGATTTGGATCAAGTATCTATCTATGTATATCTTTTATTGAGGGACTAACAATTGACACCTCTCCTCTCCTCCGTGCGGGTCGCCTCCTCGGCGACGTCGGCCATGGCCGCCTCCGGCCCCTCTGCCCTCTCGCCCGGCCACCCACCTCCCCCACCCCCTCCTCCCCCCTCCGCCGCCGAGCGTTGGCGCCCTCGCCTCCTATCGGGATGCGCTATTGTCTCCTGCGGCAGCTTCAATGCCCGCGGATGCGGGGCTTGCGCCGGCTGCTGGGTCCCTTCGTCCGCGTATCCGCTCCACCATTACTGCTCCCCCCTCCCCCCCCCCCGCATTGATGCCAATGGTTGGCAGTTGGTGAGTAGGAGACGTCGGCCCCCTCCTTATCCTCGCCCTGCGCCTCTTCGACGCCATTCGCCATCCCAGTTCCCGTAGCTTCTCCTGAGGAAAGCGAGGGGCGGGTGCTTCAAGTGTTTTGAGCCGGGGCATCGCATCGCCTCCTGCAAGAATCTTCCCCGGTGCCTCTTGTGCGGTGCTGAGGGGCACAAGGCGAGGTGGTGCTCCCCTTATCCTTGGCCGGCCCCAGCTCCCCGTCCGCCTCGCATTTCTCGCTCCACGCCCGTCCTTCCGCCTCCGCCTCCCGGTACGCCACCTCCGTTTGCGGGTTGGATCTCTCCTGATCCTCATCAGGCAATGGAGGCCCCGGCGGCAGATGTGAGCGTTAGGAGGGGTCTGGTGGTGGCGTTTGCTCCTCGGACGGCCGCCTTGGCCGACGCTGAGCGCCGGCTCTCCAAATGCGGGGTGGTGGCCATGATGATCGGCTTCTCCCCCAAGTTGCCGCTCCGGGAGGTACACATGGCTTTGGCCTCGGCCTTTCGCGTCCAAGACGAGGCGATGAAGGTTTCCTTGCGGGCCACAGGCGAATACCTCCTCATCTTAGATGATGCCCGTGTCCGAGATGAAGCTGTCAGGAGGCAAGGTGCTCTGCAGATTGGAAGGGTCTCGTTCATGCTGGTGCCCTGGTCTCGGTTCCGTCGTGCTTCCCCAGCCTTGCTCCCTTACAAGGCCAGGGTGGTGCTGGAAGGGGTCCCGGAGCATGCGTGGAACCTGGAGAGCGTCGCCAAGCTTTTTGATCCGTCCTTGATCATTGACAGCATCAACCACGAGACCCGATCGGAGGAGGAAACAGGCTGCTTGTGGCTGTGGGTGTGGATGAGCAATGTGGAGCTGTTGCGCACTCGCGGAGTTCTGCAGCTAGAAGAGCCTAGAGAGGGTGGCTCACCGGATAGGCACTTCCCGGAGCTCGGCCTCCTGGAGGAGACGCTGGAGCTATGGGGACAGGTCAGCCTGCTGGGCTCACCTGTTCTACTTCACCTCGACCACGTCATCGACTTCACCAATCCTCCGTCGTCGAGCCCGGACAGCAACTTCAGCGACCACAGCGACGTGAGCGGCATGCCCTCGGAGGTGTCCTTGACCCCGGCTTGGCCCGCCAGGTGGGGGTATCACTGGTACATCTCCTTCGAAGACGATGACTTCCCCCCGCCACCTCCCAGGGTGCCTGCACTTTCGCCTCTTGGCACTCCGGTGAACCGAGATCCTGGCAATGGCGGTGCTGGTGGCAGCAGCGGTCGCGTGGCTGGAGGCGGGCATGGCACGGGCGACTCTGGAGCAAGTAGCAGGCGGCGCCTCTATGACCCACGCAGTGTGGGATCGTCCTCGGACAATCAACATGGTGGAGATGGCCGGAGTTGTGCCGGTGGGGGCGCTGGGGCTGCCAGGCAGATGGCTGCAGCAGCTCATGGACCCTGACCTAACGGGTGCTCCTACTTCAGGCATAGACCCGTTTGTGGGTTTGAATGGCGGGTCTCCACTGCTGGGTCAACCATTGACGCTGACAGCCGAGGTTCCGGTCTCTGAGGCACTGACATCCGAGGCTGCACCTCCCTCTGCGGGATTTCCTCTTGCTCGCAAGCCAGGCTACACCAATGGGAAACTTGGACAGAGGCGTGCGTACCTCCTCTGAGCCGGGCAGGGGATGGACTGATGGTAGCCTGCTAGATGGAATATGCTGGGAGATGCCAAGTGGAGATGCCCTCCCTTTGCTGGATATTCCAGAATCGTCGGTGGGCCTGGGCGTGCTCCCGGATCAGGCCTCCCGTGCTTCATCGGCTTCTCATGGGCTCGGAGAGGATGGGGGCTGGTCCTTGCTGCTTCGGATGGGCCGGCTCGTGGAGGCCCACCTGATCCCTCTCCTCACGGGCTGGCGGCCCAGGAGTGCAACCCCGCCAGCAGGGCACAAGCCTTCCTGCCGCCCCCTGACGAGTTGCCTGCATCACGGGACGTGGTGGAGCTGTTCCTCAGTCAGATGACTGAGCAGTCGCCGCCCCCAATCCTCATCTCGCCTTCACCGCCACTCGCCCCCACCACCCTTGCTGCCCCAGGCAAATCGCGCCATCCCGCTGCAGCGGAAGCCAGTGAGGGTGCCGGTCTTCGAAGCGGCGGTCGGCTGGCCTCCAAGCCCACCGCCGGGATGCCGTCCTTGGAGAAGGCGCGGCTCGTGCTGCTTAGGAAGGAGGGATTCTACACTGGCGACAAGCCACCAACGGAAGATGAGCTGTTGTGCTACAAGGATCTTTACAAGAGTGAGCTGCCGCCTGGGTTCATTGCGGCCATAAAATCGCTGGTCTTCGCTGCTGCGCCCCCAGGGAAGAAGAAGGATGAGAAGCGAGGGACGATCCCTGTCGCGGTCGCCTCTCTGGGCTGAGTGCTTCGCCGCTGTGAGCTATTGTGGTTTATTAGTTTATCATGTTAGTTTGTTTCTTAGTCAGGTTGGGGGCTTGACCCCGTCAGGTAGCTGCTGTTGGCTGCCCATCAGTTCAGTTTCAGTCGTCTGCCGATGTTTGCTTCTCAGCCCAATTTCAGTGTGTTCTTTCTGAATCGTTGTTTGTGGTTCCAGTTGGGGCCGGGTCTTGCCATGTTGGTTGTGCCAGAGTCTCCCTAGTTTATTATGGATGTTGCTCTTCTTAATTGGAATGTGAGAGGGCTTGGTAGCCCGGCTAAGAGGAGGTCTGTGTCAATTTTTGTGGAGCAGATTAGATGTAACATTGTGTGTCTCCAGGAGACCAAGGTTGCTGTGGTTGACAGAGACTTCATCGCTGAATCCATTGGACAGGCTTTTGCTGACAATTTTCTCTACAAGGAGGCCGAGGGGTCGCGAGGAGGCATTTTACTTGCGAGCTCTAATGCATTTCAGCTCTCTCTGATCCCTGGGGGTGTGCGAGAGTTCTCGATTACTGGAACGATTACTGACAGATCCAATGGCTCCTCGTGGTCGATCATTGCTGTGTATGGGCCGCAATCTGATGAGGATAAGATCAGGTTTATGGATGAGTTGCGCCTCATACAGCATACGCTGTCGGACAAGTGGATGATCTTGGGTGATTTTAACCTAATTTGCCACACCCGCGAGAAGAACAACACCAATGTCAATCTGCGCATGATGGCCAGGTTCAGGATTTGATTGATGCGTTGGAGATGAAGGACATGCCGCTGTCGGGAAGAAGATTCACTTGGTCAAATGAGAGAGAGCACTCAACTCTAACTCGGATTGATAGGATCCTGGTATCTAATGAGTGGGAGAATTCCTATCCTCAATATAACCTCTCACCGGCTTCCACGGCTATTTCCGATCACTGTCCGCTAATCCTGAAGAAGATGGAGGTCCATCGATACAAGGGGTTTAGATTTGAGTCCTTCTGGCTGAGTGCTAGGGGAGTTCAGGAAGTAATTTGGTCAGCTTGGGCTAAGCCGGTGCGTTCCAACGATGCATTGTGATCCCTACACACTAAGCTCTCAAGAACTGCTGCAGCACTCAAGAAGTGGGACAAGGATCATCAAGCTCATAATAATTTGGCGTTCAACATTGCTAACGAGGTTATCTTCAACCTTGATCTTGCCATGGAGGAGCGGGAGCTCTGGGAGGCTGAATGGGAGTTGCGTAGATTTCTCAAAGCCAGGCTGTTGGGCATTGCTGCTGTGGAGCGGGCTCAATGGAGACAAAGGTTGTGGCTTACCAAGATCAGACTGGCAGATGCAAACTGCAAGTTTTTTCTCCTTAAGGCTAATGGGCGCAGAAGGAAGAATTTTATTTCTAAATTGGCTTCACCTTCGGGGGAGGTTTCGGATCATGGGGATAAGGCCAAGCTCATTTTTGACCACTTCAACTCCTTGCTTGGAACTGCTACTACTCCAACGCTCAGGATGAATTGGGAGGCATTGGGCATCCCGTCCTTCAATCTGCAGCACCAGGATTCTCTGTTCAGTGCAGACGAAATCAAGAAGGTTGTATTTGATTTACATGGTGAAAAGGCTCCGGGACCGGACGGTTTCATCGAGGGTTTCTTTAAGAGATTCTGGCCCTTGATCTCTGACGACATCTGCAATGCCCTCAAGCAGTTTCACCAGCTGTGCGGGGATCAATGGAAGCTATTGAATTCTGCCTTGATAGTGCTTTTGCCTAAGAGAGTGGACACAACCAGAGTTGGAGACTACCGCCCCGTAAGCCTTATGCATAGTTTTGCCAAGCTTGTTTGCAAGGTGCTTGCGAATCGTCTTGGACCGGAATTACACCGTCTGATTTCCCATAGCCAGAGCGCTTTCATAAGGGGAAGATGCATCCAAGATAATTTCATGTATGTCCAAAGTGCGATCAAGAGGAAGAAGCCGCTCCTATTTCTTAAGTTGGATATTGCCAAAGCGTTTGATTCGGTTAGTTGGCCTTATTTGTTGGAGGTGTTGGAAGCATTTGGTTTCGGGCAGCATTGGAGAGACATGATTAGTATTCTGCTGGCTTCGACTTCCTCTCGGGTTTTGCTCAGCGGAGCCCCTGGTGTTCCTTTTCTGCACAAGAAGGGTTTGAGGCAAGGCGACCCCCTGTCCCCAATGTTATTCATACTCGCTTTGGACCCATTGCAGCGGTTGTTTCATAGGGCTACTGAGGAAAGCATCCTCTCCCCCATTCCAATGAGGGCTGCCCGTCTTCGCACAAGTTTCTATGCGGATGACGCTGAAATTTTTGTGAACCCTTGCTGTCGTGAAGCGTATTCTCTCAACGTTTGGAGAGATCTCTGGGTTAAAGATTAATGAAGCCAAATGTGTTATCTACCCAATATAGTGCAATGATCTGAATATCTCTGAGTTGGTCCAACAGTTTGGAGGGCCGGGAGGCTCCTTTCCGTGCACTTATTTGGGCCTTCCCCTCTCCACCCGCAAACTTAGACGGATTGACCTTCAACCTTACTTGGATAAAAGGGCTGCTATGTTAAGAGCTTGGAAAGGAAGGCTTTTGCAACGAACCGGGAGGCTGGCTCTCATCAATTCGGTGGTCACTAGCACGGTGACCTTCTTTCTGACGATCTTTGCACCTTACAAGTGGTTCATAATAATTTTTTTGACAAACTAAGAAGAAACTTTCTGTGGAATGCCGACGAGGAAGCTCATGGGGGCAAATGTTTGGTAAATTGGAAGCGAATCTACGCACCCAAAGCAGTTGGAGGACTAGGCATCAAAAACATTTCCGCCTTCAGCACGGCCCTGCGGCTGCGCTGGCCCTGGTTTGAGTGGGACGCTATGGATAGACCGTGGAAGGGGACTCCTACACCGTGTGACGCTGCTGATCAACAACTCTTTCAGTCATGCACAAAAATTACTATTGGAAATGGAGCGAGAACCACTTTCTGGACTGATCGTTGGATGGATGGAGTGGCACCTATGGAATTGGCACCTGGCCTCTATAACATGGCGAAACACAAGATGATTTCTGTGGCTGATGCTATTCGCGAGGGTGGATGGATGAAGGGGCTGCAGCGCATGGCCTCGGCTGAACTGCTGTAGTCATTTGTTTCTCTTTGGCATAAAGTTCAGCAATTCAGCTTAAATGGAAAGGAGGATAAGATCACTTGGAACATCTCGGCCAATGGGAACCACTCAGCCAAGTCTGCATATGAGCAGCAATTCATTGTGCGTATTCCAATGTCGCGCTTATTAAAAGTGTGGAAGGTGAAGGCTGAATCTAAGGTCCAATTCTTCATCTGGACCCTTATCCAGAACCGCCTTTAGAGGGCTGATCGCTTGCAGCGTAGAGGATGGGAGCATCAGGCCACTTGTTGCGCCTGTGATCAGGTCCTTGAATCGGCTAACCACATCATCCTGGGTTGTCCATTTGCGAAGGAGGTTTGGCACCTGATGGCCAATCAGTTCAGTAATGCTGCGACGGCTGCGCTCCAATCCTCCTCTATCAACACCTGGTGGGATAAGACGTTCAAACTAAAGAAAAAAGGAGTAGTGCTGGACGAGTGCACGGGGGCTGTGTACGTGGCTTGGAACCTATGGAACGAGCGCAACAGGCGGATCTTTCAGAATTAACGGCGCTCTGCCGCGGGGGTATGTTCTTTGATTAGGGATGAATTAGGCCTCCTGAAGGAGGCATGGGAGTAGTACCTTTTGTTCTCGCCAGGATGCATGTTGCATCTCTGGCTTAATGTTTTGCTTTCCCGGCTAATTCTCCAGTTCGTTGTACAGTTTTCCCTCTCTTAATGAAAAGGCAGAGCACCTGCCATTACGGTCAAAAATATATATATCTTTTATTGCATCTCCGCGTGTTGATTTGTGTGTTTCCCTCATGTTCTTCTCGATTTACCCTTATGTTCTTTCTCAAATTCACCTTTCATACGTGAAGATTGGACCGCCATATGGCTTGGTCCTATATCATTGCCACATCGCTGATGTGACCTGACGGGCGAATCCGGGTCCTAAGAGCATCTGTAGCCGAGCTTAGCAAACCCGCCCCCCTAAAGTTCACCGCTGTCGCGAAAGCCACTTGTCAGCTGTATTATACATACCGTCTTTGTGAAGCTCTCCGTGCATAATGCATTTCCACGTACGACAATCACAACTTGCAGTCGTCCATCTTTCCTTTTCCCACGGTCAGTTAGAGCAACTCCAATTGGGCCGCCCATTTCTTCCGCCGCCGTCCGTTTGGGTCGGCGTGGACAGAAAAGTAGGCCCAACGGGCCGACCCAAACAGACGCGCGTCCGCTTTTGTCCACCTACCGACCCATTCCCGGCCTATTTTTGAGCCAGATTTGCGTCGGCGCGGACACAAGACGGACGCGCGCGCGCTCGCCCTCTCTCCACCCCGGGCCCGCTGGTCGGTGGCGCACACCCTCGCCCGCCTGTTTCGTCGCCGACGCCGCCGGCCATTTTTCTGATAGAAAAAGGATACATAGATAGTTCTAGCGTACATAGATAAAAGAAAAGATCAACTACTCGTCGCTTTCCGACTCTGACTCGGTAATGTTCTCCTCGGACGTATTAATGTAGGCGTCAGCATACCGCTCGTCTACGAAGTCTCACCCCGACGTTTCCCGTAGCTTCAGTTTCAATTGAGTGGCCTGCTTCCGCGCACGCTTGTCCTCCCGATAGGCGGCTTGCTCCGTCCTCCTCGTCTCCCTCTCCTTCCTCCTTTACTTGTAGAACTGGCGCTCGTCGACGATGTCGTGCGGGAAGCGTTCGTGCCACACCACCATGGCTTCCACGTCCATCTCAGCGATGGCGAGGCGACGCTGCCGCCTCCGGTGGACACGACGATCCTCGTCGGTGAAAAGCCGCGGGAGAGGCGCGAGATCCTGCACCCGCTGGCTCGACACGTCGGGAAAATTCATCTCCCGACAAGGCCGCCGGAGGCGCCACGCAGCCGCGTCGTACACGCGGGCCGCCTCCTCTGCGGTGTCGCAGGTGCCGAGGATGAGGCGTTTCTCGCCAAACAAGATCTCGGAGGAGAAGGCGACGGAGCGGCGCTCGCGGACTCCGCGAAAATCCGAAACCCCGAGGCGGCTCATCGACATGGTGGCGCAGAGGCGGCGAGGCTAGTGAGTGGGGGCGAGATGAGTGGGCGGCAGACTGAGTATGGAGGGAGCGCCTTCTTATAACGAGCGCCGGCCGCGGCGCGCCAAAACAAGCGCGTGAATCTTTCCCGCACTCTGGAGGCCAAAACCAGCGCGCGCTAGGCCGATTTTCCCGCGCGCGCGAACCTTTCCCGCGCGCTGGAGCGCCAAAACCAAGGCGACGACATGGCCGCTGGCATGATCTAAAACGCACGTGGTCATGAAATGGGTCGGCGCGTTGGACGCACTGCCAACCCAAATCTAAAAGAGGACGAACGCCGGGTGGGCGGCCGACCCAAACGGACAAAAAACGGACAAAAACGTTGTCCGTTTGAGTCGGCCCGTTGGAGTTGCTCTTATTACTCTTTTCTCCCTTGGAGAGTGATAGGCGATGTGATAACAGCTTTAGGAAAAATAATACACATCACATAGCGTTGCTTGTTCCACGAGGGCATCCAATAAACCACACACATTGTCGTCTCCGTCGATGTCACACTATAAAGTCAGTCGAAACAGGTACAGCCACTCTTTAATTTCCTTGCCCCTGCCCACCCAATAGCACTACTCTACTTGGGAGGAAAAGCATAAGCACATACTACTACTAGACGCATCGACAACACAGAGCTGCACGGAACCAGCATGATGCGATCTGCTAGCAGTAGTAGGGGTAGTTGCAGTACAACTCCGTTTGCAGGATCGGCTGCTGGGGCAAGGCGGTGCCGTTGACGCCGGCGAGCGGGATGGAGGAAGCACCCATGGCGGCGGCCGCGTCGATGTACTGGATCAGCTCGGCGAGCGACTCGAGGCGCGCGCCCAGCTCCAGCGCCCGCGCATGCAGGAGCTCGTTCTCGGCCTGGACGACCGCGCACCGGCGCGCGGCCTCCTGTGCCGCCGCTGCCACGGCGCAGTTCCGGGCGCGCAGTGCTGCCGCCTCCGCCTCCAGCTCGTCCACCTGCAGCAGCTTGCGCGCGCGCGACCGCTGCGCGGACAGCCGGTTCGACTCCTTGCGCTTCCGCTTCCTCTCCTCGGTCAGCGCCGCAGGCGGCGCCCGTGTCGCCTCCGAGCCGTTCAACGACGACGTGACGGGACCAGGAGAGGCCATTTCCTTACACCACTTGATTACTTTACTTTGTTTCTTACACGAACAAATATTTAAAACAATATACAATAAGCAGGTGAACTCTCTGGTTTAACCGGGTTGGTTGATTATGAGAAGACGTAGAACCAGTAGAGGAAGACGACGGAGAAGGACTGGACGAGGACAGTGGATGTTATCATAAAAGCAGCGGCATACAAGCAGAGCTGGTCAAGAGAAAAATTCGGCAGAGTCTCCCCTCAAAAACCAAGGTTTCTTACTGTGAAATCGGACAGAGTTTCTCCTGACCAAGGGAGAATTCTCAGGGAAAATATTTGAGCAGGGTGTTGCCCTTGATTGCAAGGTTTTCAGACAGGAAATTTCGGCAGAGCGACGGCCTGAACAAGGGGGTTTCTGACTGGAAATTTCAGCAAAGTGTCGCCCTGAACAGCTAGGTTTCGTCGCAAGGATTCCAAGAGAGTAGTACTAAGCTAGATGGTAGATCTTGTATGATAAGATACTTTCACACAGAATCTCCAAGCCACAGGGAACTAAAGGTGGTAGATGCCAAGCAAAGAGGGTTCAAACTTGAAAGGTGGGAGCAGGGTGGTTGTGGTCAACAGGAAGTAAGAGCAGCAGCGTGGCGTTGCTGCTGCGAGAAAAGAAAGAATCCAAGTCCTTCCAGAGAGGGGAAAAGAGAAAGAGGGAAAAGGGAATTGGGGCTTGGACGAGGGACGCAATTTATAGGCGGGGAGGAGGAGCGTTTGCTTAGGAGTTAAGTGGGCGGGTGGGGAAGAACCAAAGCCAAAGGCGTGGCGTGGTGCGGTGCGGTGCGCTGGTGGTGAGAAAAGAGGCAGCAAAAGCAGAGGGAGACAGGGAAAGGCAAAGAACGGAGGAGCCATCCCCGCAAAAAGAAAAAAGAAAAAAAAACGGAGGAGCCTTCGGCTGCTGAAAGCCCAAAGCCAACCAAAGAGTAAATTAGAGCATCTCCAACTCGATGGTGTCATACCGACACCGAAACACCCAGACGGGACTGTGTGGTCTGGCAGTTCCCGAACGAGTTTTGGCCGACCAACAGGGCTTTCCATAGCCGGGGCAATCGGTCGGACTGACCGACAGTCATATTCGACTCATATCTGATACGGATATGGGGAGGTGCAGGCACACCTGTCACATAGAACCGACGGATAGAGCCCATGTGGGGATGCAGAGAGACCCCTGGTTCGACAGGCGCCTCCTCCGCTTCGCGCCGTGTGACGTCGCTTTAGTATGCCGTCTGAGGAAGAAGGAATCCGGCTATTTAAGCCAGATGGCGGCGGCAGAACTCTGGCCAGCCTCGTTTCTTTCTTTTTCTTCTCTCCTCCTCTGGCATTTTCATTTCCATCCGCCGCTTGCGATGTCGAAGCATCGGATCACCACCTAAGCCATGCTCACTCCGGAGCAGAGGGTCTTCCGGAGCAGATCCAGGCGAGGCGGGCTGCTCGTTTCGCCGCCCACTACTAGAAAAAGGCCTGCTAATGACGCACCTGTTTTGGCTACTAATGGCGCACTACAGGTGCGGCACTAGCATCACGCCATTAGTAATTAATATTAATGACGCACCAGGGAGTGCGCCATTAGTATATCACACGGTGCGTCATTAGTATGCCTCCTAGAGGGCCATATTTACCCATGTGCTCTGGCTTACTAATGACGCACTTGTTGATGATGCGCCACTAGTGTGTTTTTTGCAGTGCGCCACTAAAGTGCTGGGTAGTGCGCCAGTAGTATGAATATTATGGATTTTTTTCTTTCTTTTCTTATATTTGCAAGGTTACAAAACATATTACTGCACAGAATATAGACAACACAATATATAAACAACAGATTTATCGAATACAATAGAAGATTAGTCTCTGAATACAATTCATCATATTAGTCTCCCGATTTAAAATACCGAACAAAGTTAGAACATTACAAGTCTCGAGACCGCGAGTAGCGAGTTTGTCTTCACACTACAAGTCGATATCGATCATCTAAACTACCATCACATAGAAGAGAGCTGCGGTCATCATGATGAGCATAATCGCGATGAAACTGGTCTTCATCCGGTTCCTCCAACGCTCCGTCCTCTCTCCCGCTAGATAGCGCGTGTATCTAATTTCCGCCTCCACCCTAGTGGTGTACCCTTTGTAACTGTTACCGCTGAAACGGTGAACCTATCTCCGACACTCCTCCCAGTCGTCGTAGATTCCGGGAACCTTACCCTTGTACACGACATACAACGGCATCTCTATGCACTAGCCAAACAAAACGTTAGTAGCAATTCACAGACAATACATAAGCAATATATAAGTATGCAACAAAAGGATCGGAAGAGAAAAGCAACACATTAATAGCACGATCCATGATCCTACTAATAAATAGCATCGATTGCATATAAGTTGAACGACTGTCCAAACCAAAGAGACATACAAGTTCATTAAAGTTTAATATTACAACATGAGTCAATCGACATTTCAGAACTACATGGCATCACTACTTTCGACTCGACTCAGGGACCGGAGCGTGGATGAAGCCTCCGTCTTTCGTGATGGTCCTGAAATCGCGGGCGTTGTCAGCCTGCATTTGTAGCGTTGTTTCTGTCTCACTGTTGGACGGTTGATATCTAAGGTAGAACTGCCCGAGGTACGAAGAACATCTTGATGGATGATTTCCGCAAACTCCGACTAGATGCGATAGAATTCTTGTCTGATGTCCGCGTCCTGGATTGCCGACAAGCGTGTGGCCCAATCTTTGAGATTATTTGGTAGCAGAAGGTGATTATGGTCCCGTACGATCGCCCGCATGTGATGGAGGGCGTAGTATGCATCTTTCTGACTGCCAGACGGCTGCTTGACGCAGGGGAACGTCGTATTGTGGGTGAACACGTGCTTGCCGTACCTACGAATTGTCCTGCTGAAGGTGCCTCCAGATCTGGCGTAGCCGGGGAGAACATCATCAAGAACTTTCTTGATATTTGTGTAGTCTTTCTTCGACTGACGGTCCGAGTCGAAATACGTGGCCATGGAATATTTTGGGCATAAGAGTATGAGTGTGCAATGTGTGCCACTGCACAAAACACGAAATGTTAGAAAAAAAAGAACAATCGAAATCTAAGAAATCATATGTTACGGGGCGGTGAGGGGATGACTTACTCGGGAAAGTATGGCACAAGGAAGTTATCCTTATCTGGGTTTGCCAGAATGACGCCTTCGAGTGTGAACTCATGACTTGCCGGTCCCCAGCGCTGCCCAATATCTTGGCACGCATGTAGAAGGGGTCGACTATCACGATGTCCGGGGTCTTGTCTCTAATGATCCACATCTCCATACTCAGCAAAAATAGCCGAATGAAGGTGTAGTGTAGCGGATGAAGGTTAAACATAGCGAAGATGTCATCAAACCGCAGGACGATCGTACCCCCGATGGCGCTATCCACAAAGCCCTTGCCCTCTAGCACCTCGGCCACGAAAACCGGGTATGCCACATCATTCTCGGAGAGACGCCGCTTCTCCAAAGAAAGAACACTGTCATGCAGACTCCGCATAGCACCGGTTGTAGCATTGAGCAGATTAGTCGGTAGCATCGGCCTACCCGCCACATGCACCCTCCTCGAGATATCCTTAGGTGAAGGTGACCCGCCACACGGATCGTACTCGGTGCCGGTTGGCTCGCACCGCCCTTGTTATTCTTTTATTTCCGTCCCTTCTTCTTCTGCTGCTATAATGGGATCGAGTTCTGCTCAGAGACCGCCTTCTTGAGTGTGTTGGGGCTGATAATATTTCGCACCTCGGCTATCTGAGGCTCGGTGAAGGCGGCAGCTGGAGGCGTCTCCTGAGAACTGAATGCTAGACAATGCCTGTTGCAATTGGGTTTCTCCGCGGTACCAGCTAGATCGCGGTCGTCTTTTTCAGGGTTGGGTTCTTGAGAAGGAGGCCCGAAGAATTCGTCACCTTACCCATGTTCGACAAAGTACTATCGACGTTGGTAAATGTACCGTCGTCGTTGTCATCGCTGTCCGGATCCTGTGCCATATGCATGTCCGGATCCTTTGCCATAGGGATGTCCGACATGTCCGATAGCGTTGCGGCGGTCTTGCCATGGCTTGGCGCCGGCACGACTGGTGGTGTTGTCTGTGGGGTGGTGTCCCCCGCCCCCAAATGAATCTGGCTCTTCGGCCAAAGGAGGGGCCAGCTTACGCATGCGCTGAGGGTCATCACATCATCTTCGTCGGCCCCAGCGGGTCGAATTGGAGGTAACAACTCGTCGCAGCCTGGCAGCACCCGAACCAGTTCAACCCTATACACGGTGGGTGGCATCAGATTACCATGGAACACGGGGTTGCCCGGTTGAACGATTCTGCCCTTGGCGACATCGATCAAATCACCGCCCACGAAGTGCAGGAGAGTGCATGGAACGTCGGCGGCGCCCTGCGAAAACATGTAGGGCATCAGGGATGCCCAGCCAAAGGCAAGGAGATGAAGTCATCGGCCAAGAGGCTTAGTTACCGTGATGGCGTCGAGCTCGGCAAATGTTGAGGCACCGCCAACGGCGGGCGTGCAACTGACGGAGGGGCCGCTTGCTGCCGAGGTGCCGACCGGCGTACACCCGGGTGCATTAAGCTCCAATGCCCGTGCCGGCGCCGGAGACACCAATACCGCCTCCGCCAGAGACACCAATGACGCCGCCTGCGCGTTGTGCGAGTTGCTGGCCGTGAAGCCGGGAACCGGGGGCGGCCCCTGTTGGCGCCCGCAATCCACGTCTGCAGCCCGTGAATCAAGGTAGACACAATGGCGGTGAGCATCGCTCCTATTTGTTGTTGCACTTGCTCTTAGACCATCTTCGGAATCCGCGCCACTTGTGCCTTGAGTTCTTGAACCTTGTGCGACTGGCTTTCCGAGCTGGTCTTTCTCTCCTTTCGCCCACCAGCGTTATAGTATGACGACCATTTTGTGGACAAGCCTTTGCCGGCCACACGACTAGTTGACGCCGGCTTACTGAGCTTATCCTTGTTTTTCATTCCGTTCAACGCCCTATTTAAAGTGTTGTCCCAAGGGGAGCTCTGAGACGACCCCGCGCTACTGCTTTTAGTCTCCTGCGGAAGGAATGTGAACCATTTAGAAATTTGGCTTCATTAATTAGAATGCAACCATATGGAGCTAATTACGTGGGGGTGTATTCCTTACCAGAACACGCTCAAGAGCCTTGGTCTTCGCATCCGTGGTAAGCTCCTTTGTTATCGGGTCCTCCTTGTACCGGGCCCTGACATAGTTCCTAGTCTGCTTGTCACGGTATTTCTCGAAGCGGGGCGGTAGGCCTTGCTCGGCACGCTTCGCGTCCTCCTTGTCCCATATAGGCTCTACCACTCTGTAACCGTCGGGACCGAGTTGGTGGACCCCTAAGTTCAAGTCCCGCATTTCTTCCCCCCACTGACTTGATTCCACGGTTGCGCTGCTCTCGCACTTGATCTGGAACTCCTTGTAGTCATCTTCGCTGATCGAAGGATTTTTCGCCTTGATCTTCTAATAACTATCACCTTTGTCAATCGTTCTCTTCACCGCGCTTCTCCAAGTAGACAGGGACGTGCTCATCTTTGTGAGCGGCACTGTTCACTTTATTCCCTGAGAGGCGTTTGTTTGCAAAGTCAGCGGCGAACTTGTATCGTTCGTGCAGCTTCGTGAAGAGGAGGCTGCGCAAATTCCCTCGGTCAGGATGCCTTAGGTTCTCGGTGTTGATCGAGACGGTGCTCCGGAGACTTCACCCGAGCTGAACCGAGTACCCCTTGACTAATTCTTTGGGCGCCGTTGGATGACCATCAGAGGACACTTCAGTAAATTCCTCCTTAACGGTGCTAAGCACGTTCGGGTGTCGATCCTTCCTTTGCCTCTTCAGTTGGCTGCCATCTGTGCGTGCGCTGCCATCATCAGTGGTGGCATCCTCGGCGGCAACATCAGTGGTGTCATCCCCGACGCCACTAGGGGTTGTGTAGTCAAGATCAGTGTCTTCCGTGGCGTCCTCATAGCGGTGAGGTTCTTCCTCCATCTCCTAGGACAACTCCCAGAATTGCTTGCCCGAACCGCTGGCCTCATCGTTGTGGGCCATGTTTCTCTCTAAATAGGAAAAAAGTTTGGTCAAAAAGTTGGTTATTGTCAAGGAACAATATCATGGTCTCATCATTTAGGGTTTGTCGACACCGAGGCATCCTAAAAGCTAAGCTTTTATCATTTAGGGTTTGTCGACGCCGAGACACCCTAAAAGCCTAAGCTTTCATCATTTAGGTTTTTATCGACACCGAGGCACCCTAGAAGCCAAGGTTTTATAATTTAGGGTTTGTCAACGCTGAGGCACCCTAAATGCTAAGTTAAGTTTTCATCATTTAGGGTTTATCGATGCCGAGGCACCCTAGGTTGACTGATATATATGGGTATCTTCTAATAATATACCCTATCAAGAAAAGGGAAGGAGAATTCTAAATTGGGCCTAATCACTTGGCTCTATTGCCACCTATGGTTTAATGCAGCAAGGATAAAGGGGCAGTTGATATTACTTAATTAAGTACTAAGATACCCCGGCCCATGCATTAGTCGCAAGTACCCCATATGTCCTATTTTT
The DNA here is from genome assembly GCF_018294505.1 of Triticum aestivum. Classification (NCBI taxonomy): domain Eukaryota; kingdom Viridiplantae; phylum Streptophyta; class Magnoliopsida; order Poales; family Poaceae; genus Triticum; species Triticum aestivum. Next base: position 325,234,787 of record NC_057801.1, on the reverse strand, counting down.
AGCAAAGTCATGCTAAAATTCACGGAAAATTTCAGCATGACCTTTGCTGAAAATAGGACATATGGAGTACCCGAATTTGCCGGAACGGAAGTTAATCGACATTCCGGCAAACTCAAGGGCCTCTCGGGGTACCTGCAAAATCATTATCCCCGCATAATGAAGTCCCCAATGGGTCATTTCAGAAGATCACAAGTAGCATCATCACAAGTACAACATCATCACAAGTACAGCAGCAGCAGAAGTGAATACAGGCATAACAGCAACAACAGCAGCTTTATTCTTCTTCATAAACACTAATTGTCTAATTGAGAAATACAGCGACAGTATGAACAAATAAAAACACAAACTACACCTACATATTTGGGTACCTCTATGGTAGTAACATGCCATGCTCTGCCTAGAGCTACTATAGCAATCATTGTTATACATTTCTCTGAATAGTATATATGGCTTGAAATGGCAGAACAGGTTACAGTAATTAGATGAATGAAATGCATAAGTGTCGAATCAAAACAATATAAAAAAATACCATGTTCCCTACGCTGTTTTGATACACGGTATGGGTGAAGTGACATGACACTTCCAAAAACGAGGATACAACAATCACTGGTCCAAAATGATAATACAAGGTGGTGTTGATCTCTAAGGAGCAGCATTCAAAGGGAAGGGCGTGCGGCAAGATGCCATCAAGCTCCCAACAACAATGGTCAGGGAGCATGTCCACATTATGCATGAGAGGAAGGCTTGTATACATTATAAAGTATGTTTTAAATATTTAAACATCGACATGATTCAGATACTGAGAAAAATATAATGGAATCATTGTTATAGGATGCAGCAGCTATGACAACTCACTGAAGTATCAGGGAAATCTTTACCTAGCAACAGAGGAGCTGTGCATGCCACTAGGATGAGCACTTTTAATTTTTTGCTTCTTCTTTTTTGGAGATAGAAGCACTTTCAGTCTCAGAAACAAAGATCACACAACTTTATAAAATCAACTTTACAGGAAGTATTCGTGTAAGGAAACATTAATAAGTATCTAAGTGTTTTCAGTTCATTTTATACAAAAGACAAACAACAACCATTTTCTTTTGCACCGGAAGAAAATGCTAGTACTATGTGATAAGCTTTAGAAAATGGAGTACTTACAGCAACTATGCAGGCAATCAATCCAGGCTTCTCCCGGTGATCCAAAGCAACAAAGAATAGAAGAAAAGCGCCAATATACCAGGGAATTGCAGCCAAGAAGAACCCTAGTAAGAACCTTCAAAACAAAACCAACCTAAAGTCTTTAATATGGATTGATTGTGCTTTCATTTTAAATTTGCAGGTAAAAACGATGAACTTATAGAAATTCCTTAATATGAATATTATACCGATGATAAAAGATGTCAGTTTACTAGTAGATAGCAAAGCAGTAGACAACACACTCGGAAGTAACCATGCCAGTTTAGGATAATCCTCTGCTGATGCATCAACTTATATCTTAATCCAATTACAGTACCATTTGATCACACCATATATTATAACTATGGCCATGGGCCCTTACCAACCAGCCTAGCTCCCCGTGAAGAACACAAGAAGCCACTGTGCTTCACCAGGCGAGAGCTTCCATTCTGCAGAGCTACCAAGTGCCACATTAACAGATACCAGCTTCACTGGGATATTTGCATCCTATTCGCATCTTGCTTCGAAAGAACACAAAAGAACACATGGCCAATTTAGCCACATTGCACTGCTGACATTGAGATTGGCAATAACATAACAAATGCTGAGAGCTTCACTGGGATATTTGCATCCCAGTTCATATCTTGCTTCGAAACAACAAAAAACATCACATGGCCAATTTATCCACATTGACATTGGCAATAACATAATCAACTGAAGAGGATTAAACAAAACACAGCAATAGTGACAACTCAATAGACAATGTAGTTAATTAAATAACTCTCCAACATGCTAATATAATATCCATTATGTCCACAAAGGATGTATTTACATCTAAGCACACCAAGCAGCAGCACTCACTCCTAGTTAGATATCACAGAACGAACGAACCCCAAACCAAAAACTTCCTCTAAACAAAAGCCAGACAAATGAACCTCTACCTTGGAAGATTGTAGGAAGAAAAAAAAGAGGCAAATCTGCACGCGAGGGCGTCGTCATCGAAGACCACGCAACTGAGACGGGGAGAAGACCACACGGCTGTTGGGGAGGACCTGAGCAGGGGGAAGGAGGCAGGGAAGTGTTAGTACCTACAAAGAAACCTAGGGGGAAGGAGGGGAGGAGAGAGGAGGAATCACCTAGAGGACGCCGGTGTCGAGGAGGCTGCAGGTGGTGGCGCGTCGAGGAGGTGGCACGTTCTTGCTTCCCCGAGGACAGAGACGGCGAGGCAGGGTCGGCGGCAGTGCTGGAACCCTAGCGCTGTTCCGTCGGAGCACCTCGTCGGAGCGGGCGCGGCGGTCGTCGGAGCGGGCGAGGGGGTCGTTGGAGCGGGTGTGGAGTGGGCGCGCGGGTCGTTGGAGCGGGTATGGCGATGGAGGGAAGGGGGATCTGGCGAGGGAGGGATGAAGGGATCGGGTGAAGGGGGAATTAGCTAGAGGGGGAAGGTTAGTAATGGCGCACCCCCTAGCAGTGCGCCATTAGTATTTTTTTGATAGCAATGGCGCATCTCCAGGCATTGCCCCATTAGTAATCTTTTTTTTGGATATCAATCACGCACCCCCTAGCGGTGCGCCATTAGTAAGTTTTTTTAGGATTTTTTGTTGCCTAACGGAGGGCCGGCAGCGGTGGCTTGAACCCTAGGTCTCGCTCGGGGGGGGGGGGAGGGAGGGGGTGGGTGGTGCGCTCGGCCAATTCCGTTTGGGGGAACCGCGCGAGGAGACAGGGGAGGGTGCGGGGGGTTGTCGGTGGCTGTGGAGCAGGGGAGGGTGCGGGGGGTCAGCGACGGTGATGGAGCGGGGGAGGGTGCGGGGGTTCGGCAGCGGCGGTGGAGCGGGGGAGGGTGCGGGGGGTCGGTGGCGGCGGCGGAGCGGGGGAGGGTGCGGGGGATCGTCGGCGGCGGTGGAGCGGGGGAGGGTGCGGGGGTTCATCGGCGGCGGCGGAGCGGGGGAGGGTGCTGGGGGTCGGCGGCGGCGAGGGGATCTGGCGAGGAGGATAGCCATCGAGATGGAGGGGGATCTGGCGCGGGGGGTGCGCCATAAGTAACATCTTTTATTATTTTTAGTTGCGTCTAATATTTTTTTTAGAAAATGATGATCAAATTTGAAAACACTTATGAATGTGAAAAAATATGATCAAAGTTGTTATTTGAGAATATTTATGAATATGAAGAAATATCATCAAATTTGTTATTTGAAAATATCATCAAATTTGTTATTTAAAAATATCATCAATATTTTTTTGGGGATTTTTAGTTGCATTCATTTGTGAATTCGTAAAACATTTATGAATATGAAAAAATTTCATCAAATTTGAAAAAATATTCATGAGAAATGAAGGCTACAATTTGAATACAATCAATCTTAGCTAGCTATCTGTTCACAATCTTCTTGCCCTTATTTTTCGCAAATGGAGTTCTTCTCTTGAACGGGCGTCCTTTAGGTAGGGTTGTCCTGCTTCTTCTTGTGGTGTATGCTGGTACTTCATCGTCGTCGTCATGTTCCATCTTTGGGTCGCCGTACTTGTCGAAGTCTTGCTCATTGGCGACTCCATCCATTCCGATGATCTTCCTTTTGCCTCTCCTCACGACAACACGACTGGGCTTTGGCGGGTCGGTAATGAAGAAGCATTGGTCTTCTTGGGAAGACAGTACCCATGGCTCATTTTTCCCGGTGATGTTTGCGCCCGCGGTCTTGGATTTGGCTTCGGGTATAATCATGGTGATGAAATACCGGTCTTCTTTTAGGACGCTCTTGGCCCATCTGACACGGAACATCGGGACCTTCTCTCCAGCGTAGCTCAGCTCCCAGATCTCCTTGATCCTTCCGTAGTATCTGTCCTTGTCATTACCGGTGTAGGATTCCATCGTTACCCCGGAGTTCTGATAACCATCGCTCTTCATGTCCTTTCCGTTGGTGTAGAATGTGTAGCCATTGATATCGTACGCCTCATACGTCATCAGGTTGTGCTCGGCACCCTGTGACAAGGCGAATATGAGTTGTTCTTCCGCGGAAGAATCCTCATGTAAAGGTTACGAAAGAAGCTTCTGCTTGAACCAACTGGTGAAACATGAGTTGTGCTCTTTGATTATATCTCCGTCCGTCCTCTGTTGGCCTCGTTCATTGTACGTCTTCTCAATAAAGGTTTTGTGCTCTACCACCCAAGGATCGACCACGTCTATGTGTTGTAGCGCGACTAGGTTTGCTCTTTCAAAGTCGGTGAGTCAACCCTCAAAGTCGACATGCATTTCGCGGCGACCCTCACGGTGACCTGATATGTCTCCAACGTATCTATAATTTATGAAGTATTCATGCTATTATATTATCCATCTATGATGTTTTATATGCATTTATATGTCATTTTATATGATTTTTGGGACTAACCTATTAACCTAGAGCCCAGTGCCACTTTATGTTTTCTCCTTGTTTTTGTGTTTTACAGAAAAGGGATACCAAACGGAGTCCAATTGACATGCCAATTTTTGAGGATTTTTTATGGACCAAAAGAAGACCACGGAGCATCGGAGTTGGGCCAGAAGAGTCCCGGGCTTCCCACGAGAGTGGGGGCCGCGTCCCCCCTAGGGCATGGCCCCCTATCTTGTGGATAGCCCGGAGACCTCACTGACGTGAAACCAACGCCAAAAATTCCTATAAATAGAGAAACCTTCGGGAATTAACCTAGATCGGAAGTTCCACCGCCGCAAGCCTCTGTAGCCACGAGAAATCAATCTAGGCCCTCTCTGGCACCCTGCCGGTGGGGGCCATCATCGCAGGAGGCCATGGAGGAGGATCTCGGAGGGGCCATCATCTCCATGAAGGCCAAGGACCAGAGGGGGAAAGCCATGGAGGAGGAAGCACAAGGGGAAGAACCTCTCCTCCTCTCTCTTGGTGGCACCGGAGTGCCATCGGGAGGGGAATCATAGTCGCGGTGATCGTCTTCATCAACATCACCATCATCATCACCATCCTCATCTCTTTTACGCGGTCCACTCTCCCACACCCCGCTGTAATCCCTACTTGAACATGGTGCTTTATGCCACATATTATGATCCAATGATGTGTTTCCATCTTATGATGTTTTGAGTAGATATCTTTTGTCCTTGAGTTGATTTATTATCTAGATTGGTACGAGTTGTATGTTTTATTATTGGTGTTGTCCTATGGTGCCCTCTGTGTCGTGCAAGCGTGAAGGATTCCCGTTGTAGGGTGTTGCAATGCATTCATGATTCGCTTATAGTGGGTTGCATGAGTGACTGAAACACAAACCCGAGTAAGGGGGTTGTTGCGTATGGGATAAAAGGGGACTTGATGCTTTAATGCTATGGTTGGATTTTACCTTAATGATCTTTAGTAGTTGTGGACGCTTGCTAGAGTTCCAATCATAAGTGCATATGATCCAAGTAGGAAAAGTATGTTAGTTTATGCCTCTCCCTCATATGAAATTGCAATGACGACTATCAATCTTGTTAACAATTGCTTAGGACAATTCCGCACACCAATCCACCATTATTACACACTCGCTATTTATATTATTTAGTGATATATTCTATCTTTATGATAACAGCACCTAGTTTTATATTTTAGCTCTCCGATATCATACAAAGCTATCCTCTTTATACCCACAACACGGTTTTATTTCTTGTTTCTAGTTGGAAGCAAACGTTCGGTGCACATAGAGTCGTATCAGTGGCAGATAGGGCTTGAGAGAATATTGATCTTACCTTTAGCTCCTTGTGGGTTCGACACTCCATACTTATCACTTCCACCTTTGGGAATTGTTATGATGATTCCCTGCACTTGGGGATTATCAAGCTCTTTTCTCGCGCCATTGTCGGGGAGCAATAGCGTGGGGTTGATATTCTCGTGTGTGCTTGTTTGCTTTCTTCACTAAGTATATTTTTGTTTTTTCCCTTTTTTGTTTCTGTTTAGTTGTGGGTGAAACATACAAAAAATTTAAAAAGAATGAAAATACCAAAAAGAATATTTACTTGCCTCTCATGCCTAAAAAAGTTTTTCAAAAAGAGAAGTGATGAGAAAGTTATGCATTGAAGAAGTGAGGGTCGACCTTGAGCACTTGTGTTCATGCTCACGGAAACAATGTAGAATTTTTCATGGAAGTTTCTATGTAAATAATTATCCCATTGTATATATTCATTGTTTTATAAAAATAATGTGCCAAGCTTTGGTTTTAGTATGATAAGATTGCTTGCTTACTTTGTGCAGAACAAAAACAGAAACTTTGGCTGCAGCGCATGAATTTACATTTTTTACTGGAAAGTCAAATGGGTCTGAAATTTTTTGCACATTAATTCTGTACAAATATTTCAAATTTTCAAATTTATTTAATAATTTTTGGAGTTATAGAAGTTTCTAAACTTCTAGATTACTACAGACTGTCCTGTTCTTAACAGATTCTGTTTTCGTGTGTTGTTTGCTTATTTTGATGCACCTATGGCTAGTATGTAGGGTATGAACCATAGAGAAGTTGGAATACATTAGGTTTAACACCAATATAAACAAAGAATGAGTTAATTACAGTACCTTAAAGTGGTAGTTTGCTTTATTACACGAACGGATCTCACAAAGTTTTTGTTTAAGTTTTTGTGAATGAAGTATTTGAAGAACAAGTAGTTACCGATGTGAGAAGAATAAAGAGAGACAAGAGTTAAAGCTTGGGGATGCCCAAGGCACCCCAAGTAAATATTTCAAAGGATACTCAAGCATCTAAGCTTGGGGATGCCCCGGTTGGCATCCCATCTTTCTTCTTCAACAAATATCGGTATACCTCGGTTTTTGTTTTGTTCACATTGTTTGTGCCCTTTGTGTTTTTGTTTTTCTTTAAGAATCATGCTAGTGTGAGATAGCTCTTCATTGGTTTATTGAATACTTCATGTGCTTCACTTATATCTTTTAAGTGGTCTTATAGAATTGCTCTTTGTGCTTCACTTAAATCGTTTGAGTATGTTTTTATAGAATGCTTCGTACGCTTCACTTATATATTTTGAGCTTGGATATTGGCTAGTCTAAATTAATTGTAGAATGCTCCAGGAATTTCACTTATATCTTTTGGAGTATGAATAATACTAAAATTTAAAGTGGGTTTGGAAGAGTGTCAACTTTAGGAATTAGTGATCCCACTATCTTGGAGGGTGTTGAATCTTCGTACGATATTTATGAAAGTGGATTTGGAAGAGTGAAAATTTTAGTTAGTATTCCACTATTTCAGAAGAGGTTCCAATTGAGTATGAGAACAAAGTTGCTATTCATGATGCTACTAAAAATTATTATGAGGGAGGAATATGTGCTTGTAGGAGTTGCAATAATGTCAAGTTTCCTCTCTATGTGCTTAAAGTTTTGAAGTTATACTTGTTTTTCCTTCCTATGCTAGTTGACTTTTGTTCCTATAAATTGTGTGCTAAAAAATCCCTAGGCATAGGAAGTGAGTTATATTTAAATGTGCTAGTCATATTCTTCATGATGCTCTCTTTATGTTTCAAATCTTTTCTTTTATGCGAGCATCATTGAAATCATCATGCCTAGCTAAAAGGCATTAAAGAAAAGCGCTTGTTGGGAGACAACCCAATATTTACCCTTACTGTTTTTGTGTGTCTACATGATTAAGCTACTGTAGTAATCATGTTTTATAGTTTTTTTTCAACAAAGTGCCAAGTAAGACCTTTGGAAAGACTTGGGTGAGAATTAATGTGATCTTGCTGTAAAAAACAGAAACTTTGCGCTCACGAGATTAGCTGTCATTTTTTACATAAGAGTGATTTTGAGTTGATTCTTTTTGAAAAAGATTAATAGACAAATTCCTCACGTCCACTAATTTATTTCATAATTTTTGGAGTAGCAGAAGTATGGTTATTGTTCAGATCATTACAGACTGTTCTGTTTCTGACAGATTCTGTTTTCATCGCATAGTTTGCTTGTTTTCTAGTTTCTATGGCTTATATTTCGCAATATAAATGGTAGAAATGATATGGTACATTAGGCATTATGTGAAAACAATTATGAACCTTGTCTTTTACAGTACCAAAGTGCATGGTTTACTCTTTATCATACTAACCTATCTCATGGAGTTCCATTAAGTTTTGTGTGATTGAAGTTTTCAAGTTTTGGGTGAGATATCGATATGAGGAGAATAAGGGGTGGAAAGATCTTAAGCTTGGGGATGACCAAGGCACCCCAAGGTAATATTCAAGGAAGACTCAAGCTCCTAAGCTTGGGGATGCCCCGAAAGGCATCCCCTCTTTCGTCTTCAAAACTATCGGTACATCTTACTCAGAGCTATATTTGTATTCGTCACATGATATGTGTTTTAGTTGGAGCGTATGTGATATGTGTTTTACTTGGAGCGTAATTTTATTTTGTTAGTATTAGCTTGCTGTTATTTAGAATAGTGCTTTGCATCTTTATTTTCAATAAAAATGTCAAGGATAGCCTTTACCATGTTTATTTTGCTAGTATACGTGTTGCTATTTGAAAACAGAAAGTTTACCGTTGTTGCAAAAATTCCTTAGAAAAGTCAGAGCATGATATAATGTTGAAACTTTTTGCATAATTAGATCTGATAAATATAATACAGTGGGAATTTTCTCGCATAATTTTTGGAGGTAGGGAAGTATTGATACTCTTGCATTCTTTACAGGCTGTACTGTTTTGACAGATTGCTGTTATGTTTGCATTGTTTACATATGTTTGTTTGTTTCATGATTCTATTTGAGGATAGGAGTATTAAATATGCAGAGGCATTTAGTATGCAATGCTGAATAATAATTCTAGTGATTTTTTACATTAGAAAATGATAAGGTTTTGCATTGGTTTATACTAACCTATCTCACGAGTTCTTGTTGAGTTTGGTGTGGATGAAGCTTTTGATAAAAAGAGAAACCATGATATGAGAAGAATTAAGGAGACACAAAAGTTCAATCTTGAGGATGCCCAAGGCACCCCAAGATAATATTCCAAGAATTCTCAAACATCTAAGCTTGGGGATGCCCCGTTAGGCATCCCACCTTTCTTGTTCAACAACTATCGGTTAGTATCGGTTGAACCTAAGTTTTTGCTTCTTTACATGAGTTGTGCTATCCTTGCAATGTCATTCTATTTTGTTTTACTTGCTGTTTGAATAAAATCATTGGATCTGAAATTTTGAATAGAAAAGGAACCCTCCCATGGCTAGTTAATTATTTGCCTACTCAGTATCCTTCACTCATATCTTTTGGAGTAGTTTGTCATTTACTCATGTGCTTCATGTATATCCTATGAGTAAATGGGGGGAATGAATTGAATGTCATAAATCTGAATTTTTATATGTTTCATATGCTTATAACATGGTTAGTGATGACTTCACACATGGAAAGTATGAGGCATAAAAGTTGTTGAGAGTTGGCAAACGTAATTTTTGTCATCGTTGCAATTAATAGGAAGTAATAAGGAAAGAGAGGTTCACATACAAATATATTATCTTGGACATCTTTTATGATTGTGAAGCACTCATTAAGTATGACATGCTAAAAGAGTTGACGTTGGACAAGGAAGACAACATAATGGTTTATGTTTTCCGACATCTCAGTTAAAGTATTTTGTCATTGACCTTCAAACATGTTGAGCTTGTCTTTCTCCCTCATGCTAACCAAATTCCTTGCACTAAGTAGAGATACTACTTGTGCTTCCAAATACCCATAAACCCAGTTTTGCCATGAGAGTCCACCATACCTACCTATGGATTGAGTAAGATCCTTCAAGTAAGTTATCATCGGTGCAAGCAATAAAAATTACTCTCTAAATATGTATGACTTATTAGTGCAGAGAAAATAAGCTTTGTACGATCTTGTTGTCGAAGTAATAAAAGCGACAGACTGCATAATAAAGGTCCACATACAAGGGGCAATATAAAGTGACGTTCTTTTGCATTAAGATTTTGTGCATCAACCCTAAACGCGCATGACAACCTCTGCTTCCCTCTGCGAAGGGCCTATCTTTTACTTAATGTTTTTACTTTATGCTTGAGTCAAGGTGATCCTCACCTTTCCCTTTTTCATTTTATCCTTTGGCAAGCTCCTCGTGTTTGAAAGATCATGATATATATATATCCAATTGGATGTAAGTTAGCATGGGCTATTATTGTTGACATCACCTAAAGGTGAATACATTGGGAGGCAACACAATAAGCCCCTATCTTTCTCAGTGTCCGGCTGAAACTCCATAACCACAAGTATTGTGTGAGTGTTAGCAATTGTAGAAGACTATATGATAGTTGAGTAGGTGCACTTGCTGAAAAGCTCTATTCTCTTTCTGATGTTATGATAAATTGCAATTTTTTCAATGACTGAGATTATAGTTTGTTAGTTCTCAATGAAGTTTCTGAACCATACTTAACATTGTGAATAGATTGTTACTTGATCATGAAAAGTTTTATGAGATAAGCTACTATTATGAAACATATTGATGCTAGAAAAGGTGATTGAAATTATCATTGATCAAACTTGTGCACCTTCTAGCATTCACACTTCATAAATTATTTCTTTTATCATTTACCTACTCGAGGACGAGCAGGAATTAAGCTTGGGGAAGCTGATACGTCTCCAACGTATCTATAATTTATGAAGTATTCATGCTATATATCATCCATCTATGATGTTTTATATGCATGTATATGTCATTTTATATGATTTTTGGGACTAACCTATTGACCTAGAGCCTAGTGCCAGTTTATGTTTTCTCCTTGTTTTTGTGTTTTACAGAAAAGGGATACCAAACGGAGTCCAATTGACATGCCAATTTTGAGGATTTTTTATGGACCAAAAGAAGACCACGGAGCATCGGAGTTGGGCCAGAAGAGTCCCGGGCTGCCCACGAGAGTGGGGGCCGCGCCCCCTAGGGCGTGCCCCCTATCTCGTGGACAGCCTAGAGACCTCCCTAACGTGAAACCAATGCCAAAAATTCCAATAAATAGAGAAACCTTCGGGAATTAACCTAGATCGGAAGTTCCGCCGCCGCAAGCCTCTGTAGCCACGAGAAATCAATCTAGGCCCTCTCTGGCACCCTGCCGGAGGGGACCATCATCACCGGCGGCCATGGAGGAGGATCTCGGAGGGGCCATCATCTCCATGAAGGCCAAGGACAAGAGGGGGAAAGCCATGGAGGAGGAAGCACAAGGGGGAGAACCTCTCCTCCTCTCTCTTGGTGGCACTGGAGTGCCATCGGGAGGGGAATCGTCGCCGCGGTGATCATCTTCATCAACATCACCATCATCATCACCATCCTCATCTCTTTTAAGCGGTCCACTCTCCCACACCCCGCTGTAATCCCTACTTGAACATGGTGCTTTATGCCACATATTATGATCCAATGATGTGTTGCCATCTTATGATGTTTTGAGTAGATATGTTTTGTCCTTGAGTTGATTGATGATCTAGATTGGTACGAGATGTATGTTTTATTACTGGTGTTGTCCTATGGTGCCCTCCGTGTCCGACAAGCGTGAGGGATTCTCGCTGTAGGGTGTTGCAATGCGTTCATGATTCGCTTATAGTGGGTTGCGTGAGTGACTGAAACACAAACCCGAGTAAGGGGGTTGTTGCGTATGGGATAAAAGGGGACTTGATGCTTTAATGCTATGGTCGGGTTTTACCTTAATGATCTTTAGTAGTTGCGGACGCTTGCTGGAGTTCGAATCATAAGTTTATATGATCCAAGTAGGAAAAGTATGTTAGTTTATGCCTCTCCCTCATATGAAATTGCAATGACGACTATCGATCTTGTTAACAATTGCTTAGGACAATTCCGCACACCGATCCACCATTATTCCACACTCGCTATTTATATTATTTAGTAATATATTCTAACTTTATGATAACAGCACCTACTTTTATATTTTAGCTATCCAATATCATACAAAGCTATCCTCTTTATACCCACAACACGATTTTATTTCTTATTTCTAGTTGGAAGCAAGCGGTGCACCTAGAGTCGTATCAGTGGAAGATAGGGCTTGAGAGAATATTGATCTTACCTTTAGCTCCTTGTGGGTTCGACACTCCATACTTATCACTTCCACCTTTGGGAATTGCTATGATGATTCCCTACACTTGAGGATTATCATGGCCCCATTCAGTGAGCCTGCCGAGGTGTCTGTTTACAGGCAGACCAATGGGGTTCTCGATGCCTAGATAATTCATGCAGTAGGAGATGCACTCTTCGGTCAGAAAGACCTGGCTATGCTTCCCTCTAGATGTGACATGTTGCGAACGTATCCTTTGATGACACCATTCATCCTTTCGAACGACATCATGCTGTGCAGGAACGTCGACCCGAGTTGTATGATATCCTCCACGATATGGACGAGCAGATGCACCATAACATCGAGGAATGCGGGCGGGAAGTACATCTCAAGCTCGCATAGTATCACCATGATCTCTTCCTGTAGCCTTCTGAGTTGCCTCACACCAACTGACTTCCGAGAGATGACGTTGAAAAAGTTGCATAGGCCAAATAGTGTTTCACGGACGTGCGTGTCCATGATCCCACGGATTGCAACTAGAAGTATTTGCGTCATCAGCATGTGACAGTCGTGAGACTTCATCCCGCTGAACTTCTGCTTCGCTGAGTCTAGGTATCTGCTTATCTTCCCCGCGTAACCGTAAGGAAGTTTTACTCCTATGAGGCAGGTGAAAAACTGATCGATCTCCTCCTGACTTAGAGTGAAGCACGCGGGTGGGAAGTCATTTCCGGTCTTCTTGGCCTTTTTGCCTTTGCGAGGACTTTCCGTGTCCTGCTTCGCCTCATCATCGTCATCATTAGCATGAAGCTCCTCCTGATGCCCATTGATTTCAAGTCTGCCCTTGCTTTCGTCGCATCTTTGGTCCTCTCTGGCATGTTGAGCAGGGTACCAAGAAGACTCTCGCACACGTTCTTCGTGATATGCATGACATCAAGGCTGTGAGGCACACGGTGGATCTTCCAGTACGACAAGTCCCAGAAAACAGACCTCGTTTTCCATACCTTCAGCAGCGGCTCTGGTGCCTTTTGCTTCTTTCCCGGCTCTGGTGCCTTTTGCTTCTTTCTCGGCAGTGGGCAATCTTTCCAATTTTTCAACAGCTCGTCTATTTCCTCGCCGCTCCTCGTACGTGGGCGTCTTCGTGGTTCGGTTTCACCATCAAACAGATCCTTGCGTTTCCTCCATGAGTCATCATCGCGAAGCCACCTCCGATGTCCCATGAACATGGTTTTCGAAGACCCGAGATGTCTATCTAGCTGGTGATACGTTGTGTTATCCATGCACCTGACGCATCCAGAAAATCTGTGGACCACCTGCCCCTGTGACATATCCGTAACCGAGATAGTCCTGCACCATCGTGAGCAGTGCGGCTCTCATAGGGAAATAGTCTTTCTCTGTGGCGTCCCACGTATTGGCTGGCGTTTTCCACAGCGTGTCTAGTTCCTCTTTCAGCAGCCCCAGATACAGATTGATGTCGTTCCCTGGTTGTTTTGGCCCTTCAATTAGCATACTCATGTGAATGTACTTCCTCTTCATGCACAACCAGGGGGGAAGGTTGTACATCCACACAAACACATGCCAGGTGCTATGTGTGCTTCTCTGGCTGCCAAACGGATTGACTCCATCGGTGCTCGCGCACAACATGATGTTCCTTAGATTGTTCCCAAATTCCGGGTGTTCGAAGTTCAACACTTGCCACTGGCTCCCATACTTAGGGTGAATCAGCATCTTATCTTTTTTATTTATCTCCGGATCATTTGCATCATCTTCTCGCTTCTTCTCCTCCCTATTCACATGCCAACACAGGAGCTTTGCTACCTTAGGGTCCACGAAATACCGCTGTAGACGAGGAGTGATCGGAAAGTACCACACCACTTTTCGAGGAGCTTTCTTCCTCTTCTTGTATCGAGTGACGCCGCACACCGGACATATGGTAGACTCTGCGTGCTCGTCCCGATAAATGATGCAATTGTTCATGCACACATGGTATTTCATGTGCGGTAAATCCAGAGGACACACGATTTTCTTCGCCTCCTCAAAACTGGTCAGGCACTTGTTCCCCTTCGGAAGACGTTCGTGCCAGAATGACATGTTCTCGTCGAAGCATGCATCGGTCATTTTGTGTTTTACCTTCATCTCCAGAGCCATGAGCGTTACTTTCACGCGGGTATCCTCGGGCCTGCATCCTTCATACAATGGATTAACCGCGTCTATCTCTAGTTGATCCAGCTTGGCTTTCTCTCGGGTGGCAGCTCTTGTGTTATCCGTCTGCTTGAGAAGCAGTTCTTGAATATGAGGGTGCTGCACCCATCCCATCGATGGTCCATCATCGTCTGCTCCAGCATCTTCATCTTCATGATCATGCCCTTCGTATGCTCCGGCATCTTCCTCATCATCATGTCCGGCATCTTCTACATTATGACTGTGTACTGCATCTACTTCGTGATCATGTCCTAGAGATTCTTCGTCTTCTCGCCTGCCCTCGCCACAGTTGTCTTGCTGCCCATCCTCATTTCTTGCCCGGCCCCCATGGACGACTTCATAATCATCTTCATCACCTTGCCACCGACAGCCATCCATGAAACCACGCAAGAGCAGGTGGTCCCGCACCTGTATGGAATCCGGATCCACAAGGCTCCTCAGCTTGCATCTTTGACACGGACATCTTATCTCCATCTCGTTCTTTTGAAGCATCTCGGCCTTTGCGGAGCTCAAAAACCTATTCAAGATGCCTTCGGCCATCGTGCGGACCATGGTCGCCTGCGGGGTAGAGCAAAACGATATTTTAGAACCAAGAAAATATTTGGCATGACTTTGCCTAAAAATAGGACCAAAAAGAATGCATAGTGCCAAATTCTCGCTGAAACGGAAATGAATCAACATTACGGCAAAATATTGGCAACTATCGCATTTCAAATACCGGTACCTGCAAACACAAACATATATGCAACACCACAACCATATGCAACACCACAAACATACATAGATCTAGCTAGGCAATAAAAAGTGCATGTGCACGTTGTTGGATGGAGAAAAAAATAGATCTACAACATAAAGAAAGCTTTCCCCTTACTTACCTATAAAAAAAAGGTAATTTAACCACTTAATTTGGATGAATCTATGGTGCAAATAAGGTGAGGAGGAGGAGGCAGCCGAGACAAGCTTGGAAGAGGAGGCGGAGAGAATGAAGTGGGGAAAGTGAGTGTGTAGGTGGCTGTCCAATATATCTAGCTGGTCCCAGGTTACTAATGGCGCACCACCTACAAATGTGCCATTAGTAACCCTGGTTACTAATGGCGCACCAGCTGGTGGTGCGCCATTAGTAGTTTTGCAAAAAAAATGATAGTTGTGGTGCACGGGGTGAGTGGTGCGCCATTACCCATTACTAGTAATGGCGCACTGTGCCCTGGTGCGCCATTAGTATTTTTGGAAAAAAAGTTTGTTAGTAGTGGCGCACCATGGGTGTGGTGCGTCATTAGTGTCTATCACACTAATGGCGCACCAACACATGGTGCGCCACTGCTATATAGTAGTGGCGCACCACATGTCTAGTGTGCCATTAGTGTCCATATTATCTATAGCCCTTTTCCTAGTAGTGGCCGACCTTCCTCCAAATTCCCCGGAGCCATTGGAGCAGGAGGAGGAGGGGGAAGACGCCAGAAGCCCGGCACATGGAGGAGGAGGAGGCGTTGCCATGTGGGCTTTGCCATGGCAGACGCAGAGGCGGAGACGAGGCTGCCCAAGTGATGGAGATGGCGGAGCAGACTGCCATCCTTGAGTCCATTTAGGATGTGGCCTACGTCGAGGTCAACCGACAGTTGATCTGACAAGAACAGGCAACGACGAAGGCACTGTTCGTCGAACTGGACGTGGACGCGAATGCAGAGGCAGAGGCGGAGGAGGTCCCGGAGCTTCCATAGGCAGAGGAGCTTCCGTACTTACCCGTCTGCGCGGCGTCGAGCAGTGGCAGAGCCACCTCCCGGCGACCCTCGGCGGATGCCCAAGCTAGTCTAGAAAATTACTTCTAAGCACGAGTTATAATCTATGGTTAGAAGGATTAGTATTTTCTTGGAGCAGGTGGCAGCTCACACTGTCACACTTAAGTCTTGCCCGGGCTGTATTCAGGGATTGGCTCCGCCACTGGCGTCGGGCACGGAGATCGTTGAGATGTCTGACGTTCAGTAGTTTTACCTATGTATATAGTATAGAGGCAGTGGCGGAGCGAGGATTTAAACATAGGGGCCCAAGAATAAAGAAAACATAACAAATATATTGGATGCTTTTGAAAATTTATACGTTGATTGGGGCTAAATTCTTTTTTACATCTGTACTACTTAAATTTGACTTCTTGACTACCAGGAGGATTAAATGTGCCTATAATTGTTTCAAACAAATACATTATTTTCTTCTTTATGACTACACAAATACAAACACAATTGACGAAAAGTTAAATCTAAATGATACAATCAATGCTGCATTTGTAATTTGCAATACGGATTTGTGAGGATAATACAAAGAAATCACTGGCCTAGTTAATTCAATCTAAATCAAGAAATTGTTGCAGCCTAATTTGGAATTTGGATAGAAAACACAGTACAAATCAACGGTGTCATAGTGGTCGCCGGGCGCAACATGATAGCTTCATCTATCGTCGCCATTGATCTGGATCGGTTGTTTATTGCCGACGGCGGCCACCGTTCGCCGAACTACCCTAGATACAATCACGCAGTGTGTCATGCGTGGTGCCGAAACAATTAATGAACTATTCAATAGTAAGCTTCCACTAAACTGGCCGCTAACCTTCAATAGTAGCCTGCCCAACTAGTAATGGGCTGTATTATGCTGATCTTGTGAGCTTCCAAGCCTTAGCGCATCGTTGGGATGGAGGGGGCAAGCTACTCCTTTTTTTTGGCAATTCAGAGTTTTTATTCAAACAAAAGCATTCTTAAGATGGTCACTAGGAAGCTTGGAGTCACATCGAGCTAGCTTTCAGTCACGCTCAATGCGCAAGCGCGCTTGGCACAGAGATGAGCTTGGACATTAGCTGATCGATTTACATGCTGAACATCAAATAAAGAGAAGTCACTAACCAACTCTCCAATTTCAAGTAACAGAGGAGCCACGATGGAACGAGTAATGTGGCTAGTTTCCAGAGTTATACCATCTCGGGACAATCCAGTTCTAGTATCACATGTGTGAAGCCTCATAATTTAGCAAATAGATCCCCATCTCGCATTGATAAAGCTTCGGCTATAAGTGGATCAAAAATACCTGTGTGGGGTTTACACCATACACCTAAGAACTTTCCTTCTGAGCGAGCCGCACCACCAACACTGCTGCAATTTTCTGCGAAATTTATAGCACCGTTCGTGCTGAGCTTCATGATGTTCTCCTCGGACGGCCTGCAGCCATGTCCTGAAAGGATGATTGGGATCTCCCTTGGCAACTCAAAAACTGCAAGAGCCTCTCTAGTCCACTGGATGGAAGTGGTTGGGTCAAGCCCCTCCTTATCATGTTTTATGTGATTGCGTGAGTGCCATATGTACCACATGATGGTAATTATCTTTGTTCTTTCCATGTTCAAGAACCTGGGATCACAAAGAATGTCCTTTGCCCACGAGCTAGGGTGCAGTCCGGATAATTGAAGATCAGACCACGCATATGCTTCCTCCAAAATGTTTTGCATGTGACCATGAAATCAATGCGTGTTGGAGATCCTCTTCCATCACCCAATAGATATTACGACTAATTTTGGCTACGTGGCACCGTTTCAAAGTGTTCTCATTAGGGACGATTCCACGAAGGACTCTCCACCAAAACACTCGTACTTTCAGTACCACATTGAGCTTCCCAAGAGCCTTGCACATCCATTGATTATTCCGTAAGGTCCCGGTGGCCATCCCTTCTTCAAGAGCTTCTTGCTCTTTTTGAGTCATAAGAGCACGGTACGCCGTCTTTGCGGAGTAGTTTCCTGACTGGTCTCATCACCACCACCATGACATAGTGGGATACTTAAAATGGCTTCAGCGTCCGGTGCAATAAAAGTGTCAAAGATCAATTGATGTCGCCATGTCCAATTGTCCTCGTTGACCAAATCTAAGATAGTTTCTATAGTGCTTTGTGCCGGCTTCAATAAAGGAGTCATCGATATAGTCACTGGTATCCACTTATTTGTCCAAACTGAGATGGTAGATCCATTCCCAACTTGTTTCAACAATCCGATCTTGAGTGCTTTTCTTCCCGTGATAATAGCACGCCAAGTTTCCAAGGCCGTCTTTGGTGTAGTAGCTTGCATGAAATCACCATCTGGTAAGTAATGTCCTTTGAGGACTCGAGCACAAAGAGAGTTCAGCTTGGTCATGAATCTCCAACCATGTTTACCCAAAAGAGCAAGGTTAAACTGCCGGATATTCTGAAATCCCAGTTTAGGGTGGAATGAACATGTACACATTTCTTTTTGGTGGATTCGAGTCATAGGAAATCCATACTATCAAGAGGGGTTCTGCATTTGGAAAGGTTAGGGTGGAATCAACACGTACACATTCACCTTTGCACCCTCCCTCCTTCTTGGCAACGTGGAGCAGCATCTATCTTCTGATTGGGCTTATTAGAAGCACACAAGCGGTAGAACCGTGCTGGGGAGCAGTACCGCTCTAGCAGTACTGCCGCACTCCAGTACTTCAGACAATGACGCTTGTTCTAGGCATTCTTTAAATGAGTGGTAGTAGGACGATAGTCCCGTGCGGTAGTACCACTCGTACAGTACTACGACTCGTGCTACTACCCCACTACCGCGGATTCAATGAACCCTAACGGGCTAATCAGTAGTACCGCTACACAAAGTGGTAGTACCGCTTGTGCTGTACGACCGGCTGTCAGTGTCAAAACAGGCGGATCTCGGGTAGGGGGTCCCGATTTGTGCGTCGAAGGCTAATGGTAACAGGAGGCGGGGGACACAATGTTTAACCAGGTTCGGGCCCTCTCTATGGAGGTAATACCCTACTTCCTGCTTGATTGATCTTGATGAATATGAGTATGACAAGAGTTGATCTACCACGAGATCGTAATGGCTAAACCCTAGAAGTCTAGCCTATGAGGGTATGATTGTTGTGGCTAAACCCTAGAAGCCTAAACCCTCCGGTTTATATAGACACCGGAGGGGGATAGGGTTGTACAAAGTCGGTTACAAAGAAAGGAATCTACATATCCGAAGAGCCAAGCTTGCCTTCCACGTCAAGGAGAGTCCCATCCGGACATGGGACGAAGTCTTCTATCTTGTATCTTCATAGTCCAACAGTCTGTCCAAAGTATATATTCCGACTGTCCGAGGACCCCTTAATCCAGGACTTCCTCAATAGCCCCTGAACCAGGCTTCAAAGACGATGGTCCAACGTGCAGATTGTCTTTGGCATTGCAAGGCAGGTTCCTTCTCCGAATACTCCAACATAGCCCTCCGAACATAGAAAACGTGTCCGGCTCTGCAAAAACAAGTACCACACACAACCGTAGAGAGTATAATATTTCACGAGTCCAATCCGTTGACAAATTTTTGTAGCGTGACATCAAGCCACTGCCCGGTCATTATTCGGACCATTTTTTAGCCTGCCACTCCGTGTTTCGAGGTGCGGTTTCTTTGGCACGTCTTGTCAAAGCAGAGATCGTGTCCCCTTATCACGAGATTCTCATCAATACGGCCATGGGTAACCCAACCTTGTCATCTGCATGGCGCTTGGGGAATAGGCGAATTTCAAGGCGAGTGGGGAGGCGTGTGACTTTTACTGGCTTTATAAAGGGATAAGGATTCATCCTCTTTCACCCACGCCTTCTCCTTCCTCTGCTCATCCATCCTCGAGATCCAACGCCCAAGCTCTCGCCTTCCCCGCCCAAAAAAGCTCTCCAATCATGTCCGGAACCGGAGCAGGAGGCAAGTGGATGGACTCCTCCGTTAAGGAGAAGGACATCAAGAAGCTCTGAGAGGCCGGATACTTGGCCAAGGGAATAACTCACCGGCTCCCGGCCAAAGGACAGATTGTCCCTACCCCGGAGCCCCAAGAGAGGGTGGTGTTTATCACACACTTCGTTCGTGGGCTGGGATTCCCTCTCCACCCTTTCGTCCATGGACAGATGTTTTACTATGGGCTAGACTTTCATGATTTGGCCCCTAACTCTATCCTCAACATCTTGCCTTTTATTGTCGTGTGCGAGGCCTTTCTCCGCATCCCACCTCACTTCGGCCTATGGCGGAAGACCTTCAATGTGAAGCCAAAGGTGGTGAGCGGCCAACAAGCAGAGTGCGGAGGCGCCATGATGGGCAAGATGCCCAATGTCACCTGGCCCGAAGGCTCCTTTGTGGAGACTGTCAAAGGGTGGCAGTCGGGGTGGTTCTACATCACCGAGCCGCGCGACACCATTTGGGCGGCAGCCCCCACATTTCGATCTAGAGTCCCGATGCGGCTCACCTCCTGGAAAGAGAAGGGACTGGCCTGGGGCTCTTCGGATGAGCTGACAGGGCTCCAGACGTGCGTCCAGAACATGATAAACAAGAGAATCAAGCTCGTCAACGTGATCCAGGTTATGCTCGTTCGCCGGATCCTTCCGTGCCAATGCCGGACTTGCTATTTGTGGGAGTTTGATCCGGCCAAGCACCAGACCGTACTAGAGCTCTTCGACACGATGCATAGAGACATCTGGAAGGTGCTCTTCAAGGCTGGTGAAACACCACCGCCCACGACCAAGGATGGCAGGCTTAGCTTAACTCGCAAGGCTAACCCGGTAAGTTCTTTCATGTTTTCAAGGCATACCCTTTACTGACATATTTGAGGAAGGAATCTAAACCTCACTATCATTTTTTTAGGCCTGGATAGAGATAGCGGAGCGGATTAACTGTCCGGCTCCGCTGCCCGAAGGCCCAGAAACCCCACTTCTGACGAAGATGCTGTTTCCGGCGCCTTATGAGGTGCCAGATAAGAAGGCCAAGAAGAAGGCCAAGGGGACCAGAGATGGTCTCCGTCGCAAGGGCACTTCACACGCAATGTCCGAAGATGCCGAGGATCACTCCTCCGTTGCCGAAGACGATGAGGAGCAGGAAGAAGAAGAGGAAATTGATACGTCTCCAACATATCTATAATTTTTGATTGCTCCATAATACTTTATCTACTGTTTTGGACTATATTGGGCTTTATTTTCCACTTCTATATTATTATTGGGACTAACCTAATAACCTGAGGCCCAACCCAGAATTGCTGTTTTTTGCCTATTTTAGTGTTTCGAAGAAACGGAATATCAAACGGAGTCCAAACGGAATGAAACCTTCGGGAACGTGATTTTCTCACCGAACGTGATCCAGGAGACTTGGACCCTACTCCAAGACGTAACGGAGGCGGTCATGAGGGTGGGGGGCGCGCCCCCCTGCCTCGTGGCCCCCCTGTTGCTCCATCGACGTACTCCTTTCTCCTATATATACCTACGTATCCCCAAACGATCAGAACAGGAGCCAAAAACCTAGTTCCACCGCCGCAACCTTCTGTATCCACAAGATCCCATCTTGGGGCCTGTTCCGGAGCTCCGCCGGAGGGGGCATCCACCACGGAGGGCTTCTACATCAACACCATAGCCCCTCCGATGAAGTGTGAGTAGTTTACTTCAGACCTTCAGGTCCATAGCTAGTAGCTAGATGGCTTCTTCTCTCTTTTTGGATCTCAATACAATGTTCTCCACCTCTCTCGTGGAGATCTATACGATGTAATCTTCTTGTTTTTGTGGTGTGTTTGTTGAGACCGATGAATTGTGGGTTTATGATCCAGCTTATCTATGAACAATATTTGAATCTTCTCTGAATTCTTTTATGTATGATTTAGTTATCTTTGCAAGTCTCTTCGAATTATCCTTTTGGTTTGGCCAACTAGATTGGTAGTTCTTGCAATGGGAGAAGTGCTTAGCTTTGGGTTCAATCTTGCGGTGTCCTTTCCCAGTGATAGAAGGGGCAGCAAGGCACGCATTGTATTGTTTCCATCGAGGATAACAAGATGGGTTTTTTCTCATATTGCATGAATTTATCCCTCTACATCATGTCATCTTGCTTAAGGCGTTACTCTATTTTTAACTTAATACTCTAGATGCATGTTGGATAGCGGTCGATGAGTGGAGTAATAGTAGTAGATGCAGAATCGTTTCGGTCTACTTGTCTCGGACGTGATGCCTATATACATGATCATTACCTAGATATGCTCATAACCATACTCAATTCTGTCAATTTCTCAATAGTAATTTGTTCACCCACCATAGAATATCTATGCTCTTGAGAGAAGCCACTAGTGAAACCTATGGCCCCTGGGTCTATTCTCATCATATCAATCTCCATTACTTTATTACTTGCTTTGTTTTTACTTTTCCTTTTACTTTTCACTTTGCATCTATCTATCAAAAATACCAAAAATATTATTTATCATCTCTATCAGATCTCACTCTCGTAAGTGACCGTGAAGGGATTGACAACCCCTAATCGCGTTGGTTGCGAGTAGCTATCATTTTGTGTAGGTACGAGGGACTTGTGCGTGGTCTCCTACTGGATTGATACCTTCGTTCTCAAAAACTGAGGGAAATACTTACGCTACTTTGCTGCATCATCCTCTACTCTTCGGGGAAATCCAACGCAGTGCTCAAGATGTAGTAGAAATCCATTCCCCCCTACAAGGGTGTGAAAGAAGAGGACGACCTCCACACATGCGGAGACCGAGGCGTCCAAGAAGGGGAAAGCTTCCTTTCCAGGCAGCTCCGCAGCAGCCACCAACAACAGCTGGGAGTGGGAACCCAGGAAAAAGCCCCTGGCCAGATCGTAAGTATCCGAACACATTCATGTATCTGGCCTCTTTATTTTACTGTTTTAATGTGCTAATTTACGCATTTGCAGACCGACTCGGTCCAACATCGAGCTATCCTCCTCTTCAGAGGGATCACTGGACCCGTCGGCGATGGACAGCGGGTCCCTTCTGGCGGCCTCCTCCCCCAAGGCCGTGGGCAACACCGAGGTGTTGTCTCGAAGGATCCCAAGCCAGGGAGAGGCTCAAGAGGCCGTCCCGGTGGTGCCGGAGGGTGAAACACCGGTTGCCGAACATATGGGGGAGCAAACCCATATGGATACCGATGATGGGGGCCGTATCAAATTCGGCCCCCAGCCGAATACAGCTCCAGAGGCCCATGTGGCTCCGGACTCAGGCAGAGCGTCTCTCTCCAAAGAGGGGGGGGGGGTGAGCCAACTCCACTGGTGACCTCTGTCCATCCAGAGGCACCGGATAGATTGCTGGAAGCGCTACAAGGCGCTTCCATTGTTGAAGAACACCGTACCCTTATGGGTATGGTGATTGAGAAGATCCAGTCCGTGAAAAGTGAACTAACCGAAGTGTGCACGAGCCTTCTAACAGGCTTTGAGGTAAGCAACTCATTTATAAAAAGAATGTCACAGAATAGACAGTAGCCCCTGATACTCTATCCGGTGTTCGGAAAGAAAAACCGGACAGAGTATCAAATAATTTTCGCAGGAGTCTAATATAAAATGTCTATGTGAGCAAGCAGGCATCGCTGCTAGCTGCATCCGCTCATATTCAGAAGTCTTTGGATTGAGGCAGAATCTGGAGCGGGCCGAGGAAGATCTCAGCCTCGTGAAGAAGCAGCTGGAGGACAGTCAAGGTATACAGTAACCTGTGTATATATTTAGGAAGGATGAATGATTCATGCTAACTAAAGTGTCATGAACTTGATTAGGGGCCACGACCGAAGTAGCGGCCCTCAAGAAGGCATTGGCCGAGGCCAAGGACAGAGCGGCCAAGGAACGCGCCGCGCACGAGAAGCAGGAGGCCCAGGTCAGCGAGGTCCAGCAAGAGCTCCAGGACACCGTCAAGAAGTCCGAGTCCTTGGAGCACGATTTTAAGAATCAAGAGTCCGAACTTGCCAAGGCCCGCCAAAGCGCACAAGATGCCCGAGCCGAAGCCCAGGGCACCCTTCAGGAAATCCAGGCGGCCAAGAAGATTACGGCGGGTAAGTCTTTCATTATGCAAAGTAGATATGTGAAGGAAAGGTTCCTTTTACTTACCCGGATTTGGAGCTCTCCAGGAGCGTTTGTGGATCTGCCGCGCAAAATGTCAAACGCTGTCGAACTCTATCGAGCCGAAGAGGGGAGCTCAACGGAGAAGCTGTTCTGGTCACAATACCTTGGACCAGAACATCCTGCGCCCTTTAGCAATCAGCTGAAATAGCTGGTCGAGCTGCATAAGGCGGCCGAACTAGCCATGAAGGATTTGATAATCCGGCTATGGTCTGTCGAAGCCATGCCTAACAGCTACTTTGGACTCGTGAAGCGGCTTGTCAGCGCCTGCCCTCGGCTTGAAGCCATCAAGCGGTCAGTCTGTATTGAAGGCGCGCGGATGGCCTTTGCCCGCGCTAAGATGCATTGGGAGAAGATGGACGCCATGAAGCTGATGACCGAGGGGCCGCGTGAGGGCAAGGAGCACCGCCGACCCGAACTGTATGTTGATAGTGTCGTGGAGGGATCCCGCCTTGTGGCGGAGCAATGTGCCAAGGATATCATATTCCCATGAATACATTCATGTTATCCTGTCCTGTAATATGAAACAAGATTGTTATGTAATATAATTCTTGTTTATTTAAAATTTTACCTCATGTGCGACCATTTATGAAATCTGAGAGTTGGCCAGTCGTTGGCTTCTACCCCCACGTAGATAGAACGGGGGTGTTCGGGATAAATCTAAACACTCTTTACTCCAAATTTTGGTCCTTAAAGGAGGTTTTTAGCGCAACAAACAAGACACTGGGACTATACAGCTTTATCACCCTCACTTAGTCATAGGAGTTTGACAACGAAAATTTTGGTGCAGCCCCTGGTGTTCGGGAGTCCGAACTTGGGGCGCTATACGCACCTAATCGGATAAAAACCGACTCATCGCATAATGCGGGAAAAATCTCTAAGGATTCGAAACCTCTGGAACAACTAACCATCTCTCGCTGCATCATGATAGTCAGTTTTCGGCTTTCTCTACTGAGGTGCTCGTCCAGAAGAACCGGGACACAATCGCAGTAGTTCTCCCTTTACTACCCTAGCCGATATAGTGGAACATAAGGTAGTAAGCACAGGAGCCGGGCAACCCAACTATTGACCAAAGACATGATTCGGAGCCAATGCATATAATGCTATAAGATCGGGGTGCCGAATTGTACTATAAAAGTGTTAGGACTTTATTGTCGTGTTATGGGGTATGATGAAGCCCCTTGCGAATTAAGGCGTACTAGATTGTACGGGTGCAATAGATAAGAAATACAAAGACAAGGAAAAAATCAAGTAATAAGGTGATGCCGAAAATATTGAGCCGCAAATTATTTTCCATTGTAATTTGATTAATACGTCAAGGCGTACTTATACAAGTAATGCGATAAGCAAATAAAACTATTTGACATGCCATGACCAAGGGTGAGCTTCGTGCGGGTATTTAAAACAGGTATAACAATCATTAGCAGAGACCACTTGGGGATTCCCTTGTATGTCAAAGCTCCTTTCCTTCTTCGTGTATCCGTCCCGTGATGGGTCTGATTATCAGGTTTTCAGAAAAGACTCGAGAAGAGAAAAACCTGAAAGATAAAGAAAGAGTGAAGGTATGCGGATCTAGGGGCGATTGAGCCGCATTATGGACCACGGTCTAGCTGTGCCTCTGTCCATGCCCATGGTATTTTGCGTAGTTATGTACGCGTGGCACAAATGTCACCGCTTGATTGGGACTGGGACGGAGGCCGAATTGCTAGTCAAGCTCTGGACGAGTTGGACTGTCCTGCTGCAGAGTAGTTCGGACTCGCTTGACGGTATCCGGGAGTTTTACTGCCGAATTGAGGTTCTGCCTAAAAAGGCTGCTCTATACTTCTACTGCAAGGGCCACGGTGTGCTCCTCAGTACGGAGGGAGCGTTCCGTATTTCCGTTGACCATTATGACACTGCATGGTCCGGGCATCTTGAGCTTGACGTAGGCATAGTGCGGCACCGCATTGAATCAAGCGAATGCGGTTCGTCCAAGCAATGCATGATAGCCACTGCGGAAGGGGACGATATCGAAGATCAACTCTTCTATTTGGAAATTATCCGGGGATCTGAAGACCACTTCCAGTGTGATTGAGCCCATACATCAGGCCTCTACACCTGGTATGACACCTTTTAAGGTGGTTTTTGTGGGCTTGATCCTTGAGGGATCGATACCCATTTTGCGCACTGTATCCTGATAGAGCAGGTTCAGGCTGCTGCCACCATCCATGAGGACTCGCGTAAGGTGGAATCCATCAATAATTGGGTCAAGGTCCAGTGCGGCTGAACCGCCATGACGGATACTGGCCGGATGGTCCCTACGATCGAAGGTGATTGGACAGGACGACCATGGGTTGAACTTTGGGGTGACTGGCTCCATCGTGTAGACGTCCCTGAGTGCATGCTTGCGCTCCCTCTTGGGGATATGGGTGGCGTATATCATGTTCACCATTTTAACTTGGGGGGAAACTTCTTCTGTCCCATTGTGTTCGGTTGCCGAGGCTCCTCATCATCGTTATCGCTTTGCGACTCCTTTTCCTTGCTCTCGGCATTTAACTTGCCGGCCTATTTGAAGACCCAACTCTCTCTGTTGGTACGATTGGCTGGATTATCAGGAGTGCCATCGATTTGACATGGAAGATCGAGTATGCGATCCAAACTGGACGGTCCCGGATTATTTCTCTTAAATGGCTTCTTCCGCTGACCGGACTTAGAGCCACTGAATCCGGCGTTGACCGATGTGTCTTCGGTGTTGTCACTGTTGTTTCGACGCTTATGTCTATTGCATCGGGGATTGCCATTGCAGTTTCTGGCTTCAGAAATACCAGGTTCGCTTTGATTGTTATTGCTACGGGCTAGCCAGCTATCTTCGCCCGCACAGAAGCGGGTCATGAGTGTTGTAAGGGCTGACATGGACTTCAGTTTTTCCTGGCCGAGGTGTCTGGCCAGCCATTCGTCACGAATGCTGTGCTTAAAGGCCACTAGGGCTTCAGCGTCCGGACAGTCGATGATCTGGTTCTTTTTAGTTAGGAACCGAGTCCAGAATTTTCTGGCTGGCTCTCCGGGCTGTTGGATTATGTAACTTAGGTCATCGGCATCCGGAGGTCGAACATATGTGCCTTAGAAGTTGTCGGGGAAGGCGTCCTCCAATTTCTCCAAGCTGCCAATGGAGTTTTCGGGTAGACTGTTCAACCAGTATCTACCAGGTCCCTTGAGTTTGAGCGGGAGGTATTTGATGGCATGAAGATCATCACCGTGGGCCATATGAATGTGGAGAAGAAAGTCCCCAATCCATACCGCGGGGTCTGTTGTGCGATCATATGATTCAATGTTCATGGGTTTAAACCCTTCTGAGAAATCGTGTCCCATTACTTCGTCAGTGAAGCAGAGGGGGTGTGCGAGACCTCTATATCGGGCTAAGCCGTGACGGAGCTCGGATGGAGTTCGTCTGTGGTTTTCGGCCCGGATGTGGTTATGTTTGTCACGTTCAGCCGGATGGCCATAGATTGATCTTGTCTGACCTGCTCTGTTTTCCAAGTCGCACGACAGGTCATGTGTATATCCCCGAACTATTGTATTTCTGTTTGTTCGGCGAGGTAGTGCGGGCTGGTGTTCGGCTTGAGGTGCCGCTTTGTCCCGGCCACATGGTGGTCGGTCAGCCGCATTGTACCTTGGTAGGACGGGCTCCAGCGCCTCATCATCGAACTGTGGTAACAGTTTGCACTTCGGGTAGCTTTTGGTGGGGCGCTCGAGGCCATATTTCACGGCTGCCAGGACATCAGTCTATCTTTCATTGAGGAGATCTTGATCAGCTTGAAGCTGCTGCTGCTTCTTTTTTAGGCTTCTTGCAGTGGCAATTAGCCGACGCTTAAACCGTTTCTGTTCGACAGGCTCCTCAGGTATGATGAAATCTTCGTCACCGAGGCTCACCTCGTCCTCGGAGAGCAGAAGGTAGTGGCTATCCTCCGAGTCTTCATTCACGGCCTGTTCGCCAGGGCTGACTTACCCCTCCTCCCGTTCCTCCTGCTCGGAGGTTGGCTCAATGGGGTCTTCATTGTCTTCGGCACCGTCCAGAGTGTTGTCCTCTTTTGTGACGGTGTTTCTATTTTTACTACGGCGTGCCTTAGAGCGGCACCGCTGACGCCGGCGCTTTGGTTGTATCTCAGGAGGTTTATCCTCGACTGGATTTTCATCGTCGCCATTGTTTTCTTTGGGTGTATCCACCATGTATATGTCGTACGAGGAGGTGGCCATCCAACGCCCTGTGGGTGGTGGTTCCTTCTCCTCTCCGGCATCGTCGTCGATACCTTCCATGTCTTCGGAGTCGTAATCAAGCATGTCGGTTAAATCATCGACAGTGGCTACAAAGTGGGTTGTGGGTGGGAAACGAAGTTCTTTATCGTCCGCTTCCCATTGGAACCGGACATAGTTCGGCTGAGAGTCCCCTGACAAGGAGAGAGATTTAGTGAGTTTAACACATCGCCAAAAAGCGAGTGCTGGAAGATGTCCACGGAGCTGAACTCCAAGACCAGCACCCAATCAGGTTCGATGGACGCGGATGCACGTGGTCCGGAACCCATGGCCGGAGACGAGTCCGAGGTTCCGGTGACACAAGCCCATCCTGATGTTGGGTCTGTGTGCGGCTCGAGCGCCGCTGAGTCTGCGGCCTCCGTGGCGGGGTTAAGCTCCCGTCTTCGGACGATGCAGTTTGCTCCCGCTCTAGGACCAGGGCGGTCACAGGCGCTATCTCCTGTGCATGGCCAGATGGCATATCTAGGTCATGTTCATCATGGTGGCTAGGAACAACTGTCATGGGCTCGGATCCGTCGAAGATCAAGTCTCTGCGGATATCGGCCACAAAATTCAGGCTTCCAAATCTGACCTGATGGCCAGGGGCGTAGCTATCGATCTGCTTTAGATGGCCAAGCGAGTTGGCCCGCAGTGCGAAGCCGCCGAATACGAAGATCTGTCTCGGAAGGAAAATATCCCCCTGGACTAGGTTGTTGTAGATGATTGATGGAGCGATCAAGCCTTCTGGTGACGATGCATCGGAACTCTCAATCAAAGCACCAATGTCAGTGTCAAAACCGGCGGATCTCGGGTAGGGGGTCCCGAACTGTGTGTCTAAGGCTAATGGTAACAGGAGGCGGGGGACACAATGTTTACCCAGGTTCGGGCCCTCTCTATGTAGGTAATACCCTACTTCCTGTTTGATTGATCTTGATGAATATGAGTATTACAAGAGTTGATCTACCACGAGATCGTAATGGCTAAACCCTAGAAGTCTAGCCTATGAGGTTATGATTGTTGTGGCTAAACCCTAGAAGCCTAAACCCTCCGATTTGTATGGACACCAGAGGCGGCTAGGGTTGTACAAAGTCGGTTAGAAAGAAAGGAATCTACATATCTGAATCGCCAACCTTGCCTTCCACGTCAAGGAGAGTCCCATCCGGACACGGGACGGAGTCTTCTATCTTGTATCTTCATAGTCCAACAGTCCGACCAAAGTACATAGTCCGGCTGTCCGAGGACCCCTTAATCCAGGACTCCCTCATCGGCATCTACCTCCGCCCGAAGTACTGCTGAGTTTTGGGCTTCTGTAACCTCATCCCACTCCAGTGCTGCGCTTCCACCTCTGTGTGCGACACTAAGCGGACTTACTGCCGGTCAAAGCGGTAGTACCACTCCAGCGGCATTACCGCACCCGTGACTGTGTTTGTTGGACGCTTTGGCTAGAACTACCATGCGTAGTGGTAGTATTGCTGCCCAGAGCAGTAGTACCGCTTGTGCATGACTTGTGTGCAGAAAACGATTGGATTTTCCCCTCACTATATAAGGAGATCTTCCTCCCCAAGAAGATCTACCTCTTTTCCCCCAATCTCCATAATTGCCCCTAAGCTCATTTTTGCCCCATCTCTCTCGCTAGCCTGGAAAACTTGTTTATTCTCTAGGATTTTCTTGAGAGGGCCCCGATCTACACTTGCACCGGGAGAAATTTGATTCCCCCCACTAATCCCTTGCGGATCATGGGATCTTGGGTGTTTGGGCACCCTAGACGGAAAAGGTCACCTCACCCCCAACCTTGTTTGTAAAGGTCCGGTTACCGCCTTCAAGGGCACCACTAGTGGAATCACGGCATCTTGCATTGTGCGAGGACAGAAGGAGAATAACGGTGGCCCTAGTGGCTTCTCGGAGAGCATTGTGCCTCCACACCGCTCTAGTGGAGACGTACTTCCTCTTAAGAGAAGGAATTTCGGTAACACATCCTCGTCTCGGTCGACTCCACTCGTGGTTATCTTTCACCTTTACTTGGTGCAATATATTATTGTGTGGTATCCCTTGCTTGCTTGTGTGGTGTTTTTTGTTAGCATCATATATGTTGTTCACCTAGTTGTATGTGTAAACAACCTATTTGTTACAAAACTTGATTTGTTAAGTCATAGGAAATCCGTACTATCAAGAAGAGTTCTGCATTTGGAAAGGTTAGGGTGGAATCAACACGCACACATTCAACTTTGCACCCTCTTTCCTTCCAGACAACGTGGAGCACTATCTATGTTTTGCTTGGGCTTATTAGAAGCACACAAGCGGTAGTACCATGCTGGGAGTAGTATTACCACTCTAGCTGTACCCCGGCACTCCAGTACTTCGGACAATGCCGCTTGTTTGTCAGGACCCCGACTCGATGTCACATCGATCTAGCCTGTAACACCTCATATCACCTTGCGGCCTCACGCATGGTATCCCCACGGGTGTCGCCTTACCTTTGCCCGGGACCGTTTGCGCCTTTTGGATCACGTATATGATAGTGTCGCTAGCATCCATATGATAAGGAGCCCGGGCTGACATGACTAGTCGTAAACCCAAAGTGGCACAGACTCACAGGGACAGGCATCCATGACCCAGCTTCGAACGTGTCGGTCATCAGCAAGTGGGTCCGGGCTGTAGCACTGGGCTAGCAGGATTTCGGTAAACTGGGCTGTAGCGGGCTAACAGGACTCCGGTACTCAATGCGTGACATTTCCCCGAAGGGACAGACACCGGAACGAAGAAGGACACATGCCGGCCAGCCTAAGTGTTCCAGAGCAGTAGCAAGCTACCATGGCTCAGCGGTAACACTAGGAGACATTTCCCGGTAAGAGAGGCTACTAAAGATAAACAACTAGATAGTCAGATCCCACACATACCAAGCATTTCAATAACATACACACAGTATGCTCGATATGTGCAAATACAACATGGCATCACAACATGACTCTATGACACAAGTACTTTATTTAAGGCTCAGAGAGCCATACATAACATACACATAGGTACGGGTCACACGACCCAGCATTCAAGTCATACAGTCATACAAACCAGCAGCGGAAGTAGCTTGTCTGAGTACAGACAACTAGTAAAATAAAAAGAGGCTTGGGAAGCCTAGCTATACTACGTGGTCCTTCACAAGCTCAGGATCACCACCTGGGCCTTAGCCTACTCATTGATGTCAACGTCTACGAAGAACCCATCAGAAGGGGTTGCAGCGTCTTCTGTAAAAATGTAAATTATAGCAACATGAGTACAAAGGTACTCAGCAAGACTTACATCAGATCCTACATACATGCACATTATCAAGAAGGGTTGGTGGAGTTGTTGCAGCAAGCCAGCTTTGACTCTTGGCTAGGCTATCCTACGAGACTCCAACTTGAAATGGTTTTGCGCACACGAGTCCACTACTCACCACTTCAATACACTACCGAGGATCCACCTCCGTCTTCCTACGGAAGAGCCATCCTCGGCACTCACACTTATCTTGAGGCTTTTAGTAGTTTCCATTTACTTGTCTATGAACTGTATAGGCAACCAAGTAGTCCTTTACCGCGGACGCGGCTATTCGAATAGATCATGTTAACCCTGCAGGGGTGTACTTCTTCATACATGTTTCCACCACTTAGCGTCTGCACACGACATGTGCTCGGCAGACTTCAAGCGAAAGCCGACGTGGGTGTAGACCACGACCTACCTAAACACCTAAGTCTCTAGTCCAGGTTTATCGCCTATTCGGGTTCCATCCATGAGGAGACCCGGCCGAGGTTTCGCTCACAGCCCCAAACGATGTGAACAGGGTTCCCGAGATACCTAACGGGTATTCGGTACACCGTGCCACGTACCTACCGCATCACAGCCCACCCCTACGGTCAGCGCTGTCCACGGCCTCCAGTAGGCTACAAACACCAGAAACTACTTGCAACTCCTGGACAGAGAACTAGGGTGGATAAGAAGTCGAGCGGGGTCATATTTCAGGGCCCAATGCATGGTAGTAGCTGTATCTTAAATCACACATACAGATCTCAGTGCTTAAGGTCGGCTTCAATGAAACAACCCACCATGTACTCCTACATGGCCTCTCATCGATACCTTTACCAAATCGTGTTCACCACACCACTCTCATTACCGACATAATCATTTCACTCTAGCCCATCACCCAGATGAACCAGACCTGACACGACTCTAAGCATAGCAGGCATAGCAAGGTAGGAACAACACATACATATGGCTCAAACAACTCCTACACATGCTAGTGGGTTTCATCTAGTTACTGTGGCAATGACAGGTCATGCAGAGGAAGTGGGTTCAACTACCGTAACACACAGCAGTTTGAACGCGTTGTCTTAATGCAGTAAAAGAGAGCAGGAGCGAGAACATGGGATTGTATCGATATGATCAAATGGTTGGTTGCTTGCCTGATGGTTCGATGCACTGATACGGTTCTTCGTTAGGGTAATCACGGTACTCCTCGGAGGCAGAACCTGCCGCAAAGAACACCGATACACAACCATCACCAAACAATGTGCAACAATATGATGCATGCATGAAACATGGCAATATGAGTGTGTTGGGCTAATGCAACTAAGACCAGAAGGGTTTGAACCAATTTGAACCAAAGATTCAAATTTCAAACTCATACATGGCCCTTTAAAGTGTTTTACCTTGTTCTGCATTAAACATCAAGTTAACTTGTTTAATCATGCATGAAAATAGTACAGATGGATAGATTGGATTTTTCTGATCATTTTTCATATATAATTTGTCTGATTTGGAGTTACAGATTAAAAGTTATGAATTTTTGAAATTTAAACTATATTCTGGAATTTCCTATATTAGATTAAATCCAGAAAATCAATTACTGCGTCAGCCTGACGTCAGTGTGACATCAGCAGGTCAACGGGACACGGTCCGGGTCAAACCTGACAGTGGGTCCCGCGTGTCAGTGTGATTAATTAAACTA
The DNA here is from genome assembly GCF_018294505.1 of Triticum aestivum. Taxonomy (NCBI): domain Eukaryota; kingdom Viridiplantae; phylum Streptophyta; class Magnoliopsida; order Poales; family Poaceae; genus Triticum; species Triticum aestivum. Next base: position 325,201,269 of record NC_057801.1, on the reverse strand, counting down.
AAATTAATTTAAACTAATCCTAATTAGTTAACAGGGCTGGGCCCCACCTGTCATTGACTCAGGGGAGTCAACCAGGGCCCACCCGTGGTCAAACCCGGGTCGGCTGCACCGGCGTTTAGCCGCCGGCGAGCCCGACGCGGCGGCGGAAGTGGTTTTTGCCGTTCCGGCAACCAAACGAGCCGCGGAGGCCACCGGAGAGGAGCTGAGGACGAACCGCAGCTCTTGGTGGAGTCCGTTGGGGTCGGGGTGGCCGGAGTTGGCGCCGGCGACGACTTTGGCGGCCACCGGAGTTCGGCCGAAGTCGAACTTGACGCAAGAGGGGTCGGTGAGGTGCGGGGAGTAGCTAGTTAGGTGCTACGTGACGCGGTGAGCATGATGGACACCGTGGAGTGGCCGGAAGATGACCGGGAGCACGTCGGCGACGAGCTCCACGGTGGTGGGTGCGGTTGAGCTCCGGGAGGTCGCTACACGGCTCGGGAACGAGAGAGGGAGGGTAGGAGGGGTAGCTAGGCTCACAGCGCACCCGTAGAGGCCACCGGCGGGGTCGGGGACGAGCTGAGGCGGCGACGGTGTTGAAGGGGATCTCCGGCGACGGCGGTTCGGGCGAGGTCGTTGCGGTGGACTCGGGCGTTGCGAGCGCTCGGGGCTCGGCTTGCTCGATGAAGTGGACAGCGGCGGAGCTCCTGGACACGACGAGAGGACGCACGGGCGGCGGGGAGCGCGGCTACGACGTAGGCACGGCGGCGGTAGCGTCGGCCATGGCTGGGGGGCGCGAGGGGGAGGAGCTGGAGAGGAGAGGGGGTGTCTGGGGGGTTCGGGGAAGAGAGGGGGAGCGATCCACGACGTCACCGGGCGAGGGGAGCGGCGAGGCGGCGAGCAGGTGCGTGGCGCGCGCTGCGGTCGCCGTCGGGCACCTGCCTGCCTGCCTGGCCGGCAAGCAGCTCGCTGGAGCGGCGCTGGGCTGGGCCGGCAGGTGGGCCGGGTGCTGGCGCCAGGTAAGTTTTTCTATTTTTTTCTGTTTTCTGTTTTTTTAATACTTCTGCAACTTTGTTGAATTAATAAAAATACCTAGGCAACTCCTAAAATCACCAAACTACTCCTGGTCCATAGTTGGATTATTTCCAACATGAAACATTTTAGTTTGGAGATATTTGAGCATTTAATTATTTTATATAATTTTAAATGCCCAAATTCAAATATTTATGATTTAATTCAAAAACCCTGAGATGGCCTAGGAAAATGTGCATCACTTCTGGCAGAGGTTCTGAACCAAGACAAAAATGATGGGCATTTTAGAAGGGCATTTCAGGTTCATTGAAAAAGTTTTTAGTAAACCCTAGTTGGTTTCAGAGGGGCTGGGGGTTCTGTCATCCCCATTTCAGGTTTCTGATGAAAGAATAAACATGATGCAACACTCTAATGCATGAACTAGCTAGGGTGTGACAACTCACCCCCACTCAAAAGAATCTCGTCCCGAGATTTGGGTTCCTCCGGGAAGAAGGCGGGGTACTCGAGTCGAAGACGATCCTCCCTTTCCCAAGTTGCTTCATCCTCAGAATGGTGCGACCATTGAACTTTGAGAAACTTGATATTATGACGTCGAGTGGTACGCTCGGCCTGATCGAGGATACGAATGGGATACTCTCGATACGTGAGATTATCTTGGAGATCAAGCGTTTCGTGGTCCACTCCACGGATAGGATCCGAGAAGCAACGCCTGAGTTGAGAAACGTGGAAGACATCGTGGACTCTGGAGAGATGCGGAGGTAGTTCCAACTGGTAGGCAACTTCTCCTCGTTTAGCGAGAATACGAAAAGGTCCAATGTAACGGGGAGCCAATTTGCCTTTGATACCGAAACGATGGGTTCCCTTCAGAGGAGTAACCCGAAGGTAAGCCTTCTCGTCAACCTCGAAAGTCATAGCCTTATGTTTTCGGTCATACTGACTCTTTTGACGAGATTGGGCTGTTTTCAACTTTTCACGAACGATGCGAACTTGCTCTTCTGCTTCCTGAATCATATCCGGGCCAAAGAATTGTCTTTCCCCGGTTTCTGACCAGTTAAGGGGTGTTCGACACCGTCGTCCATAGAGAACTTCAAAAGGGGCTTTACCCAAGCTAGATTGATAGCTGTTGTTGTAAGCGAATTCGGCAAATGGAAGGCACTTCTCCCAATCCATTCCGAATGAGATAACAGAGGCTCGAAGCATGTCTTCTAGGATCTGGTTGACGCGTTCTACTTGACCACTAGATTGAGGGTGAAAAGCGGTGCTAAAAGAAAGGCGGGTTCCCATAGCATTCTGGAAACTTTCCCAAAATCGAGAGGTGAAAAGACTTCCTCGATCCGAGTTAATTTCCAGAGGAACACCATGGAGAGACACTATTCGGGAGATGTATAAATCTGCCAATTGACTAGCAGTTATACTCTCACGAACAGGTAAGAAATGGGCCACTTTGGAAAGACGATCGACAACGACAAAGATAGCATTATTTCCTCTCTTGGTCCTGGGAAATCCGGTAATGAAATCCATACCAATTTTATCCCATTTCCATTCAGGAATAGCTAAGGGTTGAAGGGTGCCAGCAGGCCGTTGATGCTCTGCTTTTACACGACGGCAGACGTCGCAATTAGCAATATACTGAGCAATTTCTCTCTTCATCCTAGTCCACCAGAACCTCTGGCGTAGGTCCTGATACATCTTGGTACTACCGGGATGAATGGTGAGAGGAGATTCATGAGCCTCCTTAAGGATCAACTGCCGTAGATGCTGGTTTTTGGGAACCACTAAACGGTTCTCAAAGTACACAACACCATGATCATTTGTGGAAAAACAACTAGCACCTCCGCTAGCAATGTTCTCCTTGATTTTAGATATTCCCTTATCTCGCTTTTGGGCAGCGATGATTTGATCCGTAAGAGTAGGTTTCGCCACCAAGGTGGAAAGAAATCCTTGAGGAACAATGTGAAGGTTAAGCTTCCGAAATTCCTCATGGAGAAGCGGTTGACTTTGTTGTAACATCAGGTTGTTACAATAAGATTTACGACTTAGCGCATCAGCCATGACGTTGGCTTTCCCTGGGGTGTAAGTTATTCCTAAGTCGAAATCTGTGATCAACTCAACCCAACGTCTTTGCCTGAGATTCAAATCCGGTTGGGTGAAGATATACTTCAGACTTTGGTGATCAGTGAATATTTCGCAACGATTACCGAGGAGGTAATGTCGCCAGGTCTTAAGTGCATAGACTACGGCTGCAAGCTCTAGATCATGAGTAGGATAATTCTCCTCATGTGGGTGCAATTGCCGTGAAGCGTAAGCAATTACGTGTCGATCTTGCATGAGAATGCAACCTAGTCCTTGTCGCGAGGCGTCGCAGTAGATAACAAAGTCCTTAGAGAAGTCTGGCGGTACCAGTACGGGAGCAGAAGTCAGGCGTCTTTTCAGTTCCTGAAAGCTGTGCTCACATTGTGGAGTCCATTCGAACTTTTTATCTTTCTTGAGGAGTTCGGTTAGAGGTTTAGCAACTTTGGAGAAGTTCTCGACAAAGCGACGGCAATAGCTCGCTAAGCCCAGAAAACTCCGAACTTGCTTGACCGATTCAGGTGGAGTCCAATTAAGGACGGCTTGAACTCGCTCAGGATTAACAGCAATACCTTTACCAGAAATTACATGACCCAGATAGGTCACTTCTGACAACCAGAATTCACATTTAGAAAATTTGGCATAAAGGCGATGCTCTCGAAGTTTCTTCAACACTAGCCTTAGATGTTCGGCATGTTCTTCCTCGCTCTTGGAGTAGATGAGTATATCATCGAGGTAAACCACGACGAATTTATCCAAATACTCCATGAAGATTGAGTTCATTAACTGAGAAAAAGTGGCTGGAGCGTTGGTTAAACCGAAGGACATGACGGTGTACTCGTATTGACCATAACGAGTGACAAAGGCCGTTTTAGGAATGTCCCCGTTCCTGATTTTTATTTGATGGTAGCCCAACCTCAAATCCATTTTGGAGAAGACTGAGGATCCAGCGAGCTGATCATACAGGTCGTTGATCCTGGGGAGCGGATATTTGTTCTTGATTGTGACCAAATTGACAGGTCGATAATCTACAACCATCCGGTCCGTACCATCCTTCTTCTTGACGAAGAGGACGGGGCAAGCCCACGGAGATGAACTAGGTCGGATGAAACCCTTTTTCAAGGACTCATCGAGTTGTTTCTTAAGCTCGGCTAGTTCTAGTGGTGCCATCTTATAAGGTCTTCTAGCAATCGGGACGGTTCCTGGAATAAGGTCTATTACGAACTCAACATCCCTGTCAGGTGGAACACCTGGCAATTCCTCTGGGAAGACATCCGGAAAGTCACGGACTACCGGAACGTCCTCAAGGTCTGGCAAAGGGCTGGCGTTAAGAGAATATAACTGTCGCTTGGCTATTCGGGTCAAGACATTGACTATCTTCCCCGAGGGATGGGTGAGTTGAACAGTCCTAGAGAAGCAATCAATTTGGGCATGATGAGCTGACATCCAGTCCATACCCAAGATGATATTAATATCCGAAGATTTAAGGGCTATCAAAGATGCGAGAAAAACAAGTCTATCGACTTGGATTTCGTTTGCATGGCTTACTCTAGAAGTTTGCCATTTGGATCCCGGAGTTTGAATTACCATAGAGGTGGGCATCTCATAGAATGTGGTGTTATGCAGATGAGCATAGCTCTCGGATATAAATGAATGAGATGCTCCTGTATCGAAAAGAACAGATGCCGGGTGGCAATTAACAAGGAGCGTACCGAGAACGATGTTGGGATCCTCTTGAGCTTCTTCGGCAGAGATACAGTTCACATGGCCACGTGTAGCGGTGGCCGGCTTGGCATGGAACACTTTTCCTGTCGGCTTGCCACGGCCAACAGCTTTAGCAGATTGGTTGGGGTTGGTCTGGGGACACTCGCGCATATAGTGGCCAGATTCCCCACACTTAAAGCAAGTCGCAGAACTGGTATGTGGAGGAGCATTGTTGGTTGGACCACCATAGGGCTTGGCTGGTACAGACTGTTGAACGGGGCGAGGCGCCTGGAAGGATGGCCTCGGTGTGAACCTGGGTGGCAGGGCAGTGTTGGGCACCCACACGCGGCGCTTCTGGGGACCAGCACCGGATGAGGAACCCACGTCACGGCCATGCTTGCGTGTTGCGTCATAATCAGTCTGACCAGTCTCAGCACTGATGGCCTTGTTAACAAGCTTCTGAAAAGATGTGCACTCATGCAGACGGAGGTCGCGGCGAAGCTCAGGACTAAGTCCCTTACGGAACCTTGCTTGCTTCTTAGCATCAGTAGAAACTTCCTCAGTTGCATATCGTGCGAGGTTACCAAACTCCCTGCTATAAGCATCCACAGAGAGTCGGCCTTGGGTGAAACTGCAAAATTCCTCACGTTTACGGTCCATGAGACCCTCCGGAATGTGATGTTCACGGAAAGCCTCGCTGAATTCAGCCCAAGTAGTGACATGGCCCGCTGGGCGCATAGCTCTATAATTCTCCCACCATAGACTGGCGGGGCCTTCAAGATGATATGCAGCAAAGGTGACCTTGTCAGCCTCCGCTACCAGCGGAACGCAGTTTGTGAGAGATACTGCGAAGCCAGTCATCAGCGTCGAGAGGCTCGACGGAGTGGTGGAACGTGGGTGGATGTAATTTGATAAAATCACTGAGTGACACCACGTTAGTCCTCTGATGGTGTGCCGTGTTCTGTTCAATACGCTCCAACAAACGGTTGGTCTCCCGCTTGTTTCTTTCGGCTTCCATCATAACCTCGGCTAGGGAAGGAGGATGAGGCAGATTTGCATTCCTGACTTCACTGCCTTCGGCCTGCTCTTGAGGAGCAGGGTTATTGCACGTGTTGACCATCCTAGGTAAACAAGACAATGATTTAGTCAGAATGATAAGATTCCGACACAGGATACAGAATGTAAGGAATAACTCGGAATGCAAGATGATCATCCGTATGACATGGTAGATACAGAAACTGCTTCTTTATTCCATCGTCATACACACCATACAAGGTTTAGTACAAGACCAAACAAGGTACTATTACGGTGAAAAGAGGATTACATCTCATCGGAGGCATCCCAAGCTCCTATACATTATTTTTCTACACCTCTGGAAGGCGGTACAAACTAGGTCATATCCCACGAGTCACGCAGGACGACAGAGGACACAGCTAGTACGAACTAGTGATACTACCACTAACTCAGACCGATCCGTAGTAGTCCTCGTAGAAGTCACCTCCATAGCCTGGAAGCTCAACATGATCATCCGGGAACAGACGATCTCGCGGAGCTTGTGGACCATAGGGGCTAGGATGAGGTCTTGGACCAACAGACGGTGGCCTGCGGGGACCACGAGGTGGGGTGATGCCTCCTACATCACGCCAACCCATCACGTCTGGCAGAGCAGATCTCACAGGATAGAGATCGCGCATATCCGAATATCCAGCTTGCACCGCCGGTGCAAACCGAGTCAACGTGGCCCAATGGTCAGCACGAGTATTGAAGAGCTCTAGCCTCAAGGCCTGATTTTCACGGTCCTTATCCTCGAGCATCTCAGCAGTGGTGCGAGTCCGTGAATCCTCCTGAGTGGGGTCAGCATAGATAGCCTGGAGATACCCTTGTGCTCCCGGAAGTGATCCTGGCATATACCGGAAATCAGAGTCCCGAAATAGGCCAGACCTGACTCGCATGATGGTCATCATAGAGTAGGCGGCGTCCTACACAGCCATCTCAATAGTAACCCCGAGTCCCTAGGAGCAGTGAAGGGGCTCGGTGGATCCAGGATAAGATGGAAATATCCTGACAGTGCAGAGATACTGGCTTTGATTAAAGTCTCGAAATTGCTCTTCGACCGTGTACTCGGGATACCAACGGTATCCAGCCTCAGTCATTACCCTGACCAACATGGCGGTATGGCCGGGTACATCTAGGCATCGAGTCAGGCGAACCACTCGATTGAGGTCGCGAGTGGCCATCTGAAAGCACAACCATAATGCAAAGGCATTAGAATTTCCAGCAAAATTTCGGCAGCATAACAGCTGTAAATGCTCAAGAAGGATTTTGAGACATTTGACAAAGGATTTCATACACACTCAACATCATCATATCAAAGTTCCGAGTCCATCCTAACAACATAATGTGGTAGTAGAACTGAACTAGGCTTGTATCCATCAAACCTATAAGGTACTACTGATTAGTAACACGTGATCCTGATAGAGAGAATAGATCCTAATTCCTTAACCCCCGGTGGAAGAATAGACTGACTTAGATCAGAATGTCATAAGATAAAGGAGTAAAAAGAGCCTTACGTTCCAACCCACAAACAATTCCCCTACATATAACTAAAGAATTTCTAGACTCAACATCGACCAGTTTGGCTTGGAGAACCTACAGGCAGTCCGGCTCTGATACCAACGCTGTCAGGACCCCGACTCGATGTCACATCGATCTAGCCTGTAACACCTCATATCACTTTGCGGCCTCACGCACGGTATCCCCACGGGTGTCGCCTTACCTTTGCCCGGGACCGTTTGCGCCTTTTGGCTCACGTATATGATAGTGTCGCTAGCATCCATATGATAAGGAGCCCGGGCTGACATGACTAGTCGTAAACCCAAAGTGGCACAGACTCACAGGGACAGGCATCCATGACCCAGCTTCGAACGTGTCGGTCATCAGCAAGTGGGTCCGGGCTGTAGCACTGGGCTAGCAGGATTCCGGTAAACCGGGCTGTAGCGGGCTAACAGGACTCCGGTACTCAATGCGTGACATTTCCCTTTAAAGTGTTTTACCTTGTTCTGCATTAAACATCAAGTTAACTTGTTTAATCATGCATGAAAATAGTACAGATGGATAGAGTGGATTTTTCTGATCATTTTTCATATATAATTTGTCTGATTTGGAGTTACAGATTAAAAGTTATGAATTTTTGAAATTTAAACTATATTCTGGAATTTCCTATATTAGATTAAATCCAGAAAATCAATTACTGCGTCAGCCTGACGTCAGTGTGACATCAGCAGGTCAACGGGACACGGTCCGGGTCAAACCTGACAGTGGGTCCCGCGTGTCAGTGTGATTAATTAAACTAAAATTAATTTAAACTAATCCTAATTAGTTAACAGGGCTGGGCCCCACCTGTCATTGACTCAGGGGAGTCAACCAGGGCCCACCCGTGGTCAAACCCAGGTTGGCTGCACCGGCGTTTAGCCGCCGGCGAGCCCGACGCGGCGGCGGAAGTGGTTTTTGCCGTTCCGGCAACCAAACGAGCTGCGGAGGCCACCGGAGAGGAGCTGAGGACGAACCGCAGCTCTTGGTGGAGTCCGTTGGGGTCGGGGTGGCCGGAGTTGGCGCCGGCGACGACTTTGGCAGCCACCGGAGTTCGGCCGAAGTCGAACTTGACGCAAGAGGGGTCGGTGAGGTGCGGGGAGTAGCTAGTTAGGTGCTACGTGACGCGGTGAGCATGATGGACACCGTGGAGTGGCCGGAAGATGACCGGGAGCACGTCGGCGATGAGCTCCACAGTGGTGGGTGCGGTTGAGCTCCGGGAGGTCGCTACACGGCTCGGGAACGAGAGAGGGAGGGTAGGAGGGGTAGCTAGGCTCACAGCGCACCCGTAGAGGCCACCGGCGGGGTCGGGGACGAGCTGAGGCGGCGACGGTGTTGAAGGGGATCTCCGGCGACGGCGGTTCGGGCGAGGTCGTTGCGGTGGACTCGGGCGTTGCGAGCGCTCGGGGCTCGGCTTGCTCGATGAAGTGGACAGCGGCGGAGCTCCTGGACACG